>NC_067249.2:131689078-131997828 GCF_019359855.2 Lolium perenne | reverse complement strand
TCACCTCTGAATATGTCAATTTATATTGTGCACTAACCCTCTAATGAGTTGTTTCAAGTTTGGTGTGGAGGAAGTTTTCAAGGATCAAGAGAGGAGTATGATGCAACATGATCAAGGAGAGTGAAAGCTCTAAGCTTGGGGATGCACCCGGTGGTTCACCCCTGCATATATCAAGAAGACTCAAGCGTCTAAGCTTGGGGATGCCCAAGGCATCCCCTTCTTCATCGACAACATTATCAGGTTCCTCCCCTGAAACTATATTTTTATTCCATCACATCTTATGTGCTTTTTCTTGGAGCGTCGGTTTGTTTTTGTTTTTTGTTTTGTTTGAATAAAATGGATCCTAGCATTCACTTTATGGGAGAGAGACACGCTCCGCTGTAGCATATGGACAAGTATGTCCTTGGTTTCTACTCATAGTATTCATGGCGAAGTTTCTCCTTCGTTAAATTGTTATATGGTTGGAATTGGAAAATGATACATGTAGTAATTGCTATAAATGTCTTGGGTAATGTGATACTTGGCAATTGTTGTGCTCATGATTAAGCTCTTGCATCATATGCTTTGCACCCATTAATGAAGAAATACATAGAGCATGCTAAAATTTGGTTTGCATATTTGGTTTCTCTAAGGTCTAGATAATTTCTAGTTTTGAGTTTGAACAACAAGGAAGACGGTGTAGAGTCTTATAATGTTTTCAATATGTCTTTTATGTGAGTTTTGCTGCACCGGTTCATCCTTGTGTTTGTTTCAAATAAGCCTTGCTAGCCTAAACCTTGTATCGAGAGGGAATACTTCTCATGCATCCAAATACTTGAGCCAACCACTATGCCATTTGTGTCCACCATACCTACCTACTACATGGTATTTTCCGCCATTCCAAAGTAAATTGCTTGAGTGCTACCTTTAAAATTCCATCATTCACTTTTGCAATATATAGCTCATGGGACAAATAGCTTAAAAACTATTGTGGTATTGAATATGTAATTATGCACTTTATCTCTTATTAAGTTGCTTGTTGTGCGATAACCATGTTCACTGGGGACGCCATCAACTTTTCGTTGTTGAATTTCATGTGAGTTGCTATGCATGTCCGTCTTGTCTGAAGTAAGAGATCTACCACCATATGGTTAAGCATGCATATGTTAGAGAAGAACATTGGGCCGCTAACTAAAGCCATGCTCCATGGTGGAAGTTTCAGTTTTGGACAACAATCCTCAAAATCTCAAATGAGAAAATTATTAATTGTTGGTATATGCTTATGCATAAAAGAGGAGTCCATTATCTGTTGTCTATGTTGTCCCGGTATGGATGTCTAAGTTGAGAATAATCAATAGCGAGAAATCCAATGCGAGCTTTCTCCTTAGACCTTTGTACAGGCGGCATAGAGGTACCCCTTTGTGACACTTGGTAAAAATAATGCATTGTGATGATCCGGTAGTCCAAGCTAATTAGGACAAGGTGCGGGCACTATTAGTACACTATGCATGAGGCTTGCAACTTATAAGATATAATTTACATGATGCATATGCTTTATTACTACCGTTGACAAAATTGTTTCATGTTTTCAAAATCAAAGCTCTAGCACAAATATAGCAATCGATGCTTTTCCTCTATGGAGGACCATTCTTTTACTTTCAATGTTGAGTCAGTTCACCTATTTCTCTCCACCTCAAGAAGCAAACACTTGTGTGAACTGTGCATTGATTCCTACATACTTGCTTATTGCACTTATTATATTACTCTATGTTGACAATATCCATGAGATATACATGTTACAAGTTGAAAGCAACCGCTGAAACTTAATCTTCTTTTGTGTTGCTTCAAAGCCTTTACTTTGAATTATTGCTTTATGAGTTAACTCTTATGCAAGACTTATTGATGCTTGTCTTGAAGTGCTATTCATGAAAAGTCTTTGCTATATGATTCACTTGTTTACTCATGTCATATACATTGTTTTGATCGCTGCATTCACTACATATGCTTTACAAATAGTATGATCAAGATTATGATGGCATGTCACTCCAGAAATTATACGTATTTATCGTTTTACCGCTGGACGAGCAGAACTAAGCTTGGGGATGCTGATACGTCTCCGACGTATCGATAATTTCTTATGTTCCATGCCACATTATTGATGTTATCTACATGTTTTATGCACACTTTATGTCATATTCGTGCATTTTCTGGAACTAACCTATTAACAAGATGCCGAAGTGCCGATTCTTGTTTCTGCTGTTTTTGGTTTCAGAAATCCTAGTAAGGAAATATTCTCGGAATTGGACGAAATCAAAGCCCAGGGCCTATTTTCTCACGAAGCTTCCAGAAGTCCGAAGGAGAGACGAAGAGGGGCCACGGAGGGGCCACACCCTAGGGCGGCGCGGCCCCCCCCTTGGCCGCGCGGCCCTGTGGTGTGGGGCCCCCGTGCCGCCTCTTGACCTGCCCTTCCGCCTATAAAAAGTCTCCGTGACGAAACCCCCAGTACCGAGAGCCACGATACGGAAAACCTTCCAGAGACGCCGCCAACGCCGATCCCATCTCGGGGGATCCAGGAGATCGCCTCCGGCACCCTGCCGGAGAGGGGAATCATCTCCCGGAGGACTCTACACCGCCATGGTCGCCTCCGGTGTGATGTGTGAGTAGTCTACCCCTGGACTATGGGTCCATAGCAGTAGCTAGATGGTTGTCTTCTCCCCATTGTGCTATCATTGTCGGATCTTGTGAGCTGCCTAACATGATCAAGATCATCTATCTGTAATTCTATATGTTGCGTTTGTTGGGATCCGATGAATAGAGAATACTTGTTATGTTGATTATCAAAGTTATATCTATGTGTTGTTT
Source organism: Lolium perenne (assembly GCF_019359855.2). NCBI lineage: Eukaryota > Viridiplantae > Streptophyta > Magnoliopsida > Poales > Poaceae > Lolium > Lolium perenne. Next base: position 131,994,987 of record NC_067249.2, on the reverse strand, counting down.
ATGATCTTGCATGCTCTCCGTTACTAGTAGATACTCTGGCCAAGTTTTTGCTATTAACTCCAAGAGGGAGTACTTATGCTCGATAGTGGGTTCATGCCTCGCATTGACACACAGGACGATGTGAGAAAGTTCTAAGGTTGTGTTGTGCTGTTGCCACTAGGGATAAAACATTAGTGCTATGTTCAAGGATGTAGTCACTAGTTACATTACGCACCATACTTAATGCAATTGTCTGTTGTTAGCAACTTAATACTGGAAGGGGTTCGGATGATAACCTGAAGGTGGACTTTTTAGGCATAGATGCAGTTGGATGACGGTCTATGTACTTTGTCGTAATGCCCAATTAAATCTCACTATACTCATCATGATATGTATGTGCATGGTCATGCTCTCTTTATTTGTCAATTGCCCAACTGTAATTTGTTCACCCAACATGCTGTTCGTCTTATGGGAGAGACACCTCTAGTGAACTGTGGACCCCGGTCCAATTCTCTTTACTGAAATACAATCTCTTGCAATACTTGTTCTCTTGTTTTTACGCAAACAATCATCTTCCACACAATACGGTTAACTCTTTGTTACAGCAAGCCGGTGAGATTGACAACCTCACTGTTTCGTTGGGGCAAAGTACTTTGGTTGTGTTGTGCAGGTTCCACGTTGGCGCCGGAATCACTGGTGTTGCGCCGCACTACATCTCGCCGCCATCAACCTTCAACGTGCTTCTTGACTCCTACTGGTCCGATTAAACCTTGGTTTCTTACTGAGGGAAACTTGCCGCTGTGCGCATCACACCTTCCTCTTGGGGTTCCCAACGGACGTGCCAACCACACGCATCACTCAGCTCGAGTCTGCACCCAGTTGCAAGCACCCGTGCCCAGACTCGGGGGCTACTCCCATCGGGAGCGCTGGACGCGCACCCGACATAACTTTTTTGCACTCCAGGATCATGCCCGGGGACTTGATTCTGTGTAGGGTAACGTTGTTTTGCCATCGGTAGTTAACCAACAAAAGTTGGGCACGTTACTCATCATCCCTTGTATGCGGAAAATATATCGGATGACCTATGAAGACTTGCAGAAAAACTTCGGTAGAGCAGAACGTTCGAGTGGTACAACTTGAGTCTACGCACGGATTACAAGCATCCGTACCTAGAATCGGGGGCTACTCCATCGGGAGCGCTGACGCGCACCCGACAGAAGAAGATGATGCTGATTCAAGATGAACAAAAACAATCAAGGAGAAGAACATTAGAAGGAGACATGTTTCAGTCTCTACCCGAACTATGTTCGGCTAGACACTCGGGGGCTACTGACGTGGGTATTACCCTTCGGGTAACTGACATTGCCCTATCCCGTATTGTCTAGTTGGAGGCCCATGAAGGCACTTGGAGGCAAGGCGGGCCACCTGGATGGCGTACCAGAAGATTCCCTTGCGGGCAAGACAAGGAAGCAGCCGAACAAGGAAAGATTAGATTTAAAATTACTATAAACCTAGTCGTACTCGGTTAAACCTCTTGAGACCTGGCCCCCTATATAAAGGCTAGGAGAGGGGCTGCCGAGGGACACAATCCATCATAGCAACTTTAGCCATCAGAAGTCTAGAGCTAGGTCGCCGTAGTACTTAGCCTCTCAACGAGATCTCAGCCGAACTATTCGGCACCCCATTGTAACCCAATTTCTTCATAATCAAGATCAGACAGGCAGGACGTAAGGGTTTTACCTCATCGAGGGCCCCAAACCTGGGTAAATCGCTGATACGTCTCCAACGTATCGATAATTTCTTATGTTCCATGCCACTTTATTGATGATACCTACATGTTTTATGCATACTTTATGTCATATTTATGCATTTTCTGGCACTAACCTATTAACGAGATGCCGAAGAGCCAGTTGCTGTTTTCTGCTGTTTTTGGTTTCAGAAATCCTAGTAAGGAAATATTCTCGGAATTGGACGAAATCAACGCCCAGGATCTTATTTTTCCACGAAGCTTCCAGAAGTCCGGGGAGGAAACGAAGTGGGGCGACGAGGCGGCCAGACGCTAGGGCGGCGCGACCCAAGCCCTGGCCGCGCCGGCCTAGTGTGTGGGCCCCTCGCGTCGCCCCTAAACCTATCTCCTCCGCCTACTTAAGCCTTCATCGATAATAACTCCAGTACCGAGAGCCACGATACGGAAAACCTTCCAGAGACGCTGCCGCCGCCAATCCCATCTCGGGGGATTCAGGAGATCGCCTCCGGCACCCTGCCGGAGAGGGGAATCATCTCCCGGAGGACTCTTCACCGCCATGGTCGCCTCCGGAGTGATGAGTGAGTAGTTCACCCCTGGACTATGGGTCCATAGCAGTAGCTAGATGGTCGTCTTCTCTTAATTGTGCTTCATTGTTGGATCTTGTGAGCTGCCTAACATGATCAAGATCATCTATCTGTAATGCTGCATGTTGTGTTTGTTGGGATCCGATGGATATGGAATGCTATGTTATGTTGATTATCAATCTATTATCTATGTGTTGTTTATGATCTTGCATGCTCTCCGTTATTAGTAGAGGCTCTGGCCAAGTTTTTGCTTGTAACTCCAAGAGGGAGTATTTATGCTCGATAGTGGGTTCATGCCTCCATTAAATCTGGGACAGTGACAGAAAGTTCTAAGGTTGTGGATGTGATGTTGCCACTAGGGATAAAACATCGATGCTATGTCTAAGGATGTAGTTATTGATTACATTACGCACCATACTTAATGCAATTGTCTGTTGTTTGCAACTTAATACTGGAAGGGGTTCGGATGATAACCTGAAGGTGGACTTTTTAGGCATAGATGCATGCTGGATAGCGGTCTATGTATTTTGTCGTAATGCCCAATTAAATCTCACAATACTCATCATATCATGTATGTGCATGGTCATGCCCTCTTTATTTGTCAATTGCCCAACTGTAATTTGTTCACCCAACATGCTTATTCTTATCGGAGAGACGCCTCTAGTGAACTGCGGACCCCGGTCCATTCTTTTAATCGAATACAATCTACTGCAATACTTGTTCTACTATTTTCTGCAAACAATCATCATCCACACTATACATCTAATCCTTTGTTACAGCAAGCCGGTGAGATTGACAACCTCACTGTCACGTTGGGGCAAAGTAATTTGGTTGTGTTGTGCAGGTTCCAAGTTGGCGGCGGAATCCCTGGTGTTGCGCCGCACTACACTTCGCCGCCATCAACCTTCAACGTGCTTCTTGGCTCCTACTGGTTCGATAAACCTTGGTTTCTTACTGAGGGAAAACTTGCTGCTGTACGCATCACACCTTCCTCTTGGGGTTCCCAACGGACGCGTGTTGTACGCGTATCAAGCTCTTTTTCTGGCGCCGTTGCCGGGGAGATCAAGACACGCTGCAAGGGGAGTCTCCACTTCCAATCTCTTTACTTTGTTTTTGTCTTGCTTTATTTTATTTACTACTTTGTTTGCTGCATTATATCAAAACACAAAAAAATTAGTTGCTAGCTTTACTTTATTTGCTATCTTGTTTGCCATATTAAAAACACAAAAAAATTAGTTACTTGCATTTACTTTATCTAGTTTGCTTCATTTACTATTGCTAAAATGGGCACCCCTGAAAATACTAAGTTGTGTGACTTCACAACCACAAATAATAATGATTTCTTATGCACACCTATTGCTCCACCTGCTACTACAGCAGAATTCTTTGAAATTAAACCTGCTTTACTGAACCTTGTTATGAGAGAGCAATTTTCTGGTGTTAGTTCTGATGATGCTGCTGCCCATCTTAATAATTTTGTTGAATTATATGAAATGCAAAAGTATAAGGATGTAGATGGTGACATTATAAAATTAAAATTGTTTCCTTTCTCATTAAGAGGAAGAGCTAAAGATTGGTTGCTATCTCTGCCTAAGAATAGTATTGATTCATGGACTAAATGCAAGGATGCTTTTATTGGTAGATATTATCCTCCTGCTAAAATTATATCTTTGAGAAGTAGCATAATGAATTTTAAACAATTGGATAATGAGCATGTTGCCCAAGCATGGGAAAGAATGAAATCTTTGGTTAAAAACTGCCCAACCCATGGACTGACTACTTGGATGATCATCCAAACCTTTTATGCAGGACTGAATTTTTCTTCACGGAACCTATTGGATTCAGCTGCTGGAGGTACCTTTATGTCCATCACTCTAGGCGACGCAACAAAGCTTCTTGATAATATGATGATTAATTACTCTGAATGGCACACGGAAAGAGCTCCACAAGGTAAGAAGGTAAATTCTGTCGAAGAAACCTCTTCCTTGAGTGATAAGATTGATGCTATTATGTCTATGCTTGTGAATGGTAGGACTAATGTTGATCCTAATAATGTTCTGTTAGCTTCATTGGTTGCTCAAGAAGAACATGTTGATGTGAACTTCATTAAAAATAATAATTTCAACAACAATGCTTATCGGAACAATTCTAGTAACAACTATAGGCCATATCCTTATAATAATGGTAACGGTTATGGTAATTCTTATGGTAATTCTTACAACAATAATAGGAACACACCCCCTGGACTTGAAGCTATGATTAAAGAATTTATTAGTACACAAACTGCTTTTAACAAATCTGTTGAAGAAAAGCTTGGAAAAATTTATATACTTGCTTCTAAAGTCGATAGTCTTGCTGCTGATGTTGATCTTTTGAAATCGAAAGTTATGCCTAATGAAAATAATAATAAAATTGTTACTACAGCAAACGCCATCCAAGTTAGAATTAACGAGAATATAAGATTGATGGCCGAATTGCGTGCTAGGTGGGAAAAAGAAGAAAATGCTAAAGAAGATAATATAGCTAAAGTTTGAACTATTACCACCACTAGCAATGCTAATGCTTCACATGTTGCTGCACCTCCTAATATTAATGGTAAAATAATTGGTGTTGGCAATGTTTCCACTTCTAATGCAAAGCGTGAAAAACTGCACAAAGCTGCTAAAGCTATTTGAAGCTGTGATAAAACTGCTGAATTTTTTTTCAACATTGGGGACAATGATCCCATTGCTTTAGATTATAATGGTTTGGATTTTGATGATTGTCACATCTCTGAAGTTATAAAGTTCTTACAAAAACTTACTAAGAGTCCTAATGCTAGTGCTATAAATTTGGCTTTCACAAAACATATTACAAATGCTCTCATAAAAGCTAGAGAAGAGAAATTAAATCGTGAAGCTTCTATTCCTAGGAAGTTAGAGGATGGTTGGGAGCCCATCATTAAGATGAAGGTCAATGACTTTGATTGTAATGCCTTATGTGATCTTGGTGCAAGTATTTCCGTTATGCCTAAGAAAATCTATAATATGCTTGACTTGCCACCATTGAAAAATTGTTATTTGGATGTTAATCTTGCTGATAATTCTACAAAGAAACCTTTGGGGAGAGTTGATAATGTTCACACTACCGTTAACAATAACCTTGTCCCCGTTGATTTTGTTGTCTTGGATATTGAATGCAATGCATCTTGTCCCATTATATTGGGAAGACCTTTTCTTCGAACTGTTGGTGCTATCATTGATATGAAGGAAGGTAATATTAAATATCAATTTCCTCTCAAGAAAGGTATGGAACACTTCCCTAGAAAGAGAATGAAGTTACCTTTTGATTCTATCATTAGAACAAATTCTGATGTTGATGCTTCGTCTCTTGATAATACTTGATACACACTTTCTGCGCCTAGCTGAAAGGCGTTAAAGAAAAGCGCTTATGGGAGACAACCCATGATTTTACTACTGCACTTTTATTTTATATTTGAGTCTTGGAAGTTGTTACTACTGTAGCAACCTCTCCTTATCTTATTTTGTTGCATTGTTGTGCCAAGTAAAGTCTTTGATAGTAAGGTTCATACTAGATTTGGATTACTGCGCATAAACATATTTCTTTACTGTCACCAATTTAGGCCTAATTCTCTGTAGGGTAACTCATAAAATTATGCCAATTTACGTGAGTGATCCTCAGATATGTACGCAACTTTCATTCAATTTGAGCATTTTCATTTGAGCAAGTCTGGTGCCTCAATAAAATTCATCTTTACGAACTGTTCTGTTTTAACAGATTCTGCCTTTTATTTCGCATTGCCTGTTTTGCTATGCTTGATGGATTTTTCTATTTCATTAACTTTCAGTAGCTTTGTGAAATATCCAGAAGTGTTAAGAATGATTATGTCACCTCTGAACATGTGAATTTTGATTATGCACTAACCCTCTAATGAGTTGTTTTGAGTTTGGTGTGGAGGAAGTTTTCAAGGATCAAGAGAGGGAGATGATACAATATGATCAAGGAGAGTGAAAGCTCTAAGTTTGGGGATGACCCGGTGGTTCACCCCTGCATATTTCAAGAAGACTCAAGCATCTAAACTTGGGGATGCCCAAGGCATCCCATTCTTCATCGACAACATTATCAGGTTCCTCTAGTGAAACTGTATTTTTATTCCATCACATCTTATGTACTTTGCTTGGAGCGTCTGTTTGTTTTTGTTTTTGTTTTGTTTGAATAAAGTGGATCCTAGCATTCATTGTGTGGGAGAGAGACACGCTCCGCTGTTGCATATGGACAAATATGTCCTTAGGCTTTACTCATAATATTGGCGAAGGTTGAATCTTCTTCGTTAAATTGTTATATGGTTGGAAACGGGAAATGCTACATGTAGTAATTGGTAAAATGTCTTGGATAATTTGATACTTGGCAATTGTTGTGCTCATGTTTAAGCTCTTGCATCATATACTTTGCACCTATTAATGAAGAAATACATAGAGCTTGCTAAAATTTGGTTTGCATAATTGGTCTCTCTAAGGTCTAGATAATTTCTATTAAGGGTCGAACAACAAGGAAGACGGTGTAGAGTCTTATAATGTTTACAATATGTCTTTTATGTGAGTTTTGCTGTACCACTTCATACTTGTGTTTGTTTCAAATAACCTTGCTATCCTAAACCTTGTATCGAGAGGGAATACTTCTCATGCATCCAAAATCCTTGAGCCAACCACTATGCCATTTGAGTCCACCATACCTACCTACTACATGGTATTTCTCCGCCATTCCAAAGTAAATTGCTTGAGTGCTACCTTTAAAATTTCTATTCTTCATCTTTGCAATATATAGCTCATGGGACAAATAGCCTAAAAACTATTGTGGTATTGAATATGTACTTATGCACTTTATCTCTTATTAGGTTGCTTGTTGTGCGATAACCATGTTCCTGGGGACGCCATCAACTACTCTTTGTTGAATATCATGTGAGTTGCTATGCATGTCCGTCTTGTTTGAAGTAAGGGAGATTTACCACTAGTTGAATGGTTAGAGCATGCATACTGTTAGAGAAGAACATTGGGCCGCTAACCAAAGCCATGATTCATGGTGGAAGTTTCAGTTTTGGACAAATATCCTCAATCTCATATGAGAACATTAATTGTTGCTAAATGCTTATGCATTAAAGAGGAGTCCATTATCTGTTGTCTATGTTGTCCCGGTATGGATGTCTAAGTTGAGAATAATCAAAAGCGAGAAATCCAATGCGAGCTTTCTCCTTAGACCTTTTTACAGGCGGCATAGAGGTACCCCTTTGTGACACTAGGTTAAAACATATGTATTGCGATGATAATCCAGGTAATCCGAGCTAATTAGGACAAGGTACAGGCACTATTAGTATTCTATGCATGAGGCTTGCAACTTGTAGGATATAATTTACATGATGCATATGCTTTATTACTACCGTTGACAAAATTGTTTCTTGTTTTCAAAACCAAAGCTCTAGCACAAATATAGCAATCAATGCTTCCCTCTGCGAAGGGCCTTTCTTTTACTTTTATGTTGAGTCAGTTCACCTATTTCTCTCCATCTCAAGAAGCAAACACTTGTGTGAACTGTGCATTGATTCCTACATACTTGCATATTGTACTTGTTATATTACTTTATATTGACAATATCCATGAGATATACATGTTACAAGTTGAAAGCAACCGCTGAAACTTAATCTTCCTTTGTGTTGCTTCAATGCCTTTACTTTGAACTTATTGCTTTATGAGTGAACTCTTATGCAAGACTTATTGATGCTTGTCTTGAAAGTACTATTCATGAAAAGTCTTTGCTATATGATTCATTTGTTTACTCATGTCATTTACCATTGCTTTGATCGCTGCATTCATTACATGTGCTTACAATAGTATTGATCAAGATTATGATGGCATGTCACTTCAGAAATTATCTTTGTTATCGTTTACCTACTCGGGACGAGCAGGAACTAAGCTTGGGGATGCTGATACGTCTCCAACGTATCGATAATTTCTTATGTTCCATGCCACTTTATTGATGATACCTACATGTTTTATGCATACTTTATGTCATATTTATGCATTTTCCGGCACTAACCTATTAACGAGATGCCGAAGAGCCAGTTGCTGTTTTCTGCTGTTTTTGGTTTCAGAAATCCTAGTAAGGAAATATTCTCGGAATTGGACGAAATCAATGCCCAGGATCTTATTTTTCCACGAAGCTTCCAGAAGTCCGGGGAGGAAACGGAGTGGGGCGACGAGGCGGCCAGACGCTAGGGCGGCGCGGCCCAAGCCCTGGCAGCTCCGGCCTAGTGTGTGGGCCCCTCGCGTCGCCCCTAAACCTATCTCCTCCGCCTACTTAAGCCTTCGTCGATAATAACTCCAGTACCGAGAGCCACGATACGGAAAACCTTCCAGAGACGCCGCCGCCACCGCCGCCAATCCCATCTCGGGGGATTCAGGAGATCGCCTCCGGCACCCTGCCGGAGAGGGGAATCATCTCCCGGAGGACTCTTCACCGCCATGGTCGCCTCCGGAGTGATGAGTGAGTAGTTCACCCCTGGACTATGGGTCCATAGCAGTAGCTAGATAGTCATCTTCTCTTAATTGTGCTTCATTGTTGGATCTTGTGAGCTGCCTAACATGATCAAGATCATCTATCTGTAATGCTACATGTTGTGTTTGTTGGGATCCGATGGATATGGAATGCTATGTTATGTTGATTATCAATCTATTATCTATGTGTTGTTTATGATCTTGCATGCTCTCCGTTATTAGTAGAGGCTCTGGCCAAGTTTTTGCTTGTAACTCCAAGAGGGAGTATTTATGCTCGATAGTGGGTTCATGCCTCCATTAAATCTGGGATAGTGACAGAAAGTTCTAAGGTTGTGGATGTGATGTTGCCACTAGGGATAAAACATCGATGCTATCTCTAAAGATGTAGTTGTTGATTACATTACGCACCATACTTAATGCAATTGTCTGTTGTTTGCAACTTAATACTGGAAGGGGTTCGGATGATAACCTGAAGGTGGACTTTTTAGGCATAGATGCATACTGGATAGCGGTCTATGTACTTTGTCGTAATGCCCAATTAAATCTCACAATACTCATCATATCATGTATGTGCATGGTCATGCCCTCTTTATTTGTCAATTGCCCAACTGTAATTTGTTCACCCAACATGCTTATTCTTATCGGAGAGACGCTTCTAGTGAACTATGGACCCCGGTCCATTCTTTTAATTGAATACAATCTACTGCAATACTTGTTCTACTGTTTTCTGCAAACAATCATCATCCACACTATACATCTAATCCTTTGTTACATCAAGCCGGTGAGATTGACAACCTCACTATCACGTTGGGGCAAAGTAATTTGGTTGTGTTGTGCAGGTTCCATGTTGGCGCCGGAATCCCTGGTGTTGCGCCGCACTACACTTCACCGCCATCAACCTTCAACGTGCTTCTTGGCTTCTACTGGTTCGATAAACCTTGGTTTCTTACTGAGGGAAAACTTGCTGCTTTACGCATCACACCTTCCTCTTGGGGTTCCCAACGGACGCGTGCTGTACGCGTATCAATCGCTCTCCCCGTTTGTCTGTGAACCGATGTCTCGTGTCAGCTTGTAGGATTCCGTCAACCCTAAGCCCTAATCGGAGGGCATTGCCGAGGAGTACCATATACAACTCTTCCTCAATGTCACCATTAAGGAACGCCGTTTTGACACCCATCTGCCAAATCTCATAATCGAAAAATGCAGCTATTGCTAACAAAATTCTCACAGACTTTAGCTTCGCTACAGGTGAGAAAGTCTCATCGTAGTCAACTCCTTGAATTTATCGGAACCCCTTCGCGACAAGTCGAGCTTTATAGATAGTAATATTACCACCAACATCTGTTTTTCTCTTGAAGATCCATTTATTCTCAACAGCCTTGCGGCTATCAGGTAAGTCTACCAAAGTCCATACTTGGTTATCATACATGGATCCCATTTCGGATTTCATGGCTTCTTGCCATTTGTTGGAATCTGGGCTCATCATTGCTTCCTCATACGTCGCAGGGTCTTCATCATTGTTATCAACAATCACAACATTTAAACAGGGATCATACCAATCAGGAGTGGTACACTCCCTCGTCGATCTGCGAGGTTCAATAGCTTCCTCGTTCGAAGTTTCATGATCATTATCATTTGCTTCCTCTCCTATCGGTGCAGGCTGCACAGGAACATCTTCCGGTATTGTGCTACTTTGATCTACGAGAGAAGGTTCATTAACCTCGTTGAGTTCTACTTTCCTTCTAGTCACTTCTTTAGTGAGAAACTGCTTCTCAAGAAAGGATCCGTTCTTGGCAACAAAGATTTTGCCTTCAGATTTGTGATAGAAAGTGTACCTAATTGTTTATTTAGGGTATCTATGAAGACGCATTTCTCCGCTTTGGGTTCTAGCTTGTTAGGTTGTAACTTCTTTACATAAGCTTCGCAACCCCAAACTTTAAGGAACAACAGCTTAGGTTTCTTCCCAAACCATAATTCATACGGTGTCGTTTCAACGGATTTAGATGGTGCCCTATTTAAAGTGAATGCGGCTGTCTCTAATGCATAACCCCAAAACGATAACGACAAAGCAGTAAGAGACATCATAGATCGAACCATAACCAAGAGAGTTCGATTACAACGTTCGGACACACCATTGCGTTGTGGTGTTCCCGGTGGTGTCAACTGTGAAAGTATTCCGCATTTCTTTAAATGCATGCCAAACTCATAACTCAGATATTCGCCTCCGCGATCATAACGCATGAACTTAATCTTCTTGTTACGTTGATTTTCTACTTCACTTTGGAATTCCTTAAACTTCTTGAAAGTTTCGGAATTATGTTTCATGAAGTAAATATACCCATATCTACTCAGATCATCCGTGAAGGTTAGAACATAACGATAACAACCGCGCGATGCTACACTCATTGGTCCGCACACATCGGTATGTATGATTTCCAATAAGTCTGTAGCTTGCTCCATTATATCAGATAATGGAGTCCTAGTCATTTTTCCCATTAGACATGCTTCGCATCTATCAAGTGACTCAAAGTCAAGTGACTCAAGAAGTCCACCAAAATGAATTTTCTTCATACGCTTCACTCCAATATGACCAAGACGACAATGCCACATATAAGTAGAATTATCATTCAATTTAATTCGCTTAGCATCAATGTTATGAACATGTGTATCACTACTATCGAAATTTAACAAAAATAAACCATTCATCTCATGCACATGACCATAAAAGATATTATTCATATAAATAGAACAACCATTATTCTCTGACTTAAATGAATAACCGTCTTGCATTAAACAAGATCCAGATATAATGTTCATGCTCAACATGGGCACCAAATAATAATTATTAAGGTTTAAAACTAACCCCGAAGGTAGATGTAGGGGGAGCGTGCCAACGGCGATCACATTGACCTTGGATCCATTTCCAACGCGCATTGTCACCTTGTCCCTCGCTAGGCTTCGTTTATTCCGTAGTTCCTGTTTCGAGTTACAAATGTGAGAAACCGCACCAGTATCAAATACCCAGGCACTACTATGAGAACCAGTAGGATAGACATCTATAACATGTATATAAAATATACCTTTCTTTTTCTTGACAAGGCCGCTCTTTAGATCAGCCATGTACTGGGGGGAATTACGCTTCCAGTGCCCCTTCTCCTTGCAGTAATAGCACACAGTATCAGGCTTAGGGCCAGCCTTAGGCTTCTCAGGAGGCGCAACAACTTTCTTGCCGCCCTTCTTGAAGTTGCCCTTGTTGTTAGGCTTTCCCTGTTTCTTGAAACTGGTGCTCTTGTTGACCATCAACACTTGGTGCTCTTTCTGCATCTCAATCTCAGCAGATTTCAACATGGAGAAGAGTTCAGGTAACTCTTTGTTCATGTTCTGCATGTTGTAGTTCATCATAAAGTTCTTGTAACTTGGTGGAAGTGATTGGAGGACACGATATATACCCAGCTGCTTGGGAATCACTGTCCCCAAGTCACTGAGCTTATTCGCATGCCCGGACATAGCGAGCACGTGCTCACTAACGGAGCTGCCCTCTTCCATCATACAGCCAAAGAAGTGTTTCGAGACCTCATAGCTTTCCACGGCCGCATGAGTTTCAAAGATAGCTTTTAGCTCATGGACCGGCTCATAAGGGTCGTGGTGCTCAAAACTCTTTTGGAGCTCCGCCTCTAGGCTGCACATGATGGCACACTAAACTTGAGAGTACCGAATCACCCGAGTCTCGTAAACATTCTTTACATCCTCAGATACTGCAGGTGGTGGTGGGGAACCTAGCGGTGCTTCGAGCAAAATTTCCGATTTCCACCATTGAGGAAAATCCTCACATGACGGAACCAGTCGGTGAAGTTGCTACCATTGCTTTTAAGCTTTTCTTTCTCTAGGAACTGGTGAAAATTGATGGAGGGGGACGCCATGATCTACAACATATTTGTAAAGAGTTTAGACTAAGTTTATGATAAACTAAGTTCAAATTTTAATTCTTAAATTAACTAGGTGAACTCCCACTCAAAACAACATCCCTCGCATTGTCTTAGTAATCACACGAACAAAATCCACTACACCAATTCCGATCATCACGAGAAAAGATGTAGCTTCAAAGGCGAACCCTCAAAGTGTTCATCATATCATTCATATGACTCATGATCTACCTTTCGGTATCCCGTGTTCCGAGACCATGTCTGTACATGCTAGGCTCGTCAAGGCAACCTTAGTATACGTGTGTGCAAAACTGGCTTGCGCCCGTTGTATGCACATGTAGAATCTATCACACCCGATCATCACGTGATGCTTCGAAACGACAAGTCTTAGCAATGGTGCATACTAAGGATGAACACTTTATTATCTTGATATTTAGTGAGAGGGATCATCTTATAATGCTACCATCGTGATCTAAGCAATACAAGATGCATAAAAGGATTAACATCACATGCAATTCATATGTGATATGATATGGCCCTTTTGTCTTTGCACCTTTGATCTTCATCTCCAAAGCACGGACATGATCTCCATCATCAACGGGCATGATCTCCACCATCGTCGGTATAGCGTCAAGGTCAATGGCGCCATCTTCATGGTTGTTCTCCCATGTAGCAACTATTACAACTACTTTGAAATAATACCTCAACATGAAATATAAAGACAACCATAAGGCTCCTGCCGGTTGCCACAATACAATAATGATCATCTCATACATATTCATCATCATATCATGGCCATATCACATTATCAAAGTACCCTTCTGGTATAAGTGATTTACATGATCTCATGGTCGAAGTACTAGGTAACTATGTATCGGAAGCTTATAGAAAATTGAACTTAATGACATGATCTTATGCTACGCTTATTTGGGTGTCTGTCCATTATATCATTCATCTAATGACATAACCTTGTTATTAATAACATCCAATGTTCATGATCACGAAACCATGATCATCTATTAATCAACAAGCTAGTTATACAAGAGGCTTACTAGGGACTCCTTGTTGTTTACATAACACACATGTATCAATGTTTCGGTTAATACAATTATAGCATGGTATGCAAACATTTATCATAAACACAAAGATATATAATAATCACTTTATTATTGCCTCTTGGGCATATCTCCAACAATATTTCCAACAAAATTGGTTTCCAACAAAATTTGTTGGGATTCTATTCGTCGTTATCTTTCCAACAAAATTGGTTTCATGTCAAGCGGGGTCCGGACACAAAAGTTATCACAGTTTTTGTATAACTGTTGCTGTCAAAACCCACCGGCGGGCAGCAACGGGCAACACAGTAGAGCCGGGAACAACCTAGGGCTGCGGCTGGCCGAGGTCCCTCCGAGCGACGGCCCGCAAAGCCTCTGGTGCACACGTCCGATGCTGATGCAAGGGCGTGCCACCTGACCTATACCTGGTCAGGAAGGTGATGGAGATGCCTCGCTTAGTTTCCTGCATGGCATACACGTAAACATTAAATACGAGCCTCGATCGGCTCTCAGGTTATCCTGTGAATCGGCTCAAGGAGCCGATCCACCCATGATTCGTACAAGGTGCACGAATATATGGTGGTCCTGCTTGATCAAGATAAAGCTAATGAGATCTACGACGATTTAGGGTTTTCACCGCATAATCGGATCATCCTACTCAGGATTGGGCCTCGCGGCCACGCACGGTGATCGTAAGCCGATCCTAGACAAGGCCTAAAAACCAACACGAGGTTGATCCCCGGAACATCCTGTCTAGGACTAGCAAACGACACCCTACGTGCCGCTGGATCCTCCCGCCCTTTGTAAGGCCTAACTATTGCAGATATTAAACTAATCCTCGATGAACAAGGAGCAACCGTAACGGATCGGATCTACTAAATAATGATCAAGCGGGGTGCCGCCCCTACACCTAAGATAGGTGTAAGGGCGGCTAGATATGCAAGGGTTGCACTACGATAGCATGTTACGCGAAGAACTATGCTAACCCTAACACATCTATGATAACTACGTTGCTCGCCATCAAAAAGGCTTCAGTACGAGCAACACATGAACAACATAAAGCTTCTGCTGCCTAGATCGCATCTTGCGATCTAGGCAGCATGTTGCTTACCGGTAGAAACCCTCGAGACGAAGGAGTTGGCGATGCGCCGAGATTGATTTGGTTGGTTGAACGTTGGTTGTTGTTTATTTCATAAACCCTAGATACATATTTATAGTCCAGGGGACTTTCTAACGTGGGAATAATCCCAACCGTGCACGAGGCCAATTCTAACTAAAACGACACGTAATCTACTATGTTACAGATACACGGGCCAACTAGCCCGTATTTTGCATATAAAGGCCGATTCACATATTTCTTCTATGTATATTCTTCAAATCCATCTTGATCGCGGCCCACCTCTGACTCGGTCAAATTCTGGTGATAACACATGCCCCCCTGGTTTTGGAATTGGTAATTCCAAAATCACTCTGCTTTTCCTTCGTTGGGTCATGTCGTGGCAAAACCGTTGCAGTATCCGTCATCATGATGCCTTGCCTTCTCAACTTCTCCGTGTGACCTGGCAGTTTTTTTTTCTTTTAGGCACCACTTCCTCGGAAACTGCTGTGGCATTGAATTTCCACTATATCCCCTTTTATTTAACCGCTCCGCACAGTTTATTTCCGCATCTTCTTCGCATTAGCACTCCAAAAGCCCTCCTGCGCCACCATGTCTTCTTCCTCCTCTGCTTCATCGGATCTTTCCACCCAGTCCTCTTCCTCCCGCGAGCCGACGCCAGAGCCAAACCCGGCGGAGGTCCACGCAGCCAACACCCGCCGCGCCATTGAGGCCGGGGAGGAGTCTAGCCATGACTTCTCCATCTGGTCGGAGGACGACAAGTCCCTGACCGACGGGGAAAGCGACCTCTGCTTCCTCGCCGACGGGGAAACGGAGGAGGAGAGCGATGACGATCGCTTCTCCTGCGACTTCACCTCTCCCGAGGAGGAGGAGGAGGAAGAAGAGGAGGAGGAGGAGGACGACACCTCCTCCGACGAGCCGCCGGCCAAGCGGTTCTGCCCCTGGCCGGGAAACCTCAGCGACTTCGACAGCGACGACGATGACGCTGACGAAGAGGACGAGGACAATGAGGGCCCGGTCGGCGGCCATTGGAGCGACGACGAGCCCGCCGGGAGCAGCGCCGACAGCGGCGACGACGGCGACGACGAGGGCAGTGACGGCCCGTAGATAGGACCTCTAGTATAGGGCCAATAGCAGTAGATGGGGCAATGTATCCCCTAGTACTTCCTTTTGAGAGCAATCAGCTCTTTATGTAAGAAATCTCGCCTATCAATGAAGAACTTTTCCCAATTTGATTTTGCCAATTTCCTTTGAGCTTAATTTAGCCGATTTCCTCTCATACTGACCTTGCCGATTTGTCCCCTTTGCCAATGCGTAATGAGCCGATAGCAACACATCGGTCCTTTAAAATTCATCCTTCCATTCTTCAACTGATGATTTTGAAATCTGGTGGATAATGTAGAATCTTTAGGGAAGCCTTTGAATTCTTCCAACCAAACCTAATGGTCTTCTTTAACACTCATCATTTGTGAAGAAGGTTGCGACGAAAGATCAGCCGATGGTATCCCAACCGGCTCTTGAACAGAGCAGAACAGAGCACCCACCAGGCCTGCTGCCCCCCGAGCCTTACTCGAGGCGAGAATGTCAGAGAGGATGCGCCAAAGCCGATCACCTTTCTTCCTTAGACAGCCGATATACCCCTTCTGTCAACACGGCTGAACTAGTATCAAAGGTTGGAAATCCTTGACAAGAAGGTTCAGGAACCCGGATCGGCTCGAGGCAGCTGAAGAAGTTCTCATCGTTTTACTCCGCGAAGAAGCAGAAGGCCCCACAGCTGAACTGGATTTGGTGGAGATCCGGTAAACCTCGTATAATTGCACTAGAGTCGATGGCTGCGCATCGGCTTCGTCTCTTAGTTCTAAAGTCGATGCCCTTGCATCGGCTGTAAAATTTTTTTTTTACTGGCCGATTTTCTCCTATCGGCCCCAATATTTCACTGCACACATGTTCTCCTGCACCTGTTCCCATGTTCATCGTGTTTAGGTGCCCCCCGAGCCGAATCTGTCAGGGAATGGCAGATATCGGCTCTGTAATTCGTACGTCGGCTCCGGTAGTATCAAGGACGAACACAAGCAGAACATGTGGTGAGGATAATTTTGGCCGATTGCTGGGATCGGCCTCCATAATGATTGAAACGCTGACTAAAGGTTCTGTAATGTCCCTTCCTAGATTTTTGGGGCCGATCACAAGGATCAGCCTCGCCACGTTTGCTCATCGCTTTGCTTCAGCTACATGGTCAGGCCAGTGGATAAAACCAGCTTAACCCTTCCCTTCGTCATGTCGATGCGCTCGCAGTCGTCCAAATTGATACCTGAGAGGGGTTCTTGGCCTGCTGCTTCCCATGCGTTCATGCCAGCCGTTGAAATTTCGGCTGAGTCATCGGCCTGGACGACCTCTACCTCATCTCCATCCTTTGTATTATGCATTGGTGCATCGTGGAGGGAATGCAGCAGTTGGCGTGGATCCAATCTCTTCCTAGCAGAACAGCATAAGTGCTCGTGCTATCGACGATGAAGAACATTGTAGGGATAGTTTTCCTTCCTACGGTCAGATCCACGTTCAGAACACCTTGTGCGTCAGACGCTTGGCCGTTGAAATCGCTCAATGTCACATTGGTCTTGATTAGATCTGAGCTAGAGCGTCCCAGCCGACGTAGCATAGAGTACGGCATGATGTTGACTGCCGCTCCGGTGTCCATCAGCATCTTATTAACAGGCCTCCCATCGATATAACCTCGTAAATACAGGGCCTTCAGATGTCTGTAGCTCCTTTCTCGTGGCTTCTCAAAGATAACCGGCCGTGGGCACGATCAAGCGTGCCCACGGGTGCCTCGTCTAATCCTGGAGCACTGAACTCCGAAGGGAGGATGAACACCATGTTTGTGCCAGCCGATGTTTCATCGTCGGCTTTCCTTTGCTTGGGACGCCACTCCATTTTCCGTGGACGACCCTCTTCGTCCAGGGTTCGCTGAACTTTCGCAGCCAGATCAGGTCGTGCCTTCCTTAACGTATGCAAGTATAACCTTTCGGCTTCCTCCAGGCCGCGCAATCGCTGAACCCTGCGCTTTTGTGAACGGCTGAGTCCATCAGGGCACCACCTTGGCCGGTGGTACCTGTCTTCTTCTTCTTCTTGTCCCTCGTCTTCTGAATCCTCGAGATCTGCCCACCGAGGGGACTCAGCGCGTTTGCTTTGTGGCGGGATAGGCCCTAAGCGCCTGAACACAGACACGTTGGCTGCCTCCTTCTTTTTCTGGTTGCATTCTGGGCAATTGCCGATTGTGGGCAATCGGCTCATTCCTGAATCCCAGCATTGTCTGAAGAAGGGGTAGTCCCAGTGCCTGTCGTTGTCGTCTTGCTCCCTTGATTTTCCTTTGGCACGGCGCTCGTGCTCCTCCTCATCGCGATCATGCCGACGATATCTTCTGGCTTCTCTAGCCAGACGATCTCTTTCATCATCATCGCTGGATCGTCGGCGTTGGTCATACTGACTCACATATTTGTTGAGGAGGTGATCAGAGAGGGGTCGCTGATATCTTATGTTCTTCACTTCTCCCTCTGTGACGTAGCGCCTGCCATCATGATGGAGCCGATCACGTGGAGCGGCCTCCTCTGTGTCCTTGCTACGAGAGCAGCTGCCCTCATCTCCATCTTTGCCAGAGTGGTGCCCAGGTCCTACCATGTTGATGCTGAACGAGGATCCTGGCTGGCAACCTTCAGGGTAAGTGCATTCCACCATGTTAACGGCGGGGAAGGGCTGGGTGTCGACCTTCATGGCGTACTGGTTGAAAATCAGACGCCCTTTTTCTATCGCCGCTTGGATGTGCTGACGCCACACCCTGCAGTCGTTGGTGGCATGGGAGAGCGAGTTATGCCATTTGCAGTATGGCTTTCCGTTCAGCTCTTGTACCGTGGGGAATTTGAGACCTTCGGGAATCGTCAACTGCTTCTCCTTGAGCAGGAGGTCGAAGATTTGCTCAGTTTTGGTCACGTCAAAATCAAACCCCCTGGGCGGGCCTGGTGGCTTTACCCATTTGCAGGGCACGGGGTTTCCCCCCCGAGTCCATTCAGCCACTGCTACCTCTTGATATCTCGCAGAAACTTCATCTTCCTCTGCCTCGACCAGGACTACTGCACGCTTGAATTTGTCCTGGTATAGGTCCGGGTGGCGCTGTTCATATGCTGACAGTTTCTGAACCATGTGCGCCAGTGAGGGTAGTACGCAGGAGGCCATGTCCTTGAGCGGTGTTGCAAGGCCCGCTACTGCCAACTCGACTGCTTCATTTTCAGTTATACGAACCGAATAACATCGGTTCCTAAGATTCCTAAAGCGCTGGATGTATTCTGTCACAGTTTCTCCACGCTTCTGACGTAATTGTGCTAGATCGGCAATGCCGGACTCGGAAGCCTCTGAATGGTACTGCATATGGAACTGCTCTTCCAACTGCTTCCAAGTCCGGATGGAGTCTGGTGGCAACGAGGTGTACCACCCGAAAGCCGATCCCGTGAGGGACTGTGAAAAGAGCCTCACGCGTAGTTGATCCGACACTGAGGCCGGTCCTAGTTGTGCCAAATATCGGCCTACGTGCTCGATGGAGCTGGAACCATCTGATCCACTGAATTTGGAGAAATCAGGGAGCCGATATTTAGGTGGTAGCGGGATCATCTCGTAGTTGTCGGGGTACGGCTTGGAATAGCCGATCGCCCTCCTTTTCGGCACCATGCCGAACTGGTCTCTCAGTATGGTACTGATCTGATCCATTGTCTTGGCTGCGGGAGTTGAACTACGAAGATTCGCCGGGGTGGCGTACTTAGCCAGCCATGTTTGCTTTTCCAGCTACGAGCCAAGCTGCAGGAGCTGAGCTACGGAGGTTCGTCGGGGTGGCGTACTTAGTTAGCCACGTCTGCTTCTCAAGATCTGTTGCTGACGTCCCTCCTGTTTTCCCAGAAGTCCCTGATGTTGTGGCCTGGTTTGTGAGCGCCCAGTTACCGCAATCTGGCACATACGTGCACGCGTACCCGTGAGGGATCTCCTTAGGCACCTCAAGCAAGAACTGGTAGTCACTAGGGTCACCACCGATCTTGTAGACGACGAATGCCGGTGAAGTCGGCACTTCTGGTGCTGCCAACGCAAATGGCAGCGGTGGACGGGACTGGAGTGGCAACTCTCCTTGATGCGTCCCGAGAGCTGGTCCTGACGGCGAGTACTGGTGCCTCATGATCTCCTGGATCACGCGAAGAGCGACACGCTCCAACGTGTTTACCAGGTTCTCAGAGTGGCGGTGTAGCGAGTGAGCCACCAAGTAGTTGATCTCCTGCCGCAGGGACCTGGTGCGTTCTTCCGACGGGGCAGAGAGGTCCATCCCATCGAGTGCACCATTAGGCGAGAACCCCTTCCACCTGATGCCATGTGAACGGGTTCTGTGGAAAGAGCCGATGAGGTCGGCTTCGAGGATGACTTTGATCTCGTCATACTTCTTCTTGAGCTCGTCGGTCAGATCCTCGTACGTGGCGGCGTGCCGTCCGCCATCTCGGATGTAGATGGCGATGTGGTTGATGTAGAAGCTTGTCCCACCGGGCGTGCGAGAATGTGTTGCTTGTCAAAACCCACCGGCGGGCAGCGACGGGCAACACGATAGAGCCGGGAACAACCTAGGGCTGCGGCTGGCCGAGGTCCCTCCGAGCGACGGCCCGCAAAGCCTACGGTGCACACGTCCGATGCTTTGATGCAAGGGCGTGCCACCTGACCTATACAGTCGGGGAAGGTGATGGAGATGCCTCGCTTAGTTTCCTGCATGGCATACACGTAAACATTAAATACGAGCCTCGATCGGCTCTCAGGTTATCCTGTGAATCGGCTCAAGGAGCCGATCCACCCATGATTCGTACAAGGTGCACGAATATATGGTGGTCCTGCTTGATCAAGATAAAGCTAATGAGATCTACGACGATTTAGGGTTTTCACCGCATAATCGGATCATCCTACTCAGGATTGGGCCTCGCGGCCACGCACGGTGATCGTAAGCCGATCCTAGACAAGGCCTAAAAACCAACACGAGGTTGATCCCCGGAACATCCTGTCTAGGACTAGCAAACGACACCCTACGTGCCGCTGGATCCTCCCGCCCTTTGTAAGGCCTAACTATTGCAGATATTAAACTAATCCTCGATGAACAAGGAGCAACCGTAACGGATCGGATCTACTAAATAATGATCAAGCGGGGTGCCGCCCCTACACCTAAGATAGGTGTAAGGGCGGCTAGATATGCAAGGGTTGCACTACGATAGCATGTTACGCGAAGAACTATGCTAACCCTAACACATCTATGATAACTACGTTGCTCGCCATCAAAAAGGCTTTAGTACGAGCAACGCATGAACAACATAAAGCTTCTGCTGCCTAGATCGCAAGATGCGATCTAGGCAGCATGTTGCTTACCGGTAGAAACCCTCGAGACGAAGGAGTTGGCGATGCGCCGAGATTGATTTGGTTGGTTGAACGTTGGTTGTTGTTTATTTCATAAACCCTAGATACATATTTATAGTCCAGGGGACTTTCTAACGTGGGAATAATCCCAACCGTGCACGAGGCCAATTCTAACTAAAACGACACATAATCTACTATGTTACAGATACACGGGCCAACTAGCCCGTATTTTGCATATAAAGGCTGATTCACATATTTCTTCTATGTATATTCTTCAAATCCATCTTGATCGCGGCCCACCTCTGACTCGGTCAAATTCTGGTGATAACAATAACATGTTTTTCCTGCTGGCCCGGTTTCTCACCCGGCGTGACCGTCCGTCCCACTGGCCAGCCCGTTTCAAACCGGCCCGTGGACTGGTGCCAACCGGGCCATGTACTGTAAGACACATAAGTGTCCCGGTCATGGCCTGGTTTGGACCGACCAGGTCCGTCCCCTCGTCCGGCCTGACCGGGCGGTGGACCGGCCTCCCCGGTGCAACTTCTGCGCGACAAAGACCCGCCCCGGCCACGACCCGACGCCAGGTACGGTTTGGACCGGCTGGTCCGGTCTGTGGCCCGGTCTGACCGGGTCCTACACCGGACGGCCCGGCCATAGGCCCGGTTGACCGGCCTCCTCGACGGCTGACTCAGCCCAACTTTTCCCCAACGGTTATATTTGCTCTTAGGCTATGAATATCCCTTCTTCCACCTTGGGCTAGACAAGTTCTTCCACTCTCTCTCCTCCATTGTTGACTTTGAAGAACTTGCCCTATCTCTTGATTCCCCCCCATGATTATTGCTCATTCTTGTGGGATCTAAGAGAGGAGATCTAGATCTACAATCCCCACCAATCCATCTCTCCTCTAAGTGAGGGGAACCCTTTGGATCTAGATCTTGGAGCCATTTGTTGATTTCCTCATTGTTCTTCCTCTCTAATCTCATCCTAGCATTTGTTGCTTTGGTGGGATTTGAGTGTGAAAGATTTGAACACCTCTAGTGTTCTTGCTTTGCATCATTGCATAGTGCTGATCTCTCCACCACGATTAGTTCGAGTGAGAGACCGTGAGCTTGTTAATCTTGGAGGGAGACCTCCTAGTTGGCTTGGTTGGTGTCCCGGTGACCTCTTCGTGGAAGATTGTGAAGGGGCCCGGGCTTCTCTTTCGTGGAGCTTGTGAAGTGGTTGTGGAGCTTGCCATCTCCGGAGTGGAGGAAAAGCTAACCATAAGGAAAGGGCCATTATCCTTCGTGGGTTTGGCTCGGAGAATAGGGTGAGCCTTCGTGGCGTTGGGGAATCCTTTGTGGGTCCTCCACTCCTCCAAACGTGACGTACCTTCTTGCAAAGGAAGGGAACACGGGAATACATCCTCGTCTCCGCGTGCCTCGGTTATTTCTATACCCAAGCTTTCTTTCCTTGTGATAGCCATCGTGCTTGAAGTACATATATCTTGCTATCACTTGTGCTACATATATCTTGTGCCTATCTTGGTTAGCTCTAGTTGTCGTTGTTGCACTTAGTTGAGCCTAGCATATTTAGGGGTTGTGTTTGTAAACTAAACGTTAGTTTAATTCCGCATTCTTACAAGACAAATCTGTAAGAGTTTTTAATTGCCTATTCACCCCCTGTAGGCGACATCTCATCCTTTCAATATGCCCTAGAGCACGGATGGTACTTCTTTCGCCCAGCATCCGGCGGCGCGCTCCAGGGGCACCTCCAGTCGTGGCTTGATCCCGTGGAGGATGCTTTGGTTGGCCCTATCTGCTTGGCCATTCGACCTGGGGTGTGCGACTGAGGCTAGGTCGAGTCGGATCCCGTTTTCTTCACAGAAGTCCGCAATTTCTCCTTTGGCAAAGTTTGTGCCGTTGTCGGTGACGATGTTGTGCGGGTACCCATAGCGGTGTATCAATTCCCACAGGAACTTCGTCGATGTTTTGCCGTCGCACTTCTTTATGGGCTTTGCTTCCACCCACTTCGTGAATTCATCAACGACAACGAGGAGGTGAGTATAGCCGCTGTGGGCTGTTTTGAACTTACCCACCATATCCATGCCCCAAACGGCGAATGGCCAGGTGAGGGGGATGGTCTTGAGTGCGGAGTCTGGCATGTGATATTGGCTCGCGTATTTTTGGCAACCGACGCATGCATGGACGAGTTCGACTGCATCAGCGTGGGCGGTTGGCCAATAGAAGTTGTGCATGAAGGCTTTGGCCACTATCAAATGGGCTCCCGCGTGATGACCGCAGTCGCCTGCGTGTATGTCG
Source organism: Lolium perenne (assembly GCF_019359855.2). NCBI lineage: Eukaryota > Viridiplantae > Streptophyta > Magnoliopsida > Poales > Poaceae > Lolium > Lolium perenne. The sequence continues at coordinate 131,971,311 of NC_067249.2, read as the reverse complement.
CACATGATTTTACCACCCTCCTCAGCGGTGACGCACCGCTGGAATACTCCGGAGATGCTGTGCTTGTACAACTCTTGGTTGATGATGGTGAAGGATTTGCATCAGCGTACAATCATGCATGCTTTCGTTTCGTCCATGGGCAGGATCTTCCGCTCGAGGTAGTTCATGTAAGGCTCCGTCCAGTCCCCAGTGTATGAGGCGACTGCGACTAGCACAGAGTCGGGGGCCCGGCGGTTCGGTGATGTCGACCTCGCAGGGTGCCCGTACCGAGGGGCGAGTGAGGATGTCGAGGAAGACGCCCGGTGGGGGTGGCTGTCGCTTGGAGCCGAGCCTGGAAAGTGCGTTGGCCTCCTCATTCTTGCGCCTGTCGATCCACTCGACGATATGCCCGGAGAAGCTAGCGCCGACCAGGTTGAAAACACGCTTGTAGGCGATCATGTTGGCGTCGGTGGCGTCGTAAGTCCTGGAGATTTGGCTGGAGACTAGGTCGGAGTCGCCGAAGCAACGCAGTTGTGACAGGCCCATATCCTTGGCGATCCACATGCCATGGAGGAGTGCCTCGTATTCGGCCACGTTGTTGGTGCAGGGCTCGAATTGCAGCTGCAGGACGTACCTCATGGTGTCTCCTTTTGGTGATATGAGGACGATGCCTGCTCCAGCCGTTCGAGGTTCTTGGAACCGTCGAAGTAGATAATCCAATGCTTGAGATCCGCCGGGGAAGTTGGATGTTGCGCTTCCTCCCAGTTGACGAAGAAGTATGCCAATGCTTAGGATTTGATCGCATCGCGAGGCTCGTCTGTGATGTTGTGGACGCTGAGCTCGACCGCTGATACGTCTCCGACGTATCGATAATTTATTATGTTCCATGCCACATTATTAATGATATCTACATGTTTTATGCACACTTTATGTCATATTCGTGCATTTTCTGGAACTAACCTATTAACAAGATGCCGAAGTGCCGATTCTTTGTTTTCTGCTGTTTTTGGTTTCAGAAATCCTAGTAACGAAATATTCTCGGAATTGGACGAAATCAACGCCCAGGTTCCTATTTTGCCCGGAAGCATCCAGAACACACGAGAAGGACCAGAGGGGGGGCACTGGGCCCCCAGACCATAGGCCGGCGCGGCCCAGGCCCTGGCCGCGCCGCCCTATAGTGTCGTCGCCCCTTCGACCTTCTGACGCCGCCTCTTCGCCTATATAAAGCCCCTGGACCTAAAACCTCGATACGAAAAAGCCACGGTACGAGAAACCTTCCAGAGCCGCCGCCATCGCGAAGCCAAGATCCGGGGGACAGGAGTCTCTGTTCCGGCACGCCGCCGGGATGGGGAAGTGCCCCCGGAAGGCTTCTCCATCGACACCGCTGCCATCTCCACCGCCATCTTCATCACCGCTGCTGTCTCCCATGAGGAGGGAGTAGTTCTCCATCGAGGCTCGGGGCTGTACCGGTAGCTATGTGGTTCATCTCTCTCCTATGTACTTCAATACAATAATCTCATGAGCTGCCTTACATGATTGAGATTCATATGATGATGCTTGTAATCTAGATGTCATTATGCTAGTCAAGTGAGTTTTACTTATGTGATCTCCGGAGACTCCTTGTCCCACGTGTGTAAAGGTGACAGTGTGTGCACCGTGTGGGTCTCTTAGGCTATATTTCACAGAATACTTATTCACTGTTATGAATGGCATAGTGAAGTGCTTATTTATATCTCTTTATGATTGCAATGTGTTTTGTATCACAATTTATCTATGTGCTACTCTAGTAATGTTATTAAAGTAGTTTTATTCCTCCTGCACGGTGTAATGGTGACAGTGTGTGCATCCGTGTTAGTACTTGGCGTATGCTATGATTATGATCTCTTGTAGATTATGAAGTTAACTATTGCTATGATGGTATTGATGTGATCTATTCCTCCTACATAGTGTGAAGGTGCCAGTGTGCATGCTATGTTAGTACTTGGTTTAGTCGTATTGATCTTTCATGCACTCTAAGGTTATTTAAATATGAACATTGAATTGTGGAGCTTGTTAACTCCGGCATTGAGGGTTCGTGTAATCCTACGCAATGGTGTTCATCATCCAACAAGAGTGTAGAGTATGCATTTATCTATTCTGTTATGTGATCAATGTTGAGAGTGTCCACTAGTGAAAGTCTAATCCCTAGGCCTTGTTCCTAAATACTGCTATCGCTGCTTGTTTACTGTTTTACTGCGTTACTACTGCTGCGTTACTACTGCTTGTTTACTGTCCTGGGCAAAGCACTTTTCTGGTGCCGTTGCTACTGCTTATTCATACCACCTGTATTTCACTATCTCTTCGCCGAACTAGTGCACCTATTAGGTGTGTTGGGGACACAAGAGACTTCTTGCTTTGTGGTTGCAGGGTTGCATGAGAGGGATATCTTTGACCTCTTCCTCCCTGAGTTCGATAAACCTTGGGTGATCCACTTAAGGGAAAACTTGCTGTTGTTCTACAAACCTCTGCTCTTGGAGGCCCAACACTATCTACAGGAAAAGGAGGGGGGCGTAGACATCAAGCTATTTTCTGGCGCCGTTGCCGGGGAGGAAAGGTAAAAGGTACTCACACTCCGGATCTCGGCTACTAAGCTATTTTCCGGCACCGTAAGTACTCGAAGCTATTTCCTTTAGATCCTGCAATTGCAACTTTTTGTTTCTTGTTTACACTAGTTTGGCATAATGGACAAGAATGAGCTTCTATTTCTATTTCCTAATTTAAAACATGGATTGTTTGATGCGAAAATTAAAAAACCTATGGAATCTTATTTGCATGCTGGTAGTAATATTAGTATGAACGCTTTGAACACCATTGTTGATAATAATATAGAAAGCACTAAGCTTGGGGAAGCTGGTTTTCATGATCTTTTTAGTTCCCCAAGCATTGAGGAGAAATTTTTCTTTGATGATACTTTGCCTCCTATTTATGATGATTATAATGATAGTGGTCTTGTGCCACCTACTATGGAGAGTAAATTTTGTTGTGATTATACTATGCCTCCTACACTTGATGAGAATAATAATGATAGCTACTTTGTTGAATTTGCTCCCGCTATTACTAATAAAATTGACTATGCTTATGTGGAGAGTAATAATTTTATGCATGAGACTCATGATAAGAATGTTTCATTTGATAGTTATATTGTTGAGTTTGCTCATGATACTACTGAAAGTTATTATGAGAGAGGAAAATATGGTTGTAAAATTTTTCATGTTGCTAAAACACCTCTCTATGTGCTGAAATTTTTGAAGCTACACTTGTTTTATCTTTCTATGCTTGTTTCATTATGCTTCTTGAACTTGTTTATTTACAAGATTCCTATGCATAGGAAGCATGTTAGACTTAAATGTGTTTTGAATTTGCCTTTTGATGCTCTCTTTTGCTTCAAATATTATTTCTTGCGAGTGCATCATTAAAACTGCTGAGCCCATCTTAATGGCTATAAAGAAAGAACTTCTTGGGAGATAACCCATGTGTTATTTTGCTACAGTACTTTGTTTTTATTTTGTGTCTAGGAAGTTGTTTACTACTGTAGCAACCTCTCCTTATCTTAGTTTTGTGTTTGGTTGTGCCAAGTGAAGCCTCTAATCGAAGGTTGATACTAGATTTGGATTTCTGCGCAGAAACAGATTTCTATCTGTCACGAATCTGGGCTGTTTTCTCTGTAGGTAACTCAGAAAAATATGCCAATTTACGTGAGTGTTCCTCAGATATGTACGCAACTTTCATTAGTTTTGAGTTTTCTGATCTGAGCAACGGAAGTATTTATTAAAAATTCGTTTTTACGAACTGTTCTGTTTTGACAGATTCTGCCTTTTATTTCGCATTGCTTCTTTCGCTGTGTTGGGTGGATTTCTTTGTTCCATTACCTTCCAGTAGCTTTGAGCAATGTCCAGAAGTGTTAAGAATGATTGTGTCACCTCTGAACATGTGAGTTTTTGATTATGTACTAACCCCTCTAATGAAGTTTATGAGAAGTTTGGTGTGAAGGAAGTTTTCAAGGGTCAAGAGAGGAGGAGGATATACTATGATCAAGAAGAGTGAAAGCTCTAAGCTTGGGGATGCCCCGGTGGTTCACCCCTGCATATATCAAGAAGACTCAAGCGTGTAAGCTTGGGGATGCCCAAGGCATCCCCTTCTTCATCGACAACATTATCAGGTTCCTCCCCTGAAACTATATTTTTATTCCATCACATCTTATGTGCTTTGCTTGGAGCGTCGGTTTGTTTTTGTTTTTTGTTTTGTTTGAATAAAATGGATCCTAGCATTCACTTTGTGGGAGAGAGACACGCTCCGCTGTAGCATATGGACAAGTATGTCCTTAGGCTCTACTCATAGTATTCATGGCGAAGTTTCTTCTTCGTTAAATTGTTATATGGTTGGAATTGGAAAATGATACATGTAGTAATTACTAAAATGTCTTGGATAATGTGATACTTGGCAATTGTTGTGCTCATGTTTAAGCTCTTGCATCATATACTTTGCACCCATTAATGAAGAAATACATAGAGCTTGCTAAAATTTGGTTTGCATATTTGGTCTCTCTAAAGTCTAGATAATTTCTAGTATTGAGTTTGAACAACAAGGAAGACGGTGTAGATTCTTATAATGTTTACAATATGTCTTTTATGTGAGTTTTGCTGCACCGGTTCATCCTTGTGTTTGTTTCAAATAACCTTGCTAGCCAAAACCTTGTATCGAGAGGGAATACTTCTCATGCATCCAAAATACTTGAGCCAACTACTATGCCATTTGTGTCCACCATACCTACCTACTACATGGTATTTCTCCGCCATTCCAAAGTAAATTTCTTGAGTGCTACCTTTAAAAAATTCAAAATTTATCACCTCTGATTTGTGTCAATGTTTTATAGCTCATGAGGAAGTATGTGGTGTTTATCTTTCAATCTTGTTGGGCAACTTTCACCAATGGACTAGTGGCTTCATCCGCTTATCCAATAATTTTGCAAAAAGAGCTGGCAATGGGATTCCCAGTCCCAAATTAATTAACAAAAATAGACACTCCTCCATGGTATGTGATTGTTGGACGGCACCCGAAGGATTCGGTTAGCCATGGCTTGAGAAAGCAAAGGTGGGGAGGAGTGTCATCATAATAAAACTAAAATAAAAAGGCACTCCTTCATGGTATGAGATTGTTGGCAGGCACCCGAAGGATTCGGTTAGCCATGGTTTGTGAAAGAAAGGTTGGAAGGAGTGCCACCCAAAAATAAAATAAAATGGGAGCCGCTCTTTGAAGGTTTGCCTGGCAAGGGGGTTAGAGTACCCGCTACCATTCGTTGACAACAACATACACCTCTCAAAACTTTATTTTTATGCTCTCTTTATGTTTTCAAAATAGAAGCTCTAGCACAAATATAGCAATCGATGCTTTCCTCTTTGAAGGACCATTCTTTTACTTTTATTGTTGAGTCAGTTCACCTATTTCTCTCCATCTCAAGAAGCAAACACTTGTGTGAACTGTGCATTGATTCCTACATATTTGCATATTGCATTTGTTATATTGCTTTGCATTGACGACTATCCATGAGATATACATGTTACAAGTTGAAAGCAACCGCTGAAACTTAATCTTCCATTGTGTTGCTTCAATACCTTTACTAAGAATTTATTGCTTTATGAGTAACTCTTATGCAAGACTTATTGATGCTTGTCTTGAAAGTGCTATTCATGAAAAGTCTTTGCTATATGATTCATTTGTTTACTCATGTCATTTACATTGTTTGGATCGCTGCATTCATTACATGTGTTTACAATAGTATGATCAAGTTTATGATGGCATGTCACTTCACAAATTATCTTTGTTATCGTTTACCTGCTCGGGACGAGCAGAAACTAAGCTTGGGGATGCTGATACGTCTCCGACGTATCGATAATTTCTTATGTTCCATGCCACATTATTGATGATATCTACATGTTTTATGCACACTTTATGTCATATTCGTGCATTTTCTGGAACTAACCTATTAACAAGATGCGAAGTGCCGATTCTTGTTTTCTGCTGTTTTGGTTTCAGAAATCCTAGTAACGAAATATTCTCGGAATTGGACGAAATCAACGCCCGGGTTCCTATTTTGCCGGAAGCATCAGAACACACGAGAAGGACCGAGAGGGACCTTGGGCCCCCAGACCATAGGCCGGCGCGGCCCAGGCCCTGGCCGCGCCGCCCTATAGTGTCGTCGCCCCTTCGACCTTCTGATGCCGCCTCTTCGCCTATATAAAGCCCCTGGACCTAAAACCTCGATACGAAAAAGCCACGGTACGAGAAACCTTCCAGAGCCGCCGCAATCGCGAAGCCAAGATCTGGGGGACAGGAGTCTCTGTTCCGGCACGCCGCCGGGACGGGGAAGTGCCCCCGGAAGGCTTCTCCATCGACACCGCTGCCATCTCCACCGCCATCTTCATCACCGCTGCTGTCTCCCATGAGGAGGGAGTAGTTCTCCATCGAGGCTCGGGGCTGTACCGGTAGCTATGTGGTTCATCTCTCTCCTATGTACTTCAATACAATAATCTCATGAGCTGCCTTACATGATTGAGATTCATATGATGATGCTTGTAATCTAGATGTCATTATGCTAGTCAAGTGAGTTTTACTTATGTGATCTCCGGAGACTCCTTGTCCCACGTGTGTAAAGGTGACAGTGTGTGCACCGTGTGGGTCTCTTAGGCTATATTTCACAGAATACTTATTCACTGTTATGAATGGCATAGTGAAGTGCTTATTTATATCTCTTTATGATTGCAATGTGTTTTGTATCACAATTTATCTATGTGCTACTCTAGTAATGTTATTAAAGTAGTTTTATTCCTCCTGCACGGTGTAATGGTGACAGTGTGTGCATCCGTGTTAGTACTTGGCGTATGCTATGATTATGATCTCTTGTAGATTATGAAGTTAACTATTGCTATGATGGTATTGACGTGATCTATTCCTCCTACATAGTGTGAAGGTGACAGTGTGCATGCTATGTTAGTACTTGGTTTAGTCGTATTGATCTTTCATGCACTCTAAGGTTATTTAAATATGAACATTGAATTGTGGAGCTTGTTAACTCCGACATTGAGGGTTCGTGTAATCCTACGCAATGGTGTTCATCATCCAACAAGAGTGTAGAGTATGCATTTATCTATTCTGTTATGTGATCAATGTTGAGAGTGTCCACTAGTGAAAGTCTAATCCCTAGGCCTTGTTCCTAAATACTGCTATCGCTGCTTGTTTCTTGTTTCTTTGCGTTACTACTGCTTTGCGTTACTACTGCTTGTTCTTGTCTGGGCAAAGCACTTTTCTGGTGCCGTTGCTACTGCTTATTCATACCACCTGTATTTCACTATCTCTTCGCCGAACTAGTGCACCTATTAGGTGTGTTGGGGACACAAGAGACTTCTTGCTTTGTGGTTGCAGGGTTGCATGAGAGGGATATCTTTGACCTCTTCCTCCCTGAGTTCGATAAACCTTGGGTGATCCACTTAAGGGAAAACTTGCTGCTGTTCTACAAACCTCTGCTCTTGGAGGCCCAACACTGTCTACAGGAAAAGGAGGGGGGCATAGACATCAACCGCCCACTTGGTGACTCTCCCAGTTGTGTCCCGATTTGATCGCATGGCGCTCTGTTCGCCGCTCGATCGACGGTGGCCCGACTCGTCTCCCGGGCGCCGTTTTTTCTGAACTCGATCAACCCGGACCCCTCCTTCTGGATCTTCGAAGTTGAGGCGGGCACTGGGGAAGCCCTGCTCGCGGGTGCGCTCGATGCGCAGGCGAGTGCGATGTTGCTGATGCTGCGAAAGAGCCTTCGCCGAGTCCTCCTCGAGGTGGAACTTCTCCCACTCGACGAGCTCCTTTTTCCTTTGCCCGTCCAAGGCCGCCCGATGCGCCTCGATCTCAGTCGCAGTCGCGGTCATGGGGAGTAGTGTGGTGAAGGGGTCATTGGGCGGAGGCTCATCGCCGGTCGCCATGAGTACGGCGGTGGGGTATTGGTACCGCGGGGCCTCGACAGAGTCGGGCTCCGAGTCGCTGTCGAAGAGGAGGAGGATGGAGCTATCCTCGTAGTTGCCCGGGTTGGCGACCGAGGTGATGGAGTCTACGAATGACACCGCGATGATGGATCCGGCAACTGACACTACAGCCGTCGAATCGGCGTCGTCCTCCAGGGCCGACTCATCCTCGGCGTATGTCTCGCCGGAGAGAGGGAGAGTGGCGGTGAGCAGCTGACCCGGCGCGAACGGGTCGTGCAGCTGGCCGGGGTGGACCTCGGCGGGGTCGCTGACGGCAGCGAGCCCGACGAAGAGGTTGATCGTGCCGACCGGCACCATCCAAAGCGTGGGTGAGAGGCATCAGAGCCGGGTGGTAGGTGCTCGGTTGGATGTGGAAGAAGCTGCCCGTGACGATCATCCTGCCGAAGGCGACCGACCGACGAACGGGCCAGTAGGGCCTCGCTGCAGCTCGGAGGCTTGAAGTCCCACGCCCCACGGTGGGCGCCACTATCGTGGAAATGACCATGGCAGGTACTACTACATGGTGCATCACTTCGTTGATGTGGGAGCAAGGAGACGTAGCCATCTGCGGAGCGAGGTGCACAAGACGCAAGGTTTTACCCAGGTTTAGCCCATCCGGAGAGTAAAAGGCCTACGTACTGCTAGATCTATTACTCAGTGGAGAATTAGAGTGGGGGGGGGGGCTCAGTCGGCGGCTACGCCGAGAGCAATGGTGGTGAGGTGCGATCTTAGATGATGCGTCCTCTAGGGTTTAGCTCGGGGGTTTATATGGACACCCCGATCTAGGGTTACATGCTGATACAAACGAATCGTATCAGTTACTACAAATCCGGGATATGTTATCCCATGCTCAAGTAACTAGATCTTCAGTCGCCTGGGCCTCCGGTCCAGTCGCCACTTCAAGGGTTTAAGCCCAGTCGCTCCAGGGCTTTAGGCCCAGTCGCCCTTACCGACTGGATCTTCTTCTGGGCCTTCTCTTTTTCGGCAAGTGATACTGATGATGCACCCCTTGGGCATATCCCCATCAGGTGCAATTTGAGATCAATAGCCACCAGTATGACAAGGGATACTACCTTGCAGATAACATCTATCTAAGATGGTCAACATGTGTGAAGACAATCTCGAACCATCACTACTACAAACAGCCTTACCGCCGGCGACCTGGATGGGCTTACCGCCGGCGCCTATGCATTCGCCGGCGATCACCTCGCCGGTGGTAATGCCTCATCGCCGGCGCCTTCCAATTCGCCGGTGGTAAGTGGCCTTTACCGCCGGCGTTTCACCCACTTCACCGGGGGTAAGTCTTTCCGCCGGCGCCTTCCCATCTCACCAGGGGCATCAGGTTACCGCCGGCGCTTCCCGTTTTGCCAGCAGTAATATTAACAGGAGCTTCAGGTCCTTACCGCTGGCACTTCCCATTTCACCAGCGGTAACATTAATAGGAGCATCATGCTGTTACCGCCGGCGCCTTAGCATTTCGCCAGCGGTAATATTAACAGGAGCAAAAAAATAAAAACTCGAATCAGACAACATATATACACCAGAATTCATAGCATATACACATAATATACAGGCAAATACCAGAATGACAGCAAGATATACATCATTAGCAAGATTCACATCACTAGCAATGATACACATCATTAGAAAGTCCCGAAATGTCCATAACATGCATGCATCAATAACACAAGTGTCGACCATATGGTTCAAACATCACGACTCAAAGTAGCACATATTACACAAATACATACAAGTCCAGTCGACGACCTAGCTAAACAACAATGACATAGTAAACTATAGAGGCGGTGTCGGCAAGCATCATCACGATGAAAGGGGTCCTCCACATCTCCCTCCTCTGTCCCGCTCGAAAGTTGGCGTATCGAGCTTCCGCCTCCTCCAAAGTGGTGTACCCCTTGTAACTGTTGTTGCTGAAACGGTGGACCTGCCTCCTACAGTCTTCCCAGTCCTCGTAGACTCCAGGAACCCTGCCGTGGTAGACGACATAGTACGTCATCTATGCAAACACAGAAAAAAGAAATGAAAGTTGTTAGTACATTAGTAGAGAGAGATATAACATAGAGTACTAGTGCAAACAAAAAGCATGGAAATTACTTAAGTAATTTTATGACTAACATTTGCAAAGGACAAAGTTTTTGAGTCAAGTCGGCTTCGGCGGGAAGGGACGGATGCCCTCGAGCGTGGTGAATGTTCTGTCGTCACATCCATCTTCTAATCGGCCTTCTATCTCGGCCTTAGAAAGTGCGGGACCATAGTGGAACAAGCCACCATTACCGCAGACATCCCTCCAGAGTATTGTGCAAATGGTCCGCTAGATGGCACGGAACTCGGCTCTCACGTTTTCATCGGTGGTGTCCACCATGTTCACGAACATCCGCTGAAGACTGGATGGCAACAAGAGATCGTTCTGAGACCTTACAATCGACCTCATCTGTAGGATGGCAAACCAGGCCTCCATCCCATTGTCATGCGCCGATAGCTTGAGGCAGGGGAACTTGGTTATGTGGTTGCACACATAGCAACCTTTAACTTTCTTCTGATGACTGATTTTGTCGATGCCAACCTCGGCTATGAAGCCGCTGAGGGCTTTATCAAGTGTAGACTTAAGGTCGGTGAAGTCCTTGTCTGGATCAAGCCCGGAGTCGAGGTAACTGACATGTGAATGATAAGGGTGAAAGAGGAGGAGGGTGCAGTACTTGAATCTGCGCAAAATGGAAATAAACCATCATACTCGATCAACTATGAAGGAAATTCATGAAAGAATGTAATAGAGGGTACTCTAGTAACCAAATACTTACTCGCGGAAATATGGTATGGCAAAGCATTTCTTATCCTTGTTTAACACCAAGAAATCATTGATGTACTTCGCTAGAAACGCTTGTTCGTTCTGGACGACAGTTGGAGTCATGTAGAAGGGGTCCATGATAGCGGTGTCCGTTGTGTTCTCCATGGCGATATCGTGCGCCATGCTGAGCGATAGGAGGCGGACCAAGTTTCGGTCGAGCTGTTGCATGTTCAAGAGCCTGAAGATGTCTTCATATCGAATGAACATCAAGTCCGTAGGGTATGTGGTGACAAAGCCAAAGCCAGTGGGCACCTTGGCCGTCAAACCGGGTACGAGGGATTTCTATCTCAAAGAAGTAGGTCCTCCTCCATTAGAACAACATCATGCAAGCTCCTCATATCCGGTGTCACCTGCTGGACAATGTGTGCCGGCAGCATAGGCTGGCCTAGGTGATGCATCTTCCTCCACGGGGTCGGCAACTTGTCATTAACCACTTTCTTGCTTGCGGCAACATCTCCGGACTTCTTCCGCTTCCTGACCTTCTTCTTACTGCAACTGGGAGTGGCGTTTTGTTTCATACCCTCCGTGGTCGCACCAAGGAGTGTCCTCGGGGTAAGCCCAACTCGGGGTGGAGCGGTGAAGGCGGTAGTGTCTTCCTGCTCGGGAGTTTCTTGTGAAAGGAACAACTTCTTCTTTAGCGTACGATCGGCGGGTGGCTTGTAAGGAGAAACCCCGTCGCCCTCCATCTCAGCGATGAACGTATCGATTGGAGCTTGATCGATGTCCAACGCGTTGCCGTGCTGACTCTCGGGCTGGCTATCGGGCTCAAAAGGACCACCAGCGGGTGGAGGAATCGGGGCAGCCGTCGCATCCTGAGGAGTGACCATGCCATAGCTTGCCTCCGAACCTGAGGCGGCGGTGTTCAGCCGAATTAGGGCTTTCGGCCATAGAAGGATGTGATTCTTGAGGTCCCCGAGAGTGAGCGGGGTTTCCGTTTCCGGGGGTTGATATGGAGGATGGAGGTCTTGGCATCCCGGTAACGACCAGTTCACGCGAACCCGGCTCATGCTATCATCTATCCTGGCGCAGTGGAACGCCCGATTTTTTGGCAGGAGGACACTGCCGCTCGCTACATCCTTCAACTTGTTATCCACATTCAGTAGGAAGGTGCAAGGAGTCACGTCCTCCTGTGAAAACATGTGTACGTAGGTCAGAGAGGGGCGATGACAAAGTATCTAATTTGTAGAGGCTTGAGAGGCTAAATTAATTACCGTGAGGGCGTCGAGCTCGGCTCGCGTCGAAGGACCGAGGCCAGGCGTACACGTGACTGAGGGGCTACTGGCGCCCCCCATGGCCGCCGAATCCTCTCTAGCGCATACCAAGTTGGGTGTGCATTGAGCGTGTATAGTTGGAGGCCGGTTGTCGGAGTTGCTGGCGCCTAGGCTGATCACCGGCATCGGTCCCTTTTTGCCGCCGGCGAAGTAATTCTTCATCGACAACACAAGATCAGGGATGATTTCATTGACCCTGGTGGCCACCGCGTCATCAACCTTGCTAGCAACCGCGGCACTGACGCGTTGCTCCATGGTTGTTTCCAAGTCGGCCACCTTTTTCAGAAGAGCCTCGTGCTCCCGGTCCTTCTGCGCCTGCCGCGACTCCTTACTGCTTGCGGGCATGTCCAAGCCATAGTCGACAAGCTTGCGACCTCCTCCGGCACCGGGGACACAGTGGGGCTTGTCCAACGGCGGCCGTTCCTTCACGGTGTTCATACCCCTGATAAAAGGCGTGTCCCACGGGACTTTGCCCGTCGACGTCTGGGTCGAGGAGCCAGCTGATTCGGTGACTGCTTGTTCCTTCAACTGCCATAAGTAACATGAATAATTTTAGAATGTAATGGACTTGGTGAGTAGTATCAAATTAATAGGCTGGTATATTGCTTACCACTGCATTCTCAAGTGCCTTCACCTTCACGTCGGCGACCAACTCAACTCCCACCACCACATCAGGTTTTGTGACACGTTTCCCACCCATTTCTCTATGGTATCGGGACCTGAGATATGCCCTGAAGAGTGGGTCTTTGTACTAGGCAAAAGGGGGCTCGAGGCCATCGTTTATGTAGGCCTGGTCCTCCTTGTCCCATACCAGCTGCTTGCCTTCGAAGCCACGGCAACCGAGATGGTGGTGACCGATGTGCTTATCCGCCAGCTCCTTCCCCTAGGCCGATTGTTGTTTGGTGTACTCGAGCTCCTCGTTTTCCAAGAATTTATTATACTGATCCAGCGTCATCCGCGGGAAGTGGCGCTGGATCTCTGTCCAAGTCTCATTGTCACCAAGCATCCCCCTCAGCATGGTTTTATAACCGCTGAGGTTCTTGGTGAACTTAGAGAGGGCTCGTCTATTCATGATGTTATCCTTAGGATCCTCGTTCCTGTATTCCACAGGGAACTCATACCGTGCGTGCAGCCGCGCAAGGAGTTGGGCCTGCAGATGCTGCTTCTTCTTGGTTCGGAGTTTCGTCTCGTTGACGTCGACGACGTCCCGAAGGATTGCTCCCAGTTGGAGGCCGTACCCCTTCGCCACATGCTTGGGCTCAGTAGGAAGACCGGTCTTGGCGTCCACCGCGGTGATTATGTCGCGAGTGGTGCCGACCATGTTTGGGCGCCGCTGCTTCCGTTTCCTCTTGGCCTCGGTAGTAGTATCCGAGCTACCCCCGGCAACGCCACTATTGGTGGCCTCGTCGGCAGTGGCCCTCTCATCCTCACCATCGTTGTCCATCTCATCATCCCCCTCCTCCGAGGACCCGTCATCGCTGCCTTCATGTTTCAGTTCAAACAAGAATCATATACTGGCAACTTCACAATTTCACAATCTATGATTCATGGCACTGCAAATGGATGTAACTGAAGGCAACATTATAAGTGGCAATGCAAATACTACTCCTTTTGTAGTGTAGGCGAAACAAACAAAGCATGCGAAAATTGGAACCAATTTGCAGGATCAACGCAGAGGTTCGGGGGAGAGGAGAGGGGGCAGAGGAGAGGGGGCGCACCTATGGAGACAACAGTGACATCGATGACCTTCAGGTTCCTGACGACGGCGGCGGTCTTGGGGAGGCGGCAGCAGACGACCTTGAGGTTGCTGACGATGGCGGCGGTCTTGGGGAGGCGGCAGCAGACGAGCTTGAGGTTGATGTCGACGGCGGCGGTCTGGAGGAGGCGGCGATGGCGGATCGATGACGGCGGCAGGCAGGAGATGCGTGCGGTGGGGTATTTGGGGGAGGCGGCGATGGCGGATCGACGACGGCGGCAGGCAGGAGATGCGTGCGGTGGGGGATTTGGGGGAGGCGACGATGGCGGATCGACGACGGCGGCAGGCAAGAGATGCGTGCGGTGGGGGATTTGGGGGAGGCGGCGACGGCGACGGCGGCGGATCGACGACGGCGGCAGGTGATTTGGGGGGAACGACACGCGCGGCCACCAAAACGACTAAGTCGTGGACGCTTTACCCCCGGTGTTTTGCCGTAAATGCCGGCGGTAATGTTTGAGCCACTAACAGGTGGGTCCAAGTGCATTTACCACCGGCGAAATCGACCAATTCGCCGGGGATAACTGGTGAAACCATATTAATTCCGTAAACCAGGATCATTATAAAAAAACGATTCGGTAGTGCAGTGGTTCCAGTCAGTTCTGCACAGCCGAATCATCGAGGGTTCGAATCCCCGTGGGTTCAAAAAAGGCACCCTTTTTTCTTTTCTTAAGACCTTTTTTTATTGTTTCTAGTTATTTAGATAAATTGTAAAGTCCTTTGGCAACATCCGATAAAAAAACCAATGAAGGATACATTGCGAGACATAAATTTAGGATTTTAATTCTTGAATGACTTCAAAGTCCCTTCGGCGACATCCGATAAAAAACCAAGACATAAATTTAGGATACACTTGAGAAGGACAAATGGTTGTTCGAGAGATAATTATTATAAATACACAAATGACTTCAAAGTCCCTTCCACTTGGTCCTTGTGACCCCACAGGTATCGTCGCGACTCCTTGTGTACGGAGGAACACTTGACCTAGGTAGCGTTGTCCTTCTTCTTCTTAGTGTGTAGGTTCTATCGTCTTCATCGAATTCTTCCATCATTGGGTCTCCGACGAGGCCGTCGAAGTCTTGCTCGTCGGCAACTCCATCCATTCCGACGAGGGCCCTTTTTCCTCTCCTTACGACAACACGGCTGGGCCTTGACGGGTCAGTTATGAAGAAGCATTGCTCGACGTGCTTAGCCAATACCCAAGGCTCATTTTGCGCGGTGGGGTTCTTGGTCTTGGATTTGGGGGGCAGTCGCATGGTGGTGACATACGCATCTTCTTTTGTGACGTCCGTAGCCCATCTGACACGAAACATCGGTAGCTTCTCCCCGATGTAGTCGAGCTCCCAGATTTCCTCGATCCTTCCGTAGTACCTTCTCTTCTCTTCACCCGTGTACGATTCCATCATCACACCCGAGTTCTGATAGTCGCTTCTTTTGTCTCTCTCCTCTGTGGAGAATGTGTAACCGTTGATGTCGTATTTCTGATAAGTCATGAGGTTGGGGGCGGGCCCATAAGACAAGGCCAATATCATTTTGTCTACGTCGCTTGCCATTGGTGGGGGATTGGCATCAATCTGGTCTTTGAACCAGCTCGCGAAAGAGGAGTTGTGCGCTCTAAATACCTCTTCTTCCGTCATCGGCTTGTCAGCCCTGCTCTTGATCATGTTTATGTGCTGATCCACCCAAGGCTCTACCTCGTTCATGTGCTGTAGTGCTACTAAGTGGGCCCTGTTGAAGTCTGTTCTCCTATCATCTTGATCCGCGTCGAGTTACCTCTTGCCAGCGTTGTGGCCTACTCCCTCGAATCTGCCGAGGTGCTTGTTGGCGGGCAATCCAACCGGACGTGGGTCGTCCTCGTTTAAATAATTCTTGCAGAAAGAGATGCACTCCTTGGTGAGAAAGCCCTGGACGATGCTTCCATCCGGATGTGCCCTGTTACGAACGTATCCTTTGATGAAGCCGTTCATTCTTTCTAACGCCATCATGTTGTGAAGGAACGCGGGCCCAAGATCCTCGATATCGTCCACTATATGCACCAGCAGATGGACCATGATGTCAAAGAATGCGGGCGGGAAGTACATCTCCATCTCGCATAGGATGGTGACGATCTCTTCCTGCAGCCTCCCGAGTTTCTTGAAGGTTATCGACTTTTGAGTGATGACGTCGAAGATGTTACACAGGCCAGTCAGCGTCGCACGAACGTGTGGTTCCATTATCCCTCGGATAGCAACCGGAAGTATCTGCGTCATCATGACATGACAGTCATGAGACTTCATCCCGCTGAAGATTTTTTTCGTTGGGTCCAGCCATCTGCGTATCAGCCCCGCGTAGCCTATGGGAAATTTGACTTCTAGGAGGCACTTGAAGAATTGTTCGAGCTCATCGGGATTTAGAGTGAAGCGGGAGGGGCGAGGAGTTTCGCGCTGCTTGGCCACCCTTTTGCGTTTGCGACCATCCATCTCCTCCTCCTCAGTTTCCTGGTCAACCTGCGCGAAATGAAGCTCTTTTCTGATATCAAGGGCCATCAGGTCGTGTCTTGCTTTCGACCCGTCTTTGGTCCTCTCCGGCATGTTGAGCACAGTGCCAAGCAAGCTCTCGCATACGTTCTTCGTGATATGCATGACATCAAGGCTATGAGGCGTACCGAGGATCTTCCAGTATGGCAAGTCCCAAAACACGGACCTCCTTTTCCATACCTGCAAGAGCGGCCCAGGTTCCTTTTTCTTTCTCTTGTCTCCTTTCTTCCGCTTCTGGATCTTTATCTTACCTGCCGGAGGGCAGTCTTTCCAGTTTTTCAACAGAGTATCTATCTCTTCGCCACTTCGCCTAGGTGGAGGTCCCTCGACCTCATCCTTCCCATTGAAAAGGTCTCCACGCTTCCTCCACGGGTCATTCTTGGGAAGCCACATTCGATGCCTCATGTAGACGGTTTTTGAAGACCCGGGATCCTTACCCAGCTGTAAAAACGGCGTCTTTTCCATGCACCTCACACATGCCTTGTGTCCGTGGCACACCTGGCACGCGATATATCCGTATCCAAGATAGTCCTGCACCGTCGTCAACAGTGCGGCTTTCATACGGAAAGTTTCTTGTCCGTAGGCGTCCCAAGTTTCTATCCCTTCCTCCCACAGAGTGACTAGCTCCTCCTTCAATAGCTCCAGATACAGGTTGATATCGCTCCCTGGCTGCGTCGGCCCTTGGATTAGCATACTCATGTGTATGTTCTTCTTCTTCAGGCATAGCCATGGAGGGAGGTTGTACATCCATACAAACACGGGCCAGGTACTGTGCTTGCTGCTTTGGTTCCCAAACGGATTGAGTCCATCGGTGCTCGCACCCAACCTGATGTTCCTTGGTTCTTTCCCGAATTCTTCGTAATACTCATCGTCTAATGTTTTCCACTGGCTTGCATCCGAAGGGTGTGTTAGCACTGGGTTTTCAACCCGTTCTACATCACACATCACCGCCTCCTTTCTTTCCGCGTGCCAGCGCATGAGCTTTGCTTCCTTTGGGTCCACGAAGTACCGCTGCAGACGGGGCGTGAGCGGGAAGTACCACACAACTTTTCGAGGAGATTTTCTTGTCACTCTCTTGTATCGAGATTCGCCACACTGTGGGCATGTATCGAGATTGGCATGCTCGTTCCGATATATTACGTAGTCACTGATGCATGCGTGGTATTTCTGGTGCGGTAAATCGAGAGGGCACACGATTTTCTTGGCCTCCTGTAGGCTACCGGCACACGTGTTATCTTTAGGAAAGTGGATCTTCAAGTATCCGAAGAGTTCGTCCATGCTTGTGTCCGTCCATTTGTGCTTTGCCTTCATCTCCATAATATCGAGAGCGTATCTCAGACGGCTCTCCTCCATCCCACGAGCTGCGTAGTACAACGGAGTTCTCGAGTCTACCTCGAGTTGATCCAGCTTAGCCTTCCGTCTTCCAGCCATTTTGGGGTCGATCGATGTGTTGCTGAGAAGAAGTTCTTGAACATGACGGTCCTGCACAGCCGCGGTTAGCGGGGTAATTCTACTCATGTCCTCGTCGGCCGCATGTTCTTCCCGGCCTTCTTGATCACCATCAACGTGTGCGCCATCCTCTTCAACCTCGTCTCCATTGCCGTATGGGGCATCCTCTTCATCACCTTCGTTATCATCATCTCCACCATCATCATCTCCATCATCATCACCTTCGATATCATCATCTCCATCATCACTCATCCACTGAGTATGCCCCTCCATGAAACTATACCTGAGCAGGTGCTCATTCACTATGCCTGAAAAGGGGTCGAACAACGACCCTAGCTTGCATGTTCGACAAGGACACATTATATCCTTTCGCTTTTTTTGATACATGTCGGCCGTCGCTCGTTCCACGTATATATCCACGACGCTTTCCCTCATCTTGATGACCATCGTCACCTACAGGACAAGATAATTGATTACAACCACGGCCTCGGTTTTCACGAAAAAATTCGGCATGACCTTTGCTAAATATTGTCATGCTGGAGTTCCAAAAATTCGCCGGACCGGAAGTTAATCAACATTCCGGCAAAACATTGGCAACTCAATGTTCCTGCACACGTCAACAAATGCAAAACAATGCATTTACATATATGGAACCGCGTCGCCATCACTAGTGACATAACCGTGACTTTTCACCAACTCATGAACATTCCACTCATTAGTTATATACCTATTAGTTGACGTGACGTCCAAAAGCACCGGAGAGACGCCACACGTCGACTTTTATGCTCGAGAGATCTAGAGATCTAGAAATAGAGAGATCTAGCTAGATCTAGTGGAAAAGGTGGTGGGATCTAGATCTAGATCATGCAAATCATGCTAGAGGGGCTAGGTAGTGCATGATTTGCTCAAATACATCATATTTTGTTGGTTGAAATAGCTAAAATAGGTGGGGGAATGAGCTAACTAGTGCTTGGGTTGATTTGCCATCACATATGAGTGTGTGTGGGTGGTAGTAGGTGGCTGGTCGTCTTAATAATGGCCAGCCCCAGGTTACCGCCGGCGCTTACATACCAAAATGCCAGCGGTACAGGCCGTTACCGCCGGCGTCTGCGGGCCCGAAACGCCGGTGGTAAATGAAGGCTGCGTGGCCTACCCTGGCGCGGCGGCAGGGCCCATTACCCCCGGCGTCAACAGCCCACGTCGCCGACGGTAGAGCCAATTACCCCCGGCGCCCTCGGGGCCAATTCGCCGGCGGTAAGTGAAGGCAGCGTGGCCCACCCTGGCGCGGCGGCAGGCCCCATTACCCCTGGCGTCAACAGCCCACGTCGCCGGCGGTAGAGCCAATTACCCCCGGCGCCCTCGGGGCCAATTCGCCGGCGGTAACGCCAGGCCCAATTGTGATACCGCGGCCCATTGTATCGCCGGCGCCTGCGTGCCCATTTCGCCGGTGGTATTGGTGGCACCCCCGGCGCCATCCTACCTCCTGCGCCGGCGGTAGTTTTAGGCCCCCCTGGAAGCTATTACCGCTGGCATCTTCAACTCGTATTTGCCGGCGGTAAGGAGTGCGGCTATAAGCTATTCCCTAGTAGTGCATGCACCTGGAGGGAAGAAATATTGGTTTGCTCAAATGCAGGAGGCTGCCAGAAAGGATGTGGATGGTGGGGTGCAAGCTCGCTTTGCCATTGTCCAATACCCAACTCTTACATGGTATAAAGAGAAAATGTAGGAGGTCATGACATGTTGTGTCATACACTCATACTGCACAACATGATCATAGAGAGCAAGCGGAAATTTCCAGTGTTTGACATTGAACCATATGAACGGATGAGTCCTCTTGTTGATGTTGATCAAAGTGTGCCTCCCGCATTTGCTGTTTTTCTCGCCAAGCGTCAAGAAGCCCGATACTCCAATAGTCATCACCAACTGCAAGATGATCTAGTGGAGCATTTGTGGATTCTCAAAAGCGGCGTGCTTGTTTGTTTCTTTGTCATTGTGGTTTAAACTTTTAAATTTATATGGTTTGATGAACCTAAATTATTTGTATGCTATGTTGAACTTGTTGAATGATATCCAATATTTGTTTAAGTTGTAATAAATTATCACAATTTATTTGTTATTTAAATTTAAATTATATATAAAATTATATTGAGAGCGTCGTATAAGGTGCACGGCTGGACGCCAGCGTGTTCCCATTTTTATTTTTCGTCAGCGCTCCTATACAATCCCTAAAACAAGTGTGTTGGATGCATACCTGGCCAACGGGCCGTGCCGGCCCGACACTGGCCGCCCCAGCTTCACGTGCCTAGCCCGGCCCGGCACGGAGACGACCCGTGAGCTAGCGGGCCATGCCGGCCCGGCCCACGTGCCCCGGCACGACACATAACTTAGGCGGACTGGCACGGTGACCCGTTTGGCACGCGAGCCTGGGAATCACTAACAAGATCCCTAAAAAATTCCGCCGAATGCCTTGTGTATCAGCAAACGTTTCGCTGGCCGGTGGTTAGGTGGTCGCTCGGAATGGTGTAGATCACGTGGACCGCTGTACACCGACCTGGTCGGCATGTACGGGGCACCGCACACCCCAGCGACCATGTCGGTGGGTTGGGCCGCGGCCCATTAAGGTTAGGTACGTTTTTTTTGCTCTTTCTTTTCTGTTAATATTTTTCTTTTTCAATATCTAACTATTAATATTTTTTTTCACAGAACAAAATTTCAAAATATGTTTAGATTTAAAATTTTCAAAATTTTAAAAATGTTTAGATTTTGATTTAATTTTTTCAAAATTTGAACATTTTCGGATATGGACATAATTTAAATTTGTACATTTTTTTAAAATTTGTAAAATATTTTTTCCAAAAAATAACATTTTTAGTTATGAACATTTTTTGAATTTGAACATTTTTCCAAATTTGAACGCTTTATATATTTGAATGGATTTCAAATTTGAACGCTTTTATAATTTGAACAATTTTCAAATTTGAACGGATTTCAAATTTGAACGCTTTTATAATTTGAACATTTTTTGTATTTGAACGGTTTTCAAATTTGAACAGTTTTCAAATTTGAACGTTTTTAAAATTTGGACATTTTTTAAATTTTGAACAATTTTCAATTTCGATTTTTTTCTAAATTTGAACTATTTTAAAACTTGAAAAAAATAAAAATAAATAGAAAAGAAGCAAAACGAAATAAGAAAAAGAAACCGAAAACTAAAAATAAAAAAGAAAAAGAAAAAAGAAACAGAAAATAGAAAAAATAGGCGAACTAGGCCGACTAGTGCGGCCCATACTGCGCGCGGGGGGTGTGTGGCGCGCGGTAGCGGCCGACCTGGTCGGTGTATAGGATTTGCCTAGATCACGAGTTCGATCCCCCATAGCCCCTGTTTTGCTGAATATTTCGTAGATTGTTTACGTGCTCACGATCGCGTGCCCTCACGGGCCATACGCCTAACGGGCCGTGCCGGGTAGCACACGTGCCGCGACCGCCGGCCCAGGCACGACATCTCACGGGCCGGGCTTTGCCCATGACGGGCTTTTTTCGTGTGCTGCGGGTCGGCACGCCAAAGCCCGGCCCGTTGGCCAGGTATGGTTGGATGCCGTATGGGAAAGACGAGTGGAGATGCTCTCATCATCCTACGGATTTGGACGATTTGATCGTACGACTACTGAGTTCTAATCCCTGGACTAGTCCAGGCAGCATCGGCGTCGTCGTCGTTTTCCTTGTTGAAGGTGTTGCTTGGTATGCGGCGATTCAGACTGCTAGGAGCGTGGTGGTACTGTTCCGGAGGGCGCAGCGGTTGCGAGTTGTTTTCGTGTTCGTTGCTCAGCCGTAGTCGGCATTTGTTTCTCTTATCTTTCTTTTTCTATATGTTTGGGCTTGTTTGTGCTGCGATCCCAGCAAGCTTGTTGTATCTTGGTTACTATATTAATATAGCGGGGCGAAAACCTATTTGGAGGAGTTCTAATCCCTTGGGACACCCAGCAGTTTCCCTACAAAAAGAACTACACCGGTTAGTCAAACTGTGAAATGCTTATCAGTTTTTCTGAAATTCCTAAACTACCCTCATCTAAACCTAGCTTTCTCCGGCCCAGCCCGACCGGTCTCCCCAACTACCTTCTCCTTCCGAGACACGGCGGCGCGCCCGACCAACGCAGCAACGCGCCGCGCCGGTGGTGCCTCCTTCCCGCCGGTCCGTTCTCCCTCTGATTCCCTCGCTCCGCCGCGCTCTTCCCTGCTCGGCCACCGCGCCCCTGCCCAGCTCCACGAGCATTGTAGTAACAACAAGAGCAACAAGCAATCTCCTCGCGTATATGTCCCGCATGTCATAGACTCAGCGCCCACCCCCACCTCCCAGAACGAGATTCTTTGCTTTGCCCCTCCCCTTCCCCCAAGTCCGGCGGAAACCAACCCGTCGCCGGCGCCATGGCCGGAGGAAGCAGCCTGACCGCGGCGTCGGAGCTCGCCGTGTTATTCGTCTTCCGTCCCGTGCTCGCCGTCGCTTTCGTCCTCTCCTTCATCCTCCTCAGTATGGCAGCCTGCCCGCTCCTTCTTTCTCCGCTTGGGTTTCCTGATTGAGATCGTTCGTCTTGTCAATTGGTGAGTCCCAGGTTGGTACGTGGCGTGGAGGACGGTGTTGGTGCACGTCCCGCTCGTGCAGGAGATCGCCGGACTGCGCCGCAAGAAGCCCGTCAAGCCCAAGCCCCTCAACCGCGGTCGCATCGCCAGGTTCTACGAGTCGCAAGCACAGAGGTGAAGGCTCTAACGCCAAATTTCCTTTTTTGTTTGTTTGCGCATTTGGATGTGTTGCTGTCCAGTTCTCAGGGGCGAATCTAGAAAAATTTGGGGATGGGGTCTATAAAGCTATGCACATCAAACTAATATAATGCAGGATTATACCACACCATCTACTATACCATGATATGATATACCGCTGAAAGACAATATAAGCAACAACAGTGTGTAATGATATAGTTGTAGTTACATTTATAAAGACATGACATACCATTTATATGATGTGCTAAATCCACTTGTTCACATATATTAGTGGGAAACTGAAGTCGCAACTCGCACAAAATGACTCCCAGGCCTCATTTGTAGCATCCTGGATTATGGAGGCAATAAGCAAAACCTGTTTATATTCACAAAATTTGCATGTACTCCCTCCGTTCCATGATGGTTGTAGTGCTTTTAGTTTAAATGTGAACTAAAACCACGACAAGAATTATGGAACAGTGGGAGTAATTAATTCAAGAAAGGAGAAGTATTGATAACCATAAACATGTGATTGGACTCATTCACACTTCACAATTTTCATTCTCGGCTTTTCACTTATTTTTTTAAAGCATTCAATCACAACATCTTTAGACAGTGGAAAGCATATCTTTGTAAACAACTCACATGAGACAATTACTCATTTACTGTTCACCGTTTCATCCCGCAACATACTTTTTTGACAATATTTGTTGCTGAGAAGCATCTCTACACAGACCTGTGGCAACCAGCAAATTAGCACCCGTTTTAGCAATTGATAGACCAAAAGAAAAGATACATACTTATTTGTGTCCAGCGACGATGTAGCAAGATCACCAATGCCACTCAAATCACCAAATCTTAAGTGCTTACGGAAGGATGGCTTCATGACTAGGTAGGTTTGAATAAAAATCCATCCGTCAGGCCATGACCTAGGAGTGAATTGTGCTTGTGCTAACTTTCCGCCGGCAGTGCTTGTCGTCAGTCAGGGCGTCGGCTCGTCGCCACAGGTGGCCTGTCTCTGACCTGTAACACTCTCGACCCTGCACATCGTGGGGTCCCACTATGACATGCTGGGGAATTGAGATTTCACGCTGAGGATTTGAGATTTTTTTAGGAGCCGCGGCGCTCGACGCACGTGATCAAGCTATAAGCTTTGTGCTGTGATTTTATCCAGGAAGCTAGCGATTTGCAGTTTGGCCCCCTCGATCCATAAAAAATGGACCTAAATAATTATACACTGCTCCATGGGCCCATTGCCTTCCATTGAGTTGTTGACTTAGTAAAAGGGAAAACGATTAAATCTGGAGGCTGGCTGGTGCTTGTGACTTGTACAATTGGGACGAGATGGAGTCAGTCGAATGTTCGGGCTGGGTTCAGTGACAGAATTTAAACGAACTTCTTTAAGGTTACATGGAATGCATTGGTGTCAGCTGCATCCAATGCGTGTATGGCAGCTCCGTCCCTGCCAATTGTGCGTCAATTCACTCATTCACCCACTTTTGATCAGTTCTACCCAAAGATTTAGTATTTCAGTGTACGTCTGAGATAGTTGTGCAGTTGTAGATTAGCTTGTTTTATTCATGGTTAAGCAGGTTAGCTATCAGTTTTGACACATCCGATGTAGTCATACCTGTGCTGTAGATTGTAGATTATGTCGCATATTCATTGTTTACTGTATGCTGATGTCAGGTATCGAGTATATGACTATTATAGTTTTGGTGTGATTGAATTTATCTGTGAAATATTTTCCTGTATTCATGGTTAGGCAGCTTAGCTATCAGTTCACATCTGATGTACTCATACTTGTGTTGTAGATTGTAGATTATGCTGTGTATTAGTTGTTTGCTGTATTTTGATGTCGGGTATCGAGTATATGACAGCTATTTCAGTTTTGGTGTGATTGAATTTATCTGTGAAATATTTTCCTACACTACCTATTGCTTACTTGTTGTCTTGACATTAGCTGTCTCCTTCTCTGGGACTGAACAACTGTCTTTCAGTTTGAGCTTTTTCCGGTGCAGATAACGGTGAATTGGTCCAATAGGTCAACCTGATCTGCGAGTGCAGGAAGCAGTTTTTTTTGGGGTTTATACCAGCCAGAGCATGGCTTATAAGGGTGAAGGTAGCCACTTCCTATAAGGGCATCTCCAGCGGCGCGACGCATTTTGATGTCCGCGAGCGTCCGTTTGCGTCGCGCTGCAGACGCAGAAATGACCGTTTTTGTCCGCGCGTCCGTTTGCGTCTGGGGTCTGCTCCAGCGGGGCGACGCATTTTTTTTTTTTTCATTTCTTCCCTCTTCTCCATTTAAACATAGTTTCAAATATAACATTTTAAAACATGATTTTACACAAACTAACACATAGTTAGGCACATGGTTTACACAAACTAACACATAGTTTGAACCATGGTTGACACAAATATAAAATTTTAAAAAATAGAAGCCAGTTGTGTTGATTTCCGTATGTTCGCTGCCAAGGAAGAACATTCGAGGGCACACCCAATCACCCAAATTGGAAAATCCAGCGGGAGGAGACGGTGCCCTTGTTGGTTCTACCGAGGAAGAACAGACAGAGACCTTCACTCTGCGGCCGTGCGGCCTATAGCTGATTCGCTGCAAAGAAAGAACACTCGACGTTCTAACTATCGGTGTCGGAGCCGGAGTCGTCGGTGTGGTAGTGCCTGCGGCAGGCTGTGTCGTCGAACACCTTGACGATCATCTCGCCGTCCCCCTCGTAGAGGAAGGTGAGCTGGCAGCCGGGCTCGAGGTCGAGGTCACGGGCGAACTTGTCCCACCCCGTGTGCAGGTACATCTTGCCCTGCCCGTCGAACAGGACCTCCACGGTCCAGCGGCAGAAGTTGCAGCTGGCCTCCTGTAGCTGCAAGTGCGCCGGCTCGACGCCGTCGACGAACTTGTCCGGTAGCCGCTTGATGGCGAGTGGGTCGTCGTCGATGCGGAGGAGGAACTCGAAGCAGCGCTCCTCTTGCGAGGACGAGGAGGGCGTAGGCGACGGCGAGCGTGGGGCCGTAGCTGCTCCACCACGGCGGCCCCTGCCCCGGCCACGGGGGCGCCCAGGGCCGCGGCCTCGACCGCCTCGCCGGCCACCAGGACCGGCCATGGACTTCCTCGCGGGCTTGGCTACGTCGCAGGAACACCTAGGCGGCGCTACGGTCGAGCTTTGTGGTGGCTAGCTAGGGTTTCTTTGGAGGAGTGGATGAGGAAGAAGAACGCGCGCCCCCTTGATATAGGCCGGCGGCATGCGGTGGGCTGCGGGACGCGTGGCGTCGCCATTAACCTGGTTGGCGGAGGTGGGCGGCCGCTCGGCAGCGAGGCATCGTCGCCATTAGTGGCGCGGTGTCCGAGCGATGCGGCGACGCAGCTTTGCGATCGGCGCGCGTTTGAGAAGACGCATCGACGCGGGGAGTCGCCCGAGCGGGCCAGCGAAACGATGCGGCGACGCAGCTTTGCGATCGGCGGCGCGTTTGAGAAGACGCATCGACAACGGGGTCGCCGCCGGGCGGGCAACCCGAACCGCCCGCCACACACGCGCGGACGTTACCGGACGGCCGCCGCGACCAAAACCTGGCGCATATTTGGGCCAGGTTTGCGTCGCGGCGGACGGGCCGGTCACTTTGCGTCGCCCCGCTGGAACAGGCCCCG
This sequence comes from Lolium perenne, assembly GCF_019359855.2. NCBI lineage: Eukaryota > Viridiplantae > Streptophyta > Magnoliopsida > Poales > Poaceae > Lolium > Lolium perenne. Next base: position 131,945,022 of record NC_067249.2, on the reverse strand, counting down.
GACGCATTTCCGGTCACGGCGGACGAAAACGGTCGCTGAGCGACCGTTTGCGTCGCGCCGCTGGAGATGCCCTATAAGGCTAGATTTTTAAGGGGGAGACTGGAGAGGACCCCAAAACCACTTATAAGCCTGTGTTGCTCTATTGTTGGGCCCAGATGCTGTTGTAGTAGGCCCATGGCTCAACAGGGGTAGGAACATGGGTTTAGCGTCCCAGGGGTTGTATAACACTCTGTTCACCTGAAATTGATATGTTATAGACTAGGGTATCTTCTAAAGATATCTGAAGGCGGCGTTACTTGCACATTTGTGGTCCTTGTGTTACCGCTTTTATGCATACCACAAATTTATGTGTCTAAAACTCATGTCAAGTCCAGTCACTGATGCTAAAGTAAAGTTGTGCGTTCCAGTTCAAAGAAAAATCCAGTTCAGTAAATGGAATATCTGATTGGAAATTTTTGCACATTTGCCACACTTAAATGCACATTTGCCACATTGGCCACCACATGTCAGTGACATATGGTGTGGCAAATATGCAAATTGCAAAATAAGGTGTTGCAAATGTGCAAATCTCCTCCCGGCTACTCTTTCGTACCTGCATTTCAGAACTGTAGTCACTAATAAAAAAAGGAAATTATTTAATGGTTGGCACTGCAAATACATGCAGCCATATTGTTTCAGTTTTTTTACTTCTTTTCTACGAAATTCGTTGGAATGGTTTTGAAGGGTAGATGATTGAAGAAAATAACTTAAACATCCATAAAGGCCACTTTGTGCATATCATAATAAATCTGAGTTATGATTATAAGTACCTTTCAATTCTTTTATATTTTTATCACTATTGATGGCAAGTTGTACATGATAAGCATGATTTGCACTTTAGATATATTACCTGTACAGGAAAGGCTATCGGTGAAATTATTATGATGTATTATATATATGCTAGTATGTAGTATCTGAGTTAGTTAATAATAAAAGTTTGACCAGATTTTTTTACTTCATATTTTAGTTTCATGCGTAGACTGACATCAGGAATTACAATACTTTTCAGTTGTAAGTTAATAGCATTCCCTAATCTCGGTAACTGAAGAATGCTTCGAACAGAAGAGCGATACATCATTGTTTTGCTAAATGGTGTCAAATTTGTTGATATTATGTGAGCAATCCGTAGGTAGCTGCCATGAAAACCAGTTTGATATCAAATGTTAGATTATACTTTTGTGGGCTGTTGTTAAGAGTTGCTTAGGCTTCGTGGGGAATTATTTCATGCTTGGTCTTTAGAAAACCCAGACAAGAAGCTAGCTGAAATTGTGTGCTTTGGTATGTTACTGAGTGCTGCATTCCTTTCCGATTTCTCCCTGTAAGTTCACAATGTATTGTTCTTACCTGTAAAAGTTATATATATAAAGAAGTAGACAAGTAATAGGAATGCTTTCTAGAAAACCCTGGTTCTTCAGTGTCGCGCTCTTTTGAGATATACCCCAACCATTTCAAATCGTATCGTGCTCACTTGCAGAAGTTATATTTATATGACATCTGGACAAGATAGCTGCGTTCTTTACATAGTATATAGCTTGCTAACCATCTGGGATTTTGGAAAACACTTGGACTAGTTTAATATCTCTTTTTTTGTTTGCTTTGTGCACTAACATGAAGATGGCTGTTTCATATTCGTTGACAGGAACAGTAAATCAGAAGGGACCTCTTAAGGAATAATCTTTGGCACCCCTTTTAAAGAAGCTACTTCAGTCCGCAGCATCTGAAACCCTCATTAAACTTTGTACATCCAATGTAATGACAGATCTTCTCTTTTAGGGGCAGATATCTACACATTAGCTCCCAGCCCCAAAGTACACAATTATGTATCCACTGTATATTGCACCTTGTAAAGTTGAGGGTCTTATAATACTAGGTTGTACATATAGATGTATAGTGGAATAAAGAGAATAATAACCAGTGTACCATATGTTCTACAAAGTTGTCCTTGCTGAGATCTAATCATTGACTCATAATGGCATTCCGAAAGATGAAGATTGCTTTTATCTGATGTGATTATGCCACTCATTCTTTCTGCTTTGCTGATCAATGATCGTCCATTCAATCATTGGGTGATTCCCTTGAGGGAGGATGCGGATCTAACCTAACCTAACCTGGCAAAGAAGGAAACCATGCGTCCCTTACAAACAAACCGTGACCAAGAACATTTGCCCGAAAGCCACTCCCTTTTTGGTATTCTATTATTGAAATCCATATTTTATCAGAACTAATGAGCTGCTCATCCTTAAACAGTACAAGTATGCACGATTACGCAACAGAAGGGGTTGACATAAACAAAGGCAGTCACCGATCTCTCCATTTGCTTTCTGCTAAAAGAGCGATGCAAAACGCTTCCATCTTAAGAAATGAGAAGGCTGGAATGATGGGTGATTCGACCTCAGGTAGCCGTGCTTCTCCCAGCGGCACAAAGTGAAGCTGCAGACACCTTTCTTATTGTGCAATCCTCCCCCCCTGATCACCTTATATCCTACTGAAAAGCACGACGGCGACGAGGATCGAGGTCGTACCAGTCGCCGTCATTGAAAATCGCTTCGTCGGTGTTTTCAGGGACCTAGTGGGCGTGGGTGTGGGCGCCATGATTAGCGAATTTTGAGCATTATGGAGATTCCAAGGTAATCTTCGGTGACCGTGGTGGATTCGGCGGCTCCAGATTTCGGTAAGATTTCCTGGCTCATTTCTACAAGAAAATCAAAGGTCGCTGAGCTGAGTTGTAGCGTGAGTGAAAGAGTGACCCATGACCCATCATGCAAAAGGCACCAAAAAAGAGCAGAGTTCTCAGGGTGTAAAAACAATACTTTTTTTTTGCTTAAAATGATTCAGGTGGCAGTTTTCCAAAAAGGTAAGTATAAAAGATGAAGAAAGAGCACACTCGTGGGATCTCACGGGGAGACATCACTGGCTTAGTCGCTAGGAGTGAAAGTAAAAAAAGAATTCCTAAAAGGTCATTCTTGACTTATCTATCGGTCCATCTTAAAGCTTGCATATGTAATGTAAGACATGTCCTCTTCAACTCTTTTATGGATCAGAAGCAATGGTAGTTATTTATATATACGAAATTGTCAATACGAGTCACCTGCAGGAAGGTCTCCCTAGATTCATTGTACCCATCATATGTGCATCTTTCTCGAATCTGGTGCAAGGAAAGAAAGGACTCAACAGCGAGAGGTGCTGCACTATTAATACCTCAGCCACACCTTTGATGTTTTTGCCCCCAAACCATGTACTTGTGAGATTATTTGTACCAAGAATGATGAGATAGCACAATCAAAAATAAATTCATGGGATAGTTAATTTCAGAACGAGAGAAGTGGCCTGAGTGGGCAAACTCCACTTTGAACAGGATATTTGTGACTTAGGACACTTCAGTGAGACATGTCAGGCCTGTCAGATGGGTCCGTGCTTTCATAATACAACCATCTTTAAAATCTGGTTCAATTTGGAACTATGAACCTAAAACAAGTTCAAAGTGTAAACAAATATCCGGTTCAAAGTTTTACAGGGTCACGTTTAAGTGGTTCAAAGTGAATTGTTCCCATAGGAAGTCATGGCTTGAGATGAACGCAACTGGTTAAGAATCATATAATGGTAAAAGCAACGTGACTTTAACTTGATTCACTGCTACTACTAGAGTTAGGACAAGCCAACACCTTACAATAAGATAGTCTTTTCATATTCTTGGGGCTAATTAAGATAACCTATCATATGAGGAATGGTCACATTGCTTAGCTTGAAATCAAAATCAACAGAATGGATTAATATACTCCTACTTGGCACTAAGAAAACATGCTGTTTTTATTTTTCCTTCACTTGGAAGAACATTGACAAGATACTATCTGAGGAGAGCTTAAAGTGGTGTAAGTGTGCTGAAGACCAGGCTTTTCAGTTAGACATTTACGTCAGTGTGAAGGACCAACATGCCTTCCTCCAAGTCCGAGCATCACATTCTCCAAGAATGCACCAACACCAACCTCATCAATTGATCATGGGAGTAACTATACAACTACTGTTGCTATATTGTAAAGTATTCATTGGATGATAACTACTAAAAATGCCAAAAAAAAGTATGATTGCTTTCTTACAAAAACATCTCTTAGTCCTTACGAATATGTGTATATCCTTTTCAAAAAAATGAACATGTGTATGATTCAGAAGCAGAAAAAAAAAGACGAACCATGGTGGACAAATAGAGTCCTAACCTCTCTTTTTTTTGTTTGCTTCCAAAAAAAATGACTATATTATTCATTGCAAAAGAAGACATGTATGTAGAATATTTTTCATTTCATTCCAAAGCCATGAAAAAACTTCGGAGGATATGTTTGTAAGGTGCAACACACTGTATTTTTTTTGTAGTGATAAAACATTTGCTTCCTGGGAAAAAAAATCAATTTATGGGAACCAGGGTAAGTCTGGTATGGGTTATGTTCTTTTTTTTCGAAATGGGAAGCACCGGCCTCGCTTGATGCACATAGCAATATTGTGTTGTGTTATTGTCTGACCATTTTAAATGGACTAATAAGGTGTTAAAATGTTTATTGCGCTTTGGAATATAAAGCCCTGAAGCAAGTGCCGGATAACAATTAGGCACTACAAAAACAGGATGATTCCAATAAGATGCATCGATTGCCCAAGGAGAAAGCAGAGCTTGGGCCAAGGGAGAATCTGAAAAGAAGATCTACATAGTGGTTCAAGATATGGACTTGATGCAACGCATTATGCACACCCTTCAATTCCCAAGGAGCGAGTGCAAAAGGAACCACCAGGAACTAGGGCTTGAGCGAGCATTCTGAAATAAAGAAACTAACTTCTTTGATACATTGTCATCTAGTACATGATTTACGATTAGAATGGCTCATTCCAAGGTCTTGAAAAAAAAGGAAGAGATGATTAGCATTGGTAATAGGAAGGAAACCACCGTCAAGACATGGCACAGATTCAACATTGCCATCGATTGTGGGATTGAACAAAAGGTGAGGCGAAATGAAATGAAAGCTATCAGCAATTGATCATCCCATGTAATCATTTGGATATTACAATGAATGGCCTTTCTAGCGTACCACCACTACTACCATCAGTCCATCACGGCATCACCACTGTCACTTCATAAGATAACTGAAACCTTGTCCATGGTCCAAGAAAACTGAAGAAAGTATTTTAATATTTTTATACTTGGACTGCACATATGTGGCAAAAAAAATGCGATGGGTAGCAAATAGTGGGTAGTTCGCTATTTTGCAGCATGTTTTTAAAGAATAAAACAGCACAATGTAGAGGCATACACAACATGTTTTCTAAGATTGACGATGTCACAATTGGAAGAACATTGCCTCATTCTAAAAGAATAATCCACATTAATTAGATATTAAATGGTCAAAATCAGGGTTGATTTTTGGCGGGTCAGTGGACCTCCCCGCTTAACCACCCAACCATAGGTTGGCTTTGTTGTTGCATGATTTTTTTATGTACAACTCACACATGAAACCATCATTTTTTACAAAAAAATTCCAGATCGATTTATTGTACCCCGCCACAAATTTTTTTTTTTAAATAGAAGGCCCACCGGGCCAGCTTTATATATAAAGCCACAGACATGGTAAAGTACGATACAACTCCACACCCACACGAGATAGCCAAAGTACTAAAGCAAGACAACACATCAAGCTCCCATCAATACATAACAAGACATGACAAAGCACACACACCCCGGGCCCCTCGCCTGCCCCAAAGGTCTCCGTAGATGCTCAAGGTCGGGATGTCGTCCTCATGTCCCCTCAGACCGCGTCCGAGCGTAGAGCCGCCTGACGTCGCCCACCGCCAAGTCTAGCAAGTCCCTGTCCCTCGGTCTGACCAGAACCCTCAAACACTGCATATGTAAAGATAGTTGGTAGAAGATGTCAGCCGGGTTGCCGATCAGTTTTCCCTCTATCGCTAGCTTATTACGCATGTTCCAAAGCGTCCAGCAAAGAGCCGCAAACGTGAACCAGGCTAGCCTACGGAGGGGGTTAGACAAGCCCTGAGCGAGTGCGATGAAATCCCCGGCCCCTGCCGGGTTCCAGTCGCACGCAAGAAGCTCCCTCACCCCAGCCCACATGAGTCTTGCGGGTGGGCAGGTGAAGAAGATGTGGTTACAGTCCTCCCAGGCACCACAAAGCGCACACGTCCCATTGGAAGGACCATGTCGCTTAAGCAGCTGCTCTCCCGAGGGCAGCCGCCCACGAATCATTTGCCAGAGGAACGCCTTAATCTTAGGTGGTACTCTGGTTCTCCAAACCTCCTTGAAAAACGCAGTCGTCGCCCCTTGCGCCAACTTGGCATAGACAGAGCTAGTGGAGTAAATGCCTGACGGCTCCAAGGCCCAGGAGACCTCGTCGTCTTCCAAGCTAGTCGGAAGTCCCTGTACCTCCCTGCATAGGTTGTCCCACTCCACCGTCTCGGCTAGACCAAATTGTCGCCTGAAGCGGAGGCGCCATTCCCCTGGCACCCCATCGAGCACCCTTGCTCCCTCGACGGTGATGAACGGTGACTCACAGCATCTGAAGAGTCTGGGGAATCTCGCCCTGAGTGGTCCGTTGCCAGTCCACCAGTCCGTCCAAAAATAGGTCCTCCTCCCATTTCGAACTGAATGTTTGGCCCCCAGCTTGAAATGCCATTTAACCTTTTGTATCGCATTCCAGAACTGTGAGCCATGAGATGGGACCTCTCCCGCATAGAGATCTTTGCCCCGCAGGTACTTCGCCCTAATCAAGTCTGCCCATAGACCATCCGCTCCCTGGTAAAGCTTCCAAATCCATTTCACCATAAGGGCGATATTCATGGATTGGTGTTCATAACCCCTAGGCCCCCTAGCACTTTGGGTTTGCAAACCGTGGCCCAGTCCACCATGTGGTACTTACGTTTATCCCCCACGCCCTCCCAAAAGAAGCGTGAACGCGGTCTATCCATAGCCTTGTGTGTGCTGTCATGAAGCAAGTACATGCTCATAGCAAACAACGGCAAACTAGACAGGCACGAGTTGGTAAGCTCTAGGCGCCCAGCCGCCCCGAGATACAACCCCTGCCATGGCTCGACCCTACTAGCCATGACCTCCGGGAGGAACCCCCAGTCCGCTACCCTAAGCGGTTTATCACTGATGGGTAGTGATACGTCCAAAACGTATCTACTTTCCCGAACACTTTTGCTATTGTTTTGCCTCTAATTTGTGTATTTTGGATACAACTAACACCGACTAACGCTGTTTTCAGCAGAATTGCTCTGGTGTCTTGTTTTTGTGCAGAAATTCAACTTTCGGGAAAATCCTCGGAATTTATACCAAAGGGCCTATTTTACCAGAAGACTCAGGGAGCCAGAAGGGCAAGCCAGGTGGAGGCCCGAGGGCCCCACACACTAGGCCGGCGGGGCCCAGGAGGGGGGCGCGCCGCCCTAGTGTGTGCCCCCCTCGGCTGGCCTCCGACGCCCTCCTCTGGACTACTTAAAGGTTTCGATCTAAAAACGCGAGGCACGAAGTCGAAGTCGCCAGAAACCCTCCAGAACGCCGCCACATCGCGAAACTCCGTCTCGGGGACCAGAAACTCCGTTCTGGCACTCCGTCGGGACGGGGAATTGGAGGAGATCATCGCCATCATCACCACCGACGCCTCTCCATCGACCAGCAATGCTTCCCCCATCCATGTGTGAGTAATTCCCCCGCTGTAGGCTGAAGGGGATGGTAGGGATTGGATGAGATTGGTCATGTAATAGCATAAGATTGTTAGGGCATAGTGCCTAGTGTCCGTAATTGGTACTTTGATGATATTGTTGCAACTTGTTATGCTTAATGCTTGTCACTAGGGCCCGAGTGCCATGATCTCAGATCTGAACATGTTATTATTTCATCATGATATGCATTGTTTTATGATCTTACCTGCAAGTTGTATACACATGTCGCTGTCCGGAACCAAAGGCTCCGAAGTGACAGAAATCGGGACAACCGGAGGGGATGGCGGTGATGTGAGGATCACATGTGTTCACGGAGTGTTAATGCTTTGCTCCGGTACTCTATTAAAAGGAGTACCTTAATATCCAGTAGATTCCCTAGAGGCCCGGCTGCCACCGGCTGGTAGGACAAAAGATGTTGTGCAAGTTTCTCATTGCGAGCACGTACGACTATATACGGAACACATGCCTATGGATTGCTTTGTACTTGGACACCGTTTTATTATTATCTGCAAAAGCCCTGCTTTGATTGTTACATGAGTTTCTCTCATCCATGCAACGCCCATCATCCATCCCTGTGCCTACAGTATTTTAATCCTGTTGTTTACTATAATTACTACTGCTGTCTCTGTTACTCTGCTGCTGTTATTTCACTACTGCTACTGCTATAAACTGTTACTACTGATAAACTCTTGTGAGCAAGTCTGTTTCCAGGTGCAGCTGAATTGAAAACTCCGCTGTTAAGGCTTTCAAGTATTCTTTGTCTCCCCTTGTGTCGAATCAATAAATTGGGTTTTACTTCCCGCGAAGACTGTTGCGATCCCCTATACTTGTGGGTCATCAAGACTATTTTCTGGCACCGTTGCCGGGGAGCATAGCTTTATTTGGAAGTTCACTTGGATTGATATTGTTCGCTGCAAATTCTCCATCATGGGTAAATCTCGCGATCCTAAAGTCGCCATATTACCATTCACTACAAGAAAAGGTACAACTCTGAGTACCTCTGCTACTCTTGATTCACCATCTGTGATAAGTCAACTTGTTTCACCGCCGCAAGCTTCACTTGCTGGTACTTCTGCTGAATCTGAAAACTCTCATAATATTGATAATGTTTCTGCTGTGCTTGATGATAGTGGTTCATTGGGATCTTTTCTAGATGCTACAATTGCTAGGTCTAGACAAATTGAAAATACTGAAACTCCTAATGCTGCTACACCTGTTAATTCACTTGAACTTGATTATTCTAGTGATGATCCTGATGAGGATTATGTGGAGCTTAATGATGATTTTATTGATAAATGCAATGCTATTACTGATGCAAGAAAAATTAAAAAGTTTCTCGCACAGCATACAGTTAGATATAAGCTATCTCCTGATCCTAAATTTGCCACATCTCATATAAACATTAAGGATAATGATTATGATTTTTCTCTTGATCTATCTCATATAGCTATTGTTGAGAAAACACCCTTTTGTGGTACTGAAAAAGAAAGTGCTGTAGAACATATGAATGAACTTTCTTATATGAGTAGCTTGTTTTCTGATGATGTCAAGATGCGTACCTATTTCATTGCTAATTTTTTTCCTTTCTCATTAATGGATGATGCTAAAACTTGGTATAATAATTTGCCTCCTGGTTCTATTAAAAGCCCAGGTGATTTGCTTAATGTTTTCTTTCGGAAATACTTTCCTGCTAGTGCTCAACATGCTGCTTTACAGAAAATTTATAGCTTTGACCAGGAAGATGGAGAGAAATTGCCTGAAGCATGGGCAAGATTTTGCTCTCTTATCAGAGCTCGACCTGGACATGATTTGGAAAAGCATGATTTACTTGATATATTCTATAGTGGACTAACCGTTGAGTCTAGAGCATATTTGGATAGTTGTGCTGGTTGTGTTTTCAGGAAAAGAACTCCAGACAAAGCTGAAGAATTATTGGCTAAAATAGGCCGGAATCATAATGATTGGACTACACCTGAACCAACTCCGATGCCAATATTGAAGAAGAGGGGTTTGATTAAATTGAATGATGAAGATATGAGGGAAGCCAAGAAGTCTCTTAAGGAGAAAGGTATTAAATCCGAAGATGTGAAGAACTTACCTCCCATAGAAGATTTATGCGAGATAATTCCCCCTTCATCCATGATTGAGGTAAACTCCCTTCAACGCTTTACTAGGGAAGATATTCCGTATTCAAAACCTCCTTCTCAATGCTTAGATGAGTTTGATAATTATATTGTTAAGCAAGAAAATTTTAATATGAGAGTAGAGAATCATCTAATGGAAAATTCTCAAGCTATTAGCAATTTGCATGATATTGTGGAGAGAACCTCCAATGATGTTAAGATGCTTGTTAAACATTTTCAAATGGTTCAAACTCAAATTGATCAACTCACTAAAGTGCAAAATGACTTATTAAAAAATAATTCTAAAGAGAAACATGCTTATGAAGTAACAACTAGAGGCGGTGTTTCTACTCAGGATCCTCTATATCCTGAAGGGCACCCCAAAAGAGTTGAACAAGATTCTCAACGAATGGAAACTAGTGCCCCTTCTAAGAAAAAGAAGAAGAAACATAAAAATGTTGTAGAATCCTCTGAACCTGTTAATGATCCTAATAGTATTTCTATTTCCGATGTTGAAACTAAAAGTGGTAATGAACATGATAATGATAATGATAATGATAATGATAAGAATGATGCTTCTGATAAAGAAGAGGTTGAAGATGAACCTGAAAAGCATGCTAAAAATAAAAAGTATACTAAAGAAGATTTTATTGCTAAGAAACATGGTAATGAAAGGGAACCTTGGGTACAAAAGCAAATGCCTTTTCCTGCTAAGAAACTGAAATCAAAGGAAGAAGAACACTATAATAAATTTTGCGATTGGATGAAACCTTTATTCTTGCAAATCCCTTTGACTGATGCTATTAAATTGCCTCCTTATTCAAAGTATATGAAAGATATTGTCACTAACAAAAGGAAAATTCCTAATGAGGAGATTTCCACTATGCTTGCTAATTACTCTTTCAATGGCAAAGTTCCAAAGAAGTTGGGCGACCCAGGTATACCGACTATTCCTTGTTCTATTAAGAATAATTATGTTAGAACTGCTCTATGTGACTTGGGAGCCGGTGTTAGTGTTATGCCTTTTTCTCTTTATAAGAGACTTTATTTAGATAAGTTGATACCTACTGATATATCTTTGCAAATGGCAGATAAATCTACTGCTATTCCTGTTGGTATATGTGAGGATGTTCCTGTTCAAGTTACTAATAACTGCTTGATATTAACTGATTTTGTTATGTTGGAAATGCCTGAAGATGATAATATGTCTATTATTCTTGGGAGACCTTTTCTTAACACCGCAGGGGCTGTTATTGATTGCAATAAAGGAAAAGTTACTTTCAATGTTGATGATAAGGAGCATACCGTCTATTTCCCCAAGAGGATTGATAAAGTATGTGGAGTTAATACCATTTCTAATGTGAGAACTATCAAAGTTGGAACTATCGATTGTCCTATATATGAGCCTAAAGAAGGATATCAAAATCTTATGATTGGATCCATATCAATACAATTCAAAGTAACATGATTGATTTGAGGTTTATTTCTTCTTATGCTATGTAAAATTTATTTGGTGGCAAGACTTGATCAACCTTGTTGACAAATACTTTTTATATGCATAGAGGGGTAAACAACATCTCTTTCTTCCTCCACTTGTTCTACTTGCTGTGGCACTTTTGATTTGCAAAGTTCCTTAGTTGTATAGAAATTTCAAAATCTTTTCCTGTCCAGTAATAATAAACTTAATACCCAGAAATGTGCATTTTTCAAAGTTTTCAAAAATTCACAAAAATTATACCGTTGGTCCTATTTTTCGAAGACGCACCTGGGAGCACCTGGGGATGATCAGTGGGGCACCCCAGGGTGGCACCCCACAGGCCGGCGCGGCCTGGAAGGGGGGCGCGCCACCCTGGTGTGTGGGCTCCCCCTTGCCCCACTTCTTCATCTCTTCCTCCCACTCTCTTCTCTCTCCCGAAAAAACCAGCACCAACTTTCTCTCACTCGCGTTTCTGCTCAAGAGCTCAAGATTTCTCGATCTCTTTACTTAGCCTAGATTTCTGTCTGAAATTTGGCACATTTGCTCTCCGGTATGTGACTCCTCCGATTATCCAAGTAGAATTTTGTTTGGTTGAGTATATTTTGAATATTTTGCTGCTGTAGGTAACATGTTTAGTGAGCTTGCATGCTTGTTCTAAGTTGTAGAAACTAGTTTTGATGCATGATTAGTACTCTAGCAAGTTCCTATAGTAGTTTCCCTCAATTATATGTCACCAAATCAAATTTTATAATGTTTGTTGAAAAATTTCAGAAAAGGAAGATGGATAATTTTAACTTTGGAGAAGTGTTTGAGAGAGAGACGACAAGCACGGGAAGGCCCTCTAGGACCGCCACCCGATTCAGGCGATCCTATAATGAGGATGTCATCGCGCCAAGCTTCGAGCCCGAAGAAGACAATGGAGTCCCTAACGCTTCATCTTTCCCATGTTATGACTTTTTGAGTAATGCAGGGTTGCTGGATGATTTCTTGACCCTCGTTGATAAGGCGGGCTTAACTGCCTATATGGGAGATGAAAGGGAGCAATACTTCATGCTCACTAAAATCTTTGTTGAGAGCTTCAAGTTCGACAACAAGCACTATCGCCCGACAGTTGCATTCAAGATCTATGGTAATCCTATTACTATGAAATTGGAAGAATTTTGTGTTGCATTGGGTATTGCCCCTGTAGGTACAACAAGGAGGATTGAGGACAACCCCAGGGCCTTGTTGGAGCTCTATCGAGAGATCACCAATGATGATTGCCGCACCATTCAGCGTGGCAAGATAAGAAACATCCAACTCCCCGCCATTAAGTATTTTGCCTATTACATTGCTACTAGCATTCTTGGTAGGGAGAACACTAGCAATATTTCTAGCTACCATCTTGCTTTCTTAATTGCTGCACTTACTGGAGAGACACCTTATCATCTTGGTTCTCTTATTGCTCGCCGTTTGTCCAACAAGGGGCCTATTTTTGGAGGAATTATTGCATCACGCATTTTAACACATCTAGAACTTCCTCTTGACTCTACTGATGTGCCATTAACTCCTATAAGGCTTGATATTGCTGCTATGAAGAGCCATCAATTTGTTACAGCTGATTCTAGTTCAGATAATTTGGTCTATAGAATGTTGTTTGCTGACGGGGATGAGAGGGAAATCCCTTTGCCACAGCCAGATTTGTTCAGTATTGACAGGAAACCATGGTCACGCTCTAAGGAGGTGGTGGATGAGAAAATGAAGATACAAGGCTTCCACCAGCAGCATGACTCCGAGGACGCCGAGCCCTCCTATGACTACACCGTCACGTATCCGGGTGCTTCTTCCAGCACATATCCGGAATATGATCCATCTTCATCGTACTACGGAGGTGCTACTTCATGGGCACCATGGGATTGAACTCCACTTAGGCCAAAAGCCTAAGCTTGGGGGGAGGTATACCGGCATCACTCATTCTTTGCATATTATGGTTGCTGGATACTTGTATATACTTGTTTAGTTTCTTTAAGTGGTTTTCTAATGAGAGGGAGATGATATTTGGGGAAAACAGATTCTGGACTGTTACCAAAAAAATTCTCAAAAATAGCCAGAACGATATTTTACGAAGCCAATTTTTGTGCATGTTCCCCAGGTTGTTATCTAACTTTCATTAGTTGAACACTGTTCGATTTGAGCAGCGGAAGAATTTCTTAAAAATCGATTACTATACTGCTGTCAAATTTGACGAATTCCTGCTGCTTGGTGTTTATGTGACTCTTCTAGTTTTCATATTCTTGTTTTTGCTTTGTTTCTTTCCTAAAACACAAAAATACCAAAAATATTTCTGTTGTTTCTCTTCACCATTTGCTTATTTTGTTTTCTTGCTTTTATTTTGCTTTATTTGCTATCGTTGGTTTGCTATAAGAAAATCCAAAAAGATTTTGCTTTGTTTGCTTGTTTCCTTTTGTTCTTGTTTCCAAATTCGAAAACACCAAAAATATTTGCTGTTCTTCTTTGGTTTTGTAAAGTTCATTATGAGTTCAATGGTCTTCGGTGGCTGGAGCGTGGTTTTCATTTCATATTATTCAAGCTACACAAGTGAAAGGCAATAATGACGATCTACGACAATTCGAATGTGGTGAGAGGCTGGTATGAACTCTATTTGTTTTCATTTTTGTACATATACTCATCCATGTGAGCATGCTTAGTTGGTTAATGTGAGGTATATGTCATTTAAGAAAGTCTAGTAGTTCATGATCTCTCATGTTTGGCTCCAATTTATTAATATGAGTAGCATGTCATGGATGTTTGCTTGCATTGTTTTATTCATAAGTAGGTATGACATTGTGGTATCCTCCTCTGAATAATTCATTTGAATCTACTTGGCACATGCTCACGCATGCATATGACTGAACAAAAGTCAATTGAGCCTCGATGATTTACATTGCTTCAGAGTTCTTGTATCACTTTTATGCCTCCGTTAATTTGTTTTGCCGCAAGCATGATTATGACAGTGACTGCTCTCTTGATTTGTCGCTCCCCAGTCTATTGCTAGCCTTCACTTGTACTGAGCGGGAACGCTGCTCGTGCTTCCAAACCCCTGAAAACCAAGTGGTTCCAAAGTGTCCACCATAAATACCTATGCATGGCATTTCAAACCATTCCAAGTAAATTCTCATGCGCTAGCTTTAAACCTTCAAAATGCTTCTCAATTTGTGTTAATGTTTTATAGCTCATGAGGAAGTATGTGGTGTTTATCTTTCAACCTTGTCATTTACTTTTAACAGACTTTCATAATAAGAGCTGGCAACGGGGTGCCCAGCCCCAACTAATAACTTCATTAATAATTCTCTTCACATGTTTTGCTCTGATTCATCAGTAAGCAACTTAATTTTGCAAATAGACACTCCTCCATGGTATGAGATTGATGGAAGGCACCCGAGGATTCGGTTAGCCATGGCTTGTGTAAGCAAAGGTTGGGGGCAGTGTCACCCATAATAAAAACTAAAGTACATGTGTAAACAAAAGAGAAGAGGGATGATCTACCTTGCTGGTAGAAATAACGTCCTTCATGGGAGCCGCTCTTGAAAGTCTGGTTGGCAAGGTAGTTGGTGTACCCATTACCATTCATTGACAACAACAAACACCTCTCAAAATAATTTTACTCCTGTTTAAAAAATGAAAAGCTCTAGCGCATGTTAATCCCTGCTTCCCTCTGCGAAGGGTCAATCTTTTACTTTTATGTTGTGTCTCCATCCTTTCTTTGAGCACTTTCTTGAGAGCACAACTGTCATTCTTAGTATAATATGCTTGTCCCAAAATATGATTGACTCTGGTATAACTTTGATGCTTCTATCTTTGACAATCTCTATTTCTAGTCTTTCTATGAACCTCAGAGGTGCCTGGGCATTTATGTTTTGCTGTTCAAATTCGGGAAAGCGAGATACCACTTTATCATACCCTTTTATGAACATTGCAATCCTGCTTATAGACATGATTCATGATGCTTATTATTAATTGTTGGTACCTTTCCATGATTGACATAGCTATTAGATGATCTTATTTGCATGTACCTTATTATGAACTGCCTAAGTGTTAGCCATATCATGAGAATATTTACATCATATGCGCAAATATGTTCGTGAAAGTTCTTTTATCGCACTCAGTTGTTAACTGAATTGCTTGAGGACAAGCAATAAGCTAAGCTTGGGGGGAGTTGATACGTCCAAAACGTATCTACTTTCCCGAACACTTTTGCTATTGTTTTGCCTCTAATTTGTGTATTTTGGATACAACTAACACGGACTAACGCTGTTTTCAGCAGAATTACTCTGGTGTCTTGTTTTTGTGCAGAAATTCAACTTTCGGGAAAATCCTCTGAATTTATACCAAAGGGCCTATTTTACCAGAAGACTCAGGGAGCCAGAAGGGCAAGCCAGGTGGAGGCCCGAGGGCCCGACACACTAGGCCGGCGGGGCCCAGGAGGGGGGCGCGCCGCCCTAGTGTGTGCCCCCCTCGGCTGGCCTCCGACGCCCTCCTCTGGACTACTTAAAGGTTTCGATCTAAAAACGCGAGGCACGAAGTCGAAGTCGCCAGAAACCCTCCAGAACGCCGCCACATCGCGAAACTCCGTCTCGGGGACCAGAAACTCCGTTCTGGCACTCCGCCGGGACGGGGAATTGGAGGAGATCATCGCCATCATCACCACCGACGCCTCTCCATCGACCAGCAATGCTTCCCCCATCCATGTGTGAGTAATTCCCCCGCTGTAGGCTGAAGGGGATGGTAGGGATTGGATGAGATTGGTCATGTAATAGCATAAGATTGTTAGGGCATAGTGCCTAGTGTCCGTAATTGGTACTTTGATGATATTGTTGCAACTTGTTATGCTTAATGCTTGTCACTAGGGCCCGAGTGCCATGATCTCAGATCTGAACATGTTATTATTTCATCATGATATGCATTGTTTTATGATCTTACCTGCAAGTTGTATACACATGTCGCTGTCCGGAACCAAAGGCTCCGAAGTGACAGAAATCGGGACAACCGGAGGGGATGGCGGTGATGTGAGGATCACATGTGTTCACGGAGTGTTAATGCTTTGCTCCGGTACTCTATTAAAAGGAGTACCTTAATATCCAGTAGATTCCCTAGAGGCCCGGCTGCCACCGGCTGGTAGGACAAAAGATGTTGTGCAAGTTTCTCATTGCGAGCACGTACGACTATATACGGAACACATGCCTATGGATTGCTTTGTACTTGGACACCGTTTTATTATTATCTGCAAAAGCCCTGCTTTGATTGTTACATGAGTTTCTCTCATCCATGCAACGCCCGTCATCCATCCCTGTGCCTACAGTATTTTAATCCTGCTGTTTACTATAATTACTACTTTCTTGTCTCATTACTCTGCTTTGTTATTTCACTACTGCTACTGCTATAAACTGTTACTACTGATAAACTCTTGCGAGCAAGTCTGTTTCCAGGTGCAGCTGAATTGACAACTCCGCTGTTAAGGCTTTCAAGTATTCTTTGTCTCCCCTTGTGTCGAATCAATAAATTGGGTTTTAATTCCCGCGAAGACTGTTGCGATCCCCTATACTTGTGGGTCATCAGGTAGCCCCAGATATTTAATCGGGAACGTCCCGGAGACCCCCATGACCACTACCTCACTCTTGTTGAAATTGATCTTCAGACCCGACATATTCTCAAAACAAAGGAGCAGGGTCTTCAGATTCGCAATGCCCACCCCTGTGGGTTCCACCAAGATCATGGTGTCGTCCGCATACTGTAGCTGTGTCACCCCCCTGGAATAAGATGTGACACCAGCCCCTTGACATGCCCAGCGGAACCGGCCTTGGTGATGATCGCCGCCAGACCATCCACCAAGAAATCAAGGAGAATCGGCGAGAGTGGATCTCCCTGTCTCACTCCGCGCTTGTTCCGGAAGAAATGCCCTATTTCCCCGTTAACATTGATCGCAGTTTGGCCCCCCTTGACCAACTGCATCAAGCGATGAACCATCATCGCCGAAAAACCCTTCCTCAGAAGGATCTCCTGCAGAAAGTCCCAGTTGACCCTGTCGTAGGCCTTCTCAAAGTCAAGCTTCAGGAGCAAACCCTTTTGCTTCCTGACGTGTAACTCGTGAACAATCTCATGTAAGGCAAGAGCCCCCTCGTGTAGGCATCGCCCTCTAATGAAAGCGGTCTGACACTGATCGATAACCCTATGCGCCACCGGAGCTAGCTTAGAAGCGTATGCCTTAGCCAGAAATTTAAAAATGACATTGATAAGCGTAATAGGCCTGAACTGTCTTATGTTATCCGCCCCTTTCACTTTGGGAATCAGGGTGATGATCCCGTAGTTAAGACGCGCCACGTCAACCCTCCCTAGGGCAAAGTCATTGAGGATATGAAGAATCGGTCCTCGAAGGGTTCCCCAGAACCTTTTGAAGAAGAGCACCGGGAGACCGTCTGGGCCCGGCGCCAAGTCTTGCTTCATGCCTGCTAGCACCTCATCCAGCTCCTCCGCGGTGAAAGTCAGTTCGAGGTCCCGATTTTCCTCCGGCGACACCCTTTGGTTCCCATCCCACAGGTTTGGTCCCAGGGCAAACCTCCTGGTCTCCCCCTCCGACCCCATGAGCCCCTGGTAAAAAAGGTAGATGTGCTCCATAAGCTCCCGCTGCTCGTGGACCTCCCCTTGGTCCGTTATCAGCCTGGGGATCGCGCACTTCCGCCGGCGCCCATTCGCAATGGCATGGAAGTACGCCGTACAAGAATCCCCTTTAAGCGTCCATTGCACCCGACTCCGTTGGTGCCAATACTCCTCGTCTGCCCGGTCCAAGGCCGAAAGTTGATCTTCCAGGTGATACCTGAGCGCCCAGCCATCCTCAGCGAGCCCTGCGTCATCAGCCACTCTATCCAACTCGGTGACCTGTAGGAGTAGATTTTCCCTCAAATCCCTCTTTTCCTTGCCCAGGTTCGCACCCCATCCCTTGAGGAACTGCCTAGTGTTGCGTGCCACACATTGCCACAACTCAATGTAGCATCTGTGCGGGCCCTGGTCCCAGATGAAGCTACCCAGCTTAGCCTTGAGGAGGTCCCCAAACCCCGAAACACCGAACCACCATGTCTGGAAGAAGAATCTTGGCGGCACGCGCCTGGTTTCTTCTCCACTAGACAGGAGGAGCGGAGTATGATCTGAACCAATCCTTGTGATCGCCGTGAGCGAGCACAAAGGGAACGCCGCCTCCCAGGCCGGCGCTACCAACACCCGATCTAGGACACACCTAGTCGGCCTAAGGCGTTTGTTGGTCCAAGTGAAGTGAGCCCCTGTCCGCTCCAGCTCCCGTAGGGCCATTGCCGCGATGGCCTCGTTAAACCGTCTCACCCGCGACCAATTGATGTTATCGTTACTCTTCTCATCAGCGGTCCGAATGAGGTTAAAATCCCCCCCGATAACCACCGGGTAATCGCACCCTGCCACCGCCTGGGTGAGTTCTCCCAGGAACTCCTCCGTGCGGCGATGATCAGCCGACCCATATACGAGGAAGAAGCACCACTTCAAGTTGTTCTTCCGCTGTAGGATGGTAGCCAAAATGAAGAAGGACCCCTGCCTCCAAGCACCAACATCAAAACACTCATCGCGGAACCCCAGGAGCATACCCCCAGAATGCCCGTCCGCCGGCAACCAGTTCCATGCAAATTGGCCGCCAAACTCCAAGCTCCGCAGCTCGGCCGCCGAGAAATCAGATTTGATGGTCTCCTGTAGCCCTATAATGTCCACCCTTTTCCCCCGGATGTATGATTTTAGCTGTGTCCGTCGCCCCTGCTCACCGAACCCACGAATATTATAGATTAGGGCCTTCATTTGTCGCTCTTCCGCCTACCCCTCCCTTTACACATAGTCAAGGTGGATCGCCTCCCTCTTTTGCGCACAGGTCTGGTACCCGTACAAGGAGTGGCCTCCATGGCCTCAACGTCCGATCCCACCGGCGAGCCCTCCGCCGATCCGACGGGCTGCGACAGGCACCGGCCATCATCTGGGCCCTGGCCCGCCACAGCGTCAGAAGGTGCCGCCTCCCCGGCGGCTGACTGGGTCCCTTCCCTGGCCTCACGGGCCTCCCTGGCCGCATTAGCCTGAGCTTGACTCGCCGCGACCCTGGCAAGCGCCGCCTGGGCCTCCTCCTTCGCACGTAGAAGCGAGATGGCCTCCATCGGTGTCCCCGCCGATGGCACAAAAAGAATGCAGCTATCCGACAGAACCGCACCTATCTGCTGATCAGAGCGAGCATCAAGAATAGAGAAGTCATCCGGGTCCGTACCTGTCACAGCCGGGTCGAGGTTGCGCTCCGCCGCCAGCTTCTGCACCTTCTCCATGGCCGAGGACGCCGCCACGCCGCCGCTGCGCGAACTCTTCCTGATCGTCGACGTCGGTGCCTTCTTCTTGATTGACTTGGTGGGCGCCATGGTGGCCACCGTCTTGGTCCTCTTGCCTTGCGCCATGGGTGTCACAGCCGTGACCGCCGAGCGGAGGTCCGCGAACGGCAGTGGCTGGACCGGCTCGCGCGTCTCCACCACCTCCTCCCCCACGTCCAACTCCATCTCGATGACCGGTAGCGCCTTAGACGCCGCCAACCCGCCCTCGAGGCCCGCAGACGTCGACTTCAGCGGACTGTCCAGCAGCCAGTACTGCACCGGATCAGTGACCTGCGAGGAGGTCTCGCCCGAGGCTGCTGGCAGCTCCTCCGGGCCAAAGACCATGCCCCCACCTCCCCCAAGCAAGTCCGTGCCCGACACCTCCTTGCCGCCACCGTCGAGAGCCGCCTTCCCCAAGGCCAGCGCCGACAAGAGGTCCACGTTGGACCCGTACTGACCCGCGAAGCGGCCCAGCGGTGGAGCGCTGCGCGCCCCTCCCGTGACCGCGCGCTGCGAGCCACCACCACCGCCACCACCCCCGGACCCAGTTCCCGCCGGTGGGGCTGCCCCCTTGGCCTTGTCGGTCTTGCGGTGGCGGTTCCACCTCTCGCCATCCGTGCTCCGTTCCTCGGAGTCCAAGTCATCAACATCGTCATCGTCCCCAGGCGGAGGAGGCCGAGGTGGGTTGGAGCCCCCCGCCCCCGGAGTCCCCAGCTCGGCCTGCACTCCCACGGTGTAGGGCTCGCCGTTAACACACAGCGCAATCGTCCCCTTGATGCGCTCCGGGAAGCGGCACTGGAACCTCACGCGGACCGGCTCCGTCTTCCACTTCTTGACCGACAGCTCATCCACGTCCAGCGGCCTGCCAATCATCGTGAGCGCCGCCATAAGACGCTCCCTCTCCATGAGGTCCCCTGGCAGCCCCGTGATCTGCACCCACACCGGTGGCATGGCTTTACCCGGTGCACATCGGTAGATAGATCTTGCCACGCCTCGTACTCATGCGCAGCATCTCCCTAGACGGAAAGCGCACCGAGAAGTCCTTCTCCGAGACCTTCGCCACTCTCCAATCCCAAGCACCATCCAGGTGGTTCTTGAGTTCGTCGGCGAGCTGGAGCGCGGAGAGAGGGGCCGCGTCGAAGTGAATGACCGCCTCGAAATTCTCCTCTTGGCTCGACCCCTCGAGCGGCTCAACCTCAATGTTGTAGAACCCTCCACCGGTGATGGCATGCCCCATTTGCTGTAGCATCATCGGGCGCCCATGAGTGGGGCAGTTGGCCGACGCATGTCCTTCCCGGCTGCACAGCACGCACACCGGCTCGTTGGTGCACTCCGATTGGAAGTGGCCCTCCCTTCCACATCGGAAACACTCCCCTCCCACAGCTCCCGTGGCACCCCCGGCCGCAAGCTTGTTCTTTCCCTTGTACTTCGGGTTGGGAGGCGCCCCTTGCCCTCCCCCTTTCTTGTTCCTGGCGCCCTGCCCACCTCCGCCGCCGCCACCACGGCCGCCCGCGGATGCTTGGATAGGCCCCCTGGCCCGAGATGCCTCTTCCTCGCGAAGCCGCTGCTGCTCCCATTCCCACCAGGGAGGCGGGGGACCCCAATCCCCCCTCTCGAGATCCGGCGCCCGTTGCTCGCCGAACCGTGGGCGCGGCTCGTCATCCCGACCGCGCCGCCCACCATCCTGACGCCCATCATCCCGCCAACCCGGCTCCGACCGGCCGCCGTCGTACCTGCCCAGGTCAAACCGGCCGCCATCCTGGCGCCCCGCTCCCTGCCGTCGACCCTCCCCCTCGCCGTAGCCTCCATAACGCCTCTTGTTGCGCCCGTCTCCCCCGCTCCCCTCCCCTCCGTACCTCTCCATCACCACCTCTGCGAAAGACCTCGAGAGCGGCGGCGGCGCAGGTATGCGAAACAAGGTGCGAGCTAGCGAATGGTAACGATTCACCTCGCTCGGCCGCGCAGGGAACCCTAAAGACGGTGTGGTGCAACCCTTTGCCAGCCACACCCAACGCGGGCCATCGTACTGGGCCTCCTCAAGTCGCGTGGGCCGCACCACCCGATCCCCAAGTGGCCCGCATAGCGGTGGCCCCAGAAGCAGGAGCGGGTGCACCGTCTCGGCCTCCGCACAGCCACCCACCGGCCCAACACGAGAAGGCGTCGGCCCAATCACGGCCCACGAAGGAGCGTTCCCTTCCTCCCCTGGCGAGCCCGAGCTGACCACGCTCCTCGGCGATGCTGGCGGCGGCGGCGACCGCGGCGAGCACCCAGCAGAGCCCTCCCAGGGCTCCCACGCGTCAGTAGCTCCACGCCGGCCACCACCCCGCTCCCGTTCCCCACGGCGAGCGACGCCATCTCCCAGGCGCGCAAATCTTGGGACAGAGAATGTCCGGAAGCGGGAGGCCCTTCCTCCCGGCGCAAACGCCGTGCGCCTCCGGTGACGGAGCGAGCCCCCGAGCTCCTCCGCCCGCTCGATGAAGCCTCCCAGGCTTATGGCCCCCCTCGGCCGGGACGTGCTCTCCGTCCCCACTTCTGCCTGCTCGGCAGGCGAAACCTCCAGATCTAACCTCTCCTCCTCCGGCGACACTTCTCCATCTTCCTCCCCAGCTCCGGCCCAGAAACACCCCCAAGGGACGCGTGCCGGCCCGGCGGAGCCCCGCCGCTCGCCCCCATCCTTCCCAGGCTTCGGGGTCGCCGGAACTGAGCAGCCGCCGGTGTGGGATTCAAAATCGCCACAGCCGTCGCCCACGCCCGTCCGTACCATCCTACCCATTAGCTCTCTTGCAGTTCCGCGTTTCCCCCGCCACAAATTAAAAATAATATTTGAGGTGATTGAATAGAAAGGCTCACTTTTATGTGCAGATGTTCATCTCTCGTGTCAAGAAAAGGACATTTTATTCCAAATGAGAATATGTACTTGTTCGGCGACGTATTTACCAATTAAAGAACAGTACTATGCAGCCAATACGATTAGGATATAGCTGCAACTATTCAGAAGCAGGAGAATGTGCTTTTGTACTATATAGAATTCCGAGTAGGTAACTGCTAGATATAGGATAGGAATAAGATCCCGAAGATCAAGTATACTCCTGTGGATGGAGGGCACCGTGGACTCCTTGTAGTGTGTGGTATAATTCAAACTAAATTTACTCCTTGTACTATATATGTACGAGAATCCAGGGTGAATTTTACATTATTTATTTCCGTTCTACATATTTGTCGTCCAAGGAAGTAAATAACGCAATCCAGGGTGAATCCAGGGTGAACTTTACCAATCTTGAGTTGCAGCAGTACGTGTATATTCACATTGTATAATATAATTTTTTTCACTTCACATATTATATGTATTGGCCTTGAGAATGATAGTTGCTCATTCCTCAACATGGTATCAGAACCTCGTGAGGTCTCTTCACACGCTGCAACTCCGTGCCTGTTCCGCCATCGCGGCTGCCAATTTTTCTGGCGGCCGTTGCTTGCTGCTTCCCACTGCACCTAGTGTGCTCCTCTATATCACTCTTTTTTTTTTGGCCAAAATCGAGATTGCGTGCTCGAATCCATGGACGTGATGATACTGCCTAGTCCCCTTCGCCGAAGCCAGCCGGAGCCCGTCCTTTGCCATCTTGATCTAGTCGCCCTCTGATTCCACCGTGCAGTTCCCGCTTACCCCGTGCGGGCCTCAACCTCGATCCGATCGCCGCCGTCTAGATCCGGTCTCCGCCATCTTATCCTGTCATCGCCATGGGGATCCGGATCCCGTAGCCCCAATCCGGCCTTAGCCTCCTCGTCTAGGCGCACATGCTCGGGCTGGTTCACTCGTCCCGAGCAATCTTGTTCCAGTCGATTTGAGTGTTGACTTGATATGGTCGAACAAAAAAGAGGTACCACCATGTCGTATTCGTCGGGCTATGTTGCTATTCCTCGTAGCCCGGCGACCAGTTATGCTGAGTTTGTTGCTTTCATGCGCATGTTTATGTGTGGCATTCGACTCTAGAGTGTTCTATCGAGGGAAGTCTCATGTCCAACGCGCCCTGTTGCTCATGTGCCTCCTACCCCACCCATGCCACTGGTCCTTGTTGTTGACACTTTCAAGGCTGATAAGGATGCATCCAAGAGAGCCAATGCTGCTGCAGTATATTCTTATAATTACAGGTACTAGACTTCTCACATGCTCTTGCCATATGCCGTGATGCTCTAGCGGCTTACGCTCAATGGATGATAATAATACTGAAGCCACAAATATCATCACTTCTAGTCTTCTGTCTTAGTCTGCCTATGAGTTTATGGGCCTCGCGTCTGCGTCTCACGTCTGCTTCTGAGATGTGGTTTCATCTTCGTTATCACTATTAACCCTTTGTTGATGCTCTTTATTTGTTTGTGGTACGTCAGGAGCATGTTCTTTAGTAGGATGACTCTATTGTCGATGAGTTCTACACACAGAGTTCTTCTATCTGGTGCTAGCTCAACTCAGTATGCATTGTTGTTTGTGGTACTTGTTCGTGTTTCCAGACAGTGAGGTCAAACTTGGAGTTTCATCACATCTATGAGTTCTTGTCTCAGCTTCGTCGGGAGTTTGAGCTTCGGCGTGCTTAGTTGTTGTCTAGGGGTTGTGTTCCTATCTCGGAGGTCTTGTACGAGGTTCATGCTGAGGAGACTCATCTACGTGGTGTTGGTTTGCTTATAGTACTCTATGTTCCCACTACTCGATCTCCTATTCTGCCACCTGCGCTAGTCCCCACTCATTACAATATCCATCGCTCCTACCTACATCATCCGGTAGTGTGGGTCGTCCTTTTCGCTGTGTAGGAGACCTCGTTCTTGTATGCACTACAACTACTATCAGAGTCCAGGTCACCCAGAGTCTCATTGTTGTAAACAACAAGAGGACATGCACATTAGTGTGCCTCGTGCTCCTTCTTCGACTACCTTCGGCGCTGAGCATGATATTGCACGGATTAAGTGCGTGTTAGATGCTTCTGGCTCTTGTTCCAATGGTTATTGTAAGTTCTGTGACTTGTGACTAATGCACTGAGCGTCCACCGCCTAGGTACATCGTCGTGGATTCTAGATTCTATAGCTTCTTTTCATAAGTATTTTGACTCCTGTTATATGTCCTCTCTTCGATCTCTTAATTTTCCTATTACTGCTCCCACTATTGGTAGCACTTCTCTTGCTGTTGCTAGTTGCGACACCCTCTCTACCATTTCTTTTATGTTCTCGATATCTCTCATGTTCCCTGTCTTATCATGAATTTGTTTTTTCCGCTGCACAACTTATTGATTTTTGTTGTCACACTACAAGAAAAGTTCTGATAGACAACGTCTCAAAATCGTCCGCTAAGGGGTATTTCTCGTCGCCTATGGGCCTAACCCGACGATATGGGTTCTGTTGTGGAAACTGCGTCAGGCAAAGTCCTACGACGATTTTTTCGGTCCGTCGCGCTTGGGCGCCCTTCCGCCACGGAAAATCAGACCGTTGCCCAAGTGTTTCCGGGAGCCCGTTGACTGCTGACGTCATGCAAACTGACACGTGGCAGACGCCGTTAACTGGCAGTTAACGGCGTTAACCGGCTGAAACCCCGTGGTAGATGGTAGGCCCACACGAGGCCTGCCACGTCTTAAGCGGGCCGGCCCATTAAGTTTGCGGGCCGGGCCAGCTGACTTAGTTTGACCGGTCAACTATATAGCTGGGCTGGTCAATTAGTTACGTGGGCCGGGCCTAACCTCTAAGGTTGACTGGTCAAAACATTAATGGGCCGGCCCACTAAGTATGTGGGCCGGGCCGGGCACTCGTTTGACCGGTCAACGGGCAAAAGGGCCGGCCCACAAGACATGTGGGACCCACTTTCTGGTATCGGGCGGCCCATTTACAAAGTGGGGTCCACATTAAAGCAACTGGGCCGGCCCAACAAGTTATTAGGCGGCCCAATTAGCATGTGGGTCCCACTTTCTGCTATCGGGCCGGCCCATTTAGTACGTGGGGTCCACATTTGATCAAATGGGCTGGCCCAACAAGCCGATGGGCCGGGCCAAAAGCAGGTGGGTCCCACTTTCTGTTAAAGGGCCAGCCCATTTAGTATGTGGGGTCCACCATATAGCAAGTGGTAGCCCAACAAGATAGTGGGCGGGCCAAAAACACAGGTGGGTCCCACTTTCCAGTTAAAGGGCTGGCCCATTTAGTATGTGGGGTCCACCATATAGCAAGTGGGCCGGCCCAAGAAGATAGTGGGGAGGGCCAAAAAACCAGTGGGCTCCCACTTTCTGTTAAAGGTAGGCCCATTTAGTATGTGGGGTCCACCGTATAGCAAGTGGGTCGGCCCAACACGCTAGTGGGCCGGGCCAAAAACACAGGTGGGTCCCACTTTCCTGTTAAAGGGCCGGCCCATTTAGTATGTGGGGTCCACCATATAGCAAGTGGGCCGGCCCAACACGCTAGTGGGCCGGGCCAAAAACACAGGTGGGTCCCACTTTCGTCTTAAAGGACCGGCCCGTTTAGTATGTGGGGACCACCACAAAAGCAATTGGGCTGGCCCAACTAGTTAGTGGGCCGGCCCAGTAGTGGGTGGGGTCCACCTTAAAGCAAGTGGGCCGGCCCAATAAAAGTGTGGGGTCCACAGTAAATCAAGTGGGCTGGCCCAATAAGTAAGTGGGCCAGCCCGTTTAGTTGCTGTTTATATGCCGGCGTAAAAGGCGCTTTAGGATTTTGCGGGCCGGCACGTATGTGATTTCGCTTAATTGGGCCGTTTAAGGGATAGGAATTCGTGATTTAGATACTGAGAATATTTACGCAGCATTGATTTCTGTCGGATAGCCTCACTTACCACAAGCACCAAAGAAAAAATGCGCGAAAGAACTATAAAAACTAACTAAATATTACATCAGCTGCAAGGCTTTGAAAAAATATTACAGAACCCAGAGAAATTGAATGGTAATTAAACCTAGCAATACAATGAAGCGATCCGGCAATCTTTTAAGTTGTCCATGCAGCACCTATATCTGAAACAAAGACATTACAAGTTAAGACAGCAACAATGGAAACGCAAAGACACTGCAATATTGTTTGCCAAAGAATTTGGAACTCATCATTTCGTCGTTATTGTAGGATAACGTTGCATAGAAAACAAAAAATTTCCTACGGCGAACACGCAATCCAAGCCAAGATGCAATCTAGAAGACGGTAGCAACGAGGGGGGTATCGAGTCTCACCCTTGAAGAGATTCCAAAGCCTACAAGATGAGGCTCTTGTTGCTGCGGTAGACGATCACTTGCCGCTTGCAAAAGCGCGTAGAAGATCTTGATCACGATCGGTTCCGGCGCCACGAACGGGCAGCACCTCCGTACTCGGTCACACGTTCGGTTGTTGATGAAGACGACGTCCACCTCCCCGTTCCAGCGGGCAGCGGAAGTAGTAGCTCCTCTTGAATCCGACAGCACGACGGCGTGGTGTCGGTGGCGGTGTAGAAGTCCGGCGGAGCTTCGCTAAGCTACGCGGGCAATATGGAGTGGAGGAGCTTGGCTAGGGTTTGGGAGGGGTGGCCGGCCACTCTATGGGGGGCGGCCAGCTTGTGGTCTTGGGGTGGCCGGCCCCCTCCCTTGGCCCCTCATTATATAGGTGGATCCCAAGTGTTGGTGTCCAAGTCTTCGAATAAGACCCGAAACCAAAACCTTCCATAGGAGGGGGGAAACCTAGCCCAACTAGGACTCCCACCCAAAGGTGGGATTCCCACCTCCCATGTGGGGGGTGGCCGGCCCCCTATGGTGGAGTCCACTTGGGACTCCACCCCATCTAGGGCTGGCCGGCCATGGAGGTGGAGTCCCTTGTGGACTCCACCTTCCTTGGTGGTTTCTTCCGGACTTTTCTAGAACCTTCTAGAACCTTCCATAGAACCTTTCGCGACATTTTATTTCACATAAAATGACATCCTATATATGAATCTTATTCTCCGGACCATTCCGGAACTCCTCGTGATGTCCGGGATCTCATCCGGGACTCCGAACAAATATTCGAACTCCATTCCATATTTCAAGTGCTACCATTTCAACATCCAACTTTAAGTGTGTCACCCTACGGTTCGAGAACTATGCGGACATGGTTGAGTACTCACTCCGACCAATAACCAATAGCGGGATCTGGAGATCCATAATGGCTCCCACATATTCAACGATGACTTTAGTGATCGAATGAACCATTCACATATATTACCAATTCCCTTTGTCTCGCGATATTTTACTTGTCCGAGGTTTGATCTTCGGTATCACTCTATACCTTGTTCAACCTCGTCTCTGACAAGTACTCTTTACTAAATACCGTGGGATGTGGTCTCTGATGAACACAATCAGATGCTTGCAAGACATTAGACGACATTCCACCGAGAGGGCCCAGAGTATATCTATCCGTCATCGGGATGGACAAATCCCTTTGTTGATCCATATGCCTCAACTCATACTTTAGGATACTTAATCCCACCTTTATAGCCACCCATTTACTTGAGTGGTGTTTGGTGTAATCAAAGTACCTTTCCGGTATAAGTGATTTACATGATCTCATGGTCATAAGGACTAGGTAACTATGTATCGAAAGCTTATAGCAAATAACTTAATGACGAGATCTTATGCTACGCTTAATTGGGTGTGTCCATTACATCATTCATATAATGATATAACCTTGTTATTAATAACATCCAATGTTCATGATTATGAAACTAATCATCCATTAATCAACAAGCTAGTTTAAGAGGCATACTAGGGATTTCTTGTTTGTCTACATATCACACATGTACTAATGTTTCGGTTAATACAATTATAGCATGATATATAAACATTTATCATAAACATAAAGATATAAATAATAACCACTTTATTATTGCCTCTAGGGCATATCTCCTTCAGTCTCCCACTTGCACTAGAGTCAATAATCTAGATTACATTTGTAAAGATATAACACCTTGGCCTTCTGGTGTTTTATCATGTATTGCTCACGGGAGAGGTTTTTAGTCATCGGATCTGACACGCTCAGAAACGTATGTATTTTGTAATTCATTTGCGTCTTAACGCATCACTCATTTCCAAATGAGTTGGCATTAAATATGTTTGATCTTCTGGTGGAACCTTAATTCCGTTGTCTGAAATATGTCACTTATATTGTTACACACAATATAGCTTCAAAGTTCTGACTCTGTCGGAACTACACCAAGTTCTCAAAGAATCTCTTGACTTAACATCCTTTGTCATTGTCAAAACAATGACATACTCTGCCTTCTTTTGTAGAATCCGTCACAATATTTAGAACTCTTCTAAATCTAGCATAGACAACTTCTAGCTCATTGTGCTACCTTTTAAACAACACTTAGTCTAATTTGAGATTGAAATTATATTTTATATGTGACAAAACCAATATCGGTGTAACACCTTACAGCGATTTATTTGTCATTTCTTCATACAAATATATATATAAATCCTTAGTTCTTCTAAAGTACTCAAGGATATTCTTACTGTCATCCAATGATCATCATATGAATCATTCTGGTATATGCTCATAACACTTTATAGCACATGATATCTGATTGTGTACATATTATTCGTGATCTATAATCACTCATGTGTTTTTACTCATTGAGTGTCAGATACACTCAAGTCTTGTTAAACCTTCACATGACAAGAACATTTTTCTTAATATTTCTATATTGAACTACTTCAATATCCATCATATGTACTTTGACTTAAACTTATTTATGTGTTTCAATCTATCTTCATAGATCTTGACACTAAATTTGTTTCAGTCCATATCCTTTCATCGAAGTTAATTCTCAATGAAACCTTTTAATCAAGTATATAATTACATCATTTATAACCAACTATATGTCACCTACATAAAGTATTATAAATGTGTCTTAGCGCTCCCACTTAATTTCTTGCAAATGCAAGCCTCTTCATCGTCTCTGATGAAATCAAAAACTCTTTGACTATTTCATCTGGTGAAGATTCCAACTCCGTGATACTTACTTCATCCAATTGAAGCTTGTATACCTATCTAGTATTCCACGGACCAGCAAAACTCTTGGTTGTATCTTGTATACATACTTCTGTTAAGTAGTGTATTTTGCCATCCTACTAGCATATCTCATAAAAGAAATATGTAGTGATTACTAGAATAATCCACATAGACTATAAGCATTGCTACGGAAGATCTAATCTTATCGTATTCAACTCTTTGAACTTTGTCGTAAACAATTTTTCATCAAGTCAAGCTTTCTTCAAGGATATTTCATCCAAGTATATCAATTTCATAGATCCATTTACTTTCATAAAGTATTCATCTATCTTGGATTTCATGGCGCATGGCCATTTTAACGGAGTCAGGGCCCATCATAACTTCTTTGTTTTGTAGTTGGTTTATCATTGTTCAAAATCAATCCTTTGTCCACAAATCATTTATTTGATCACAAAGTAAACCATACCTACAAGGTTCAATATGTACTTCGATCTCCATGGCTAAAACACTTTGCAGTCATGAGAGCCATGATCGTCGTGGCCGCTTCCGAAACCAATTCCGATGCTGCGCTACTCTGATCATTATGCTCAGGTTCATAAACCTTATCAATTTATATTCTCCTCCCACTCAAATACTTCACTAGAAACAATTTCTCGGAAATAAGAAACATTGACAAACACTTTTGTCTTTGTCTCGTGGGAAGAATTCCCAATCAAATCTCTGGGATAACCAACAAAGACATTCATCCGATTTTGGTTGTAAACTTATTTACTTATGCTATGCATACCAAAATTTAAGAAAAGACTATCAGGTTTCTTACCTATGCCATAACTCGTATGGTGTCATTTCAACGGATCATGATGATGCTCTATTTAGTGTAAAAGCGGTAGTCACTAAAGTATAATCCACGAAAATATAATGGCGTCATAATATTTTTATCTCATCATTAATCCAACAAGGTTTGGATACATATCTTGAATACTATATCATCATTATGATACTCCAAGAAATGTGAGTTGTAGAACAATTTCATAACTCTCTTAGATGTTCGCTAAAACTCGTAATTCAAATATTTCCACCATGATCCAATCATAGATATTTGACTTTTCTATTACGATGATTTCCACTTCATGCTGAAATTTATTTGAATCCATTCAAATGTTTCAAACTTCTTCCTTATTGAATATATCCACATATATATACTCAATTCATTGTTGAAAGTTTTCATGAAGTAGAAGAATCTCCCGCACACAACTATGCCCAGTGAACCACATACATCATCATGTATTTTTCCACTAAGTTTGTTGCCCGTTCAACTCTTGGCCTATGAACGGTATTTTAATCATTCTCTTTAGAAAAGATTTGCAAGCGCCAAATGATTCAAAAATCAAATGACTCCAAAAATCCATTTGCATGGAGTTCCTTCATGCGTTCCTTTCTAACATGACCTAAATGGCGGTTCCACAAATAAGTGGAATTCAAATCATTTGCCTTATGGCATTTTAGCGTCAGTATTATGTGTGTGTGTTTCACCATTAAGATTTATAATAACTTATCCATCACACATGGAGTAATGTCATAATTTGAACAACTCATTGTTTTCATTTGACCAGAGCAAAATAACAATTATTAAGTTCTTTATTATAAATTCTAAGGGCTAGATAGAATGCCAACGACGAACATAATAACACTTTATTTTGTTCCAGACGTGTATTCCTATCATATTCCTTGTCAGTCACTTAGGCCATTGTATTCTTGTATTGCGTTGTTTTGTATGACACTTCATACCAACCAATGTAGTACTAATACCCAAGAATTTCATAGTGTGACTTAACTAGGAATACAACCATAACATGTATATCATTTATATACACCTGAGCTAGACCTTCTAGTCTTTTCTTTTCTTTTTGCCAGAATATCTTTTGCAGTTTCTCTTTTAGCTTTCCTCATTATTCAGAAAAACACTTCAACATCAATAACTTCTAGGTTTGTTGGTCAAATACCAATAACCTTGAGGTTCTTACTTTGAAGTTGATCATCATATGACAAGTGTTCTAGATTTCACTTATTAGTAACTATGATGAACAATTTCACTCATAATTTTATCCATCAATTCATGACAACTTTTTGAGACCATGTCTGTACATGCTAGGCTCATAAAGTTTAACCTTAGTATTCACATGTACAAATCTGGCTTGCACCCGTTGTATGCACACGTAGAATCTATCACACCCGATCATCACGTGATGCTTCGAAACGACGAGTCTTAGCAACGGTGCATACTAAGGATGATAACTTCATGGATATGCGAATATTATTAGTGCCCCAATAGTTGGAGGATTGTGACGCCTGGCGTCTTCAACCTTCATACATTCCCATAAAACTTATGAGTTTATGTAGTCTCACCAAATTTATATTCTATCATCTTGCAATAAGGTCTTAGATATCACATATATCTCATACCTTGATTATTTCTGAAAACTAAATTTTCAGCTCCTTACTTTTCAAACAGATTTGAACTTCAAGTTTCACGGAGACAAGATAACTTTGGGTACTAATTGAAACCATAGCTCTTTGAATCAACAATGTGAGGTTTACTAAAAGTTTGCAATAGGATTTAATCAATTCTTGATTCTTTAACAATATGGTACTAATCCGTAAAGTTTCTTATCAGATTTAACAGTATTTCTATCTCAATAACAAGACTAGCGCATAGTAGTAAACGGATGCCAATACTACAAAATTAATACAAAATACTACTCAGACTATGTTTATGATAATTAGTTCATGTTTTAATCTAATTACTGATGAACTCCCACTTAATACAACATCCCTCATAGTTGTTAAGTGGTACACGATCCAAATCCACTACACCAAAACCGATCATCACGTGAGATGATGTAGCTTCAATGGTGAACATCAACATGTTGATCATATCATCCATATGACTCGTGTTCAACCTTTCGGTTTCCGTTGTCCCGAGGCCATGTCTCGTACATGCTAGGCTCGTCAAGCAAACCCAAGTATTCGCGTGTGCAACATTGCTTACACCCGTTGTATGTGAACGTTGAGTCTATCACATCCGATCATCACGAGATGCTTGAAATGACGAAGCGTACAACGGTGCATACGAGGAGAACACTTTATTATCTTGATATTAATGTGAGGGATCATCTTATAATGCTACCGTCGCGATCTAAGCAAAATAAGATGCATAAAGGATTAACATCACATGCAATTCATATGTGATATGATATGGCCCTTTAGTCTTTGTGCCTTCGATCTTCATCTTCAAAGCATGGACATGATCTCCATCATCAACGGGCATGATCTCCATCATCGTCGGCGTAGCGTCAAGGTTCATGGCGCCGTCTTCATGGTTGTTCACCTCATGTAGCAACTATTACAACTACTTTGAAATACTACTCAACATGAAATTTAAAGACAACCATAAGGCTCCTGCCGGTTGCCACAATACAATAATGATCATCTCATACATATTCATCATCACATTATGGCCATATCACATCACCAAACCCTGCAAAAACAAGTTAGACGTCTCTAATTTGATTTGCATATTTTATGTGGTTTAGGGTTTTCGAGAGAGATCTAATCTACCTACGAACATGAACCACAACGGTGATACTAGTGTTGTCAATAGAAGAGTAAATTGAATCTTCACTATAGTAGGAGAGACAGACACCCGCAAAGCCACTTATGCAATACAAGTTGCATGTCGAGCGTGGAGCAAATCTCATGAACGCGGTCATGTAAAGTTAGCCCGAGCCGCTTCATCCCACTATGCCACAAAGATGCAAAGTACTCAAACTAAAGATAACATAAGCATCAACGCCCACAAACCATTGTGTTCTACTCGTGCAACCATCTATGCATAGACACGGCTCTGATACCACTGTAGGATAACGTTGCATAGAAAACAAAAAATTTCCTACGGCGAACACGCAATCCAAGCCAAGATGCAATCCAGAAGACGGTAGCAACGAGGGGGGTATCGAGTCTCACCCTTGAAGAGATTCCAAAGCCTACAAGATGAGGCTCTTGTTGCTGCGGTAGACGATCACTTGCCGCTTGCAAAAGCGCGTAGAAGATCTTGATCACGATCGGTTCCGGCGCCACGAACGGGCAGCACCTCCGTACTCGGTCACACGTTCGGTTGTTGATGAAGACGACGTCCACCTCCCCGTTCCAGCGGGCAGCGGAAGTAGTAGCTCCTCTTGAATCCGACAGCACGACGGCGTGGTGTCGGTGGCGGTGTAGAAGTCCGGTGGAGCTTCGCTAAGCTACGCGGGCAATATGGAGTGGAGGAGCTTGGCTAGGGTTTGGGAGGGGTGGCCGGCCACTCTATGGGGGGCGGCCAGCTTGTGGTCTTGGGGTGGCCGGCCCCCTCCCTTGGCCCCTCATTATATAGGTGGATCCCAAGTGTTGGTGTCCAAGTCTTCGAATAAGACCCGAAACCAAAACCTTCCATAGGAGGGGGGAAACCTAGCCCAACTAGGACTCCCACCCAAAGGTGGGATTCCCACCTCCCATGTGGGGTGGCCGGCCCCTATGGTGGAGTCCACTTGGGACTCCACCCCATCTAGGGCTGGCCGGCCATGGAGGTGGAGTCCCTTGTGGACTCCACCTTCCTTGGTGGTTTCTTCCGGACTTTTCTAGAACCTTCTAGAACCTTCCATAGAACCTTTCGCGACATTTTATTTCACATAAAATGACATCCTATATATGAATCTTATTCTCCGGACCATTCCGGAACTCCTCGTGATGTCCGGGATCTCATCCGGGACTCCGAACAAATATTCGAACTCCATTCCATATTTCAAGTGCTACCATTTCAACATCCAACTTTAAGTGTGTCACCCTACGGTTCGAGAACTATGCGGACATGGTTGAGTACTCACTCCGACCAATAACCAATAGCGGGATCTGGAGATCCATAATGGCTCCCACATATTCAACGATGACTTTAGTGATCGAATGAACCATTCACATATATTACCAATTCCCTTTGTCTCGCGATATTTTACTTGTCCGAGGTTTGATCTTCGGTATCACTCTATACCTTGTTCAACCTCGTCTCCTGACAAGTACTCTTTACTCGTACCGTGGTATGTGGTCTCTTATGAACTCATTCATATGCTTGCAAGACATTAGACGACATTCCACCGAGAGGGCCCAGAGTATATCTATCCGTCATCGGGATGGACAAATCCCACTGTTGATCCATATGCCTCAACTCATACTTTCCGGATACTTAATCCCACCTTTATAGCCACCCATTTACGCAGTGGTGTTTGGTGTAATCAAAGTACCTTTCCGGTATAAGTGATTTACATGATCTCATGGTCATAAGGACTAGGTAACTATGTATCGAAAGCTTATAGCAAATAACTTAATGACGAGATCTTATGCTACGCTTAATTGGGTGTGTCCATTACATCATTCATATAATGATATAACCTTGTTATTAATAACATCCAATGTTCATGATTATGAAACTAATCATCCATTAATCAACAAGCTAGTTTAAGAGGCATACTAGGGACTTCTTGTTTGTCTACATATCACACATGTACTAATGTTTCGGTTAATACAATTATAGCATGATATATAAACATTTATCATAAACATAAAGATATAAATAATAACCACTTTATTATTGCCTCTAGGGCATATCTCCTTCAGTTATAACAAGATCATTGTAATGCGCACAATAAGCAAACAAAGAGTGCATGCCGCATACCAACAACCAATATAACAGAGCATGTTAGAATGAAACAGCAGACTTACTACTGTCGAGTCCCATGCAAACCAACATGTTCAGGGAGTACAAAATTGGCATGAACAACATAGTAGCAGGCTATAAATTTTGTAACAACGACTGAGCAAGATGAAGTTATGATGGCTACATCTACAGAGCAGGGAATGTAAACCAAAAATAGAAGTTACGATGGCAAAAGCTAAAGAGGAGGGAATGTGAACCAACATGTGCCAAGTGCAATTACTTCATTTTGGCCGTGAACTAAATAATACTCCTGAACTTATAGTGAAGGGGATGCAAATCAAGATGTTTCGGGATATAAACTTGTAATGAGCAACACATAGAGGATAGTTAATGCTGGAGCTTAGGATGGACCAGATACAGAATATAGTGGGATCACCTGTGAACTTGTATAAGAGGGAATGCAAACCAATATGTTCAGCTTTCCATATGTGAGCGTCATGCCAAGTCAGAGAAACAAGTCAATAATGCAGCTTTTGAAGAACAAGATGGCACGCAAAATTATTATCTAGTAGTATGACAAGTTTATTTGTACTACAGGCTAGATAGCAGAGTGATAGCATGCCAAACTAAGTCCTTACTTTGTTAGCTTACAATGAACTAGATACAAAACAATGGCATCACCTGTAGTACAGGGAATGCAAGCCAACATGTTCATGGAGTAAAAAATTGGCACAAACAACATAGTAGCAGGCCATAATTTTTGTAACAACGACTGAGCAAGATAAAGTTATGATGGCTAGATCTACAGAGCAGGGAATGTAAACCAAATATAGAAGTTACGATGCCAAAAGCTATAGAGCAGGGAATGCGAACCAACATGTGCAATTACTTAAAATTGGCCATGAACTAAATAATAGCAGGATGTTACTATAATACCTATAATTTTTGTAACAACGACTGAGCAAGATAGAAGTTATGATGGCTACATCTACAGAGCAGGGAATGCAAACCAAAATGTTCAATCGCTTAAAGTTAGCAATGAAGTAGAAAATAGCAACGTGTTACGATCATAGCTAGGAATGAACTAAAAGAGCTTCGGACAAACAAGCATACGAACCCGTAACATGGCGCTAAAACAAGGGACTTACATTAGGAGAAGCACTCTGTGGGAGTCACAGCAGATCTTCCTAGGGTTGATAGATCCGATGATGAAGTACGCTACATGTGCTACTTGGGGTTGGAGAGACGGCCATTACACTTCATGATTACTCATCTCATCTGCAAAAATGTAATGGCGCGTCGTTAGCACAAACAGGTTCCCCCAAGATTAAACAAGAACTTGCAGGCAAGCAATAGAAAAGCGACAGTAGAAGAGTTTAGATCATGCAAGGCGCCGGTGAAGCAGATCCGGTTCATGCACAGCGGTGTCGGTGAGCAAGATACGATGCGGTGGACGACGGATCCGGCGAAGCGGCTCCGGTGGGGTGGACGATACCGCAGCTGAAGCGACGCGGTGAAAGCTATTTGGATGAGCATATGGTTTCGAGGTTCGGCGGGGATGATCCGGTCCGGTTGATGACGGCGTCGATGAAGCGGCTCCGGCAAGTAGTCGGATGACGAGGATCGCGAGGGCTCGGGTAGGCCAGGGAAGTCCGGCGGGGATGTTCCGGTGCGGTGGTCGTGGAGGTGGGAGAGAGGGACTTGGGAAGTTCCGGTGGGTGGTCTGAAGGAAATGTATTTTTTTTGGGAGGGTTTCCGGGCTAGGGAGGTGGTGATCCAAAAAATGACGGGCAGACCCCCCCACCAACCGACTTTGCTGCCATCTCCACAGGGGTAGAATGGGAATTTGGAAGCGTGTGAAATTTTTGTATTTTGTGGGCGGGAAGTTTTGCCGCTATGAGATTTTGAATTTGGCCACCGTCCAAGTATAATGATAAAAAATTGTGAGACCGTACTAGTACCTCTGTTCAAGGCCGAGTGCAAAATCAAATCATCATCACGTTGAAAATTTGTTACCAACTTACCATGATCATGATCTACCTCTGAAAATGGGCACATCCACTAAAACTTGCAAAGTATAATGATACAAATTTGTGAGACCGTACTAGTACTTATGTTCAAGGTCGAGTGCAACATCAAATCATCATTACATTGAAAATTGTGTTACCATGATCATGATATTTCTCTGAATTTGGCGCATCCGCTAAATCTCGCAAAGGATAATGATAAAAAAATGTGAGATTGTACTAGTTCTTATGTTCAAGGCCGAGTACAAGATCAAATCATCATCACGTTGAAATTTGTTACAATGATCATGACATATCTCTAAAATTGGTGCATCCGCTAAATCTTGCACGTGGCGCATCTCGGTGCGGAGCAACATGTCGGTGCTATCAAGGTTGAGGCGTCGGTAGCGTCATCGGGCTCTCCTCTCTTGATAGATCTTCTACATGGCGCGGCGCACCACCCGCCGATAAGCAGTCACATGTGAGACCGAGGTGGAGACGTCCCCGGCATCCTCGAGGCGCGGCCGCCCTTCTACGAGCCAGCGTCGACTCAAGGTATGAATCCATGTGGTGCCTTAGATTTATTGTTTTTCTCTTATGATTATTTTGAGCCGAACATGTGTGCTCTTTCTCTGAATATATTGCTTGAAAAGCTTACCAAGTTACTTAAATTCACTTCGTTCTTAATCTTGCGAGCTAATATTGTTATTTTAATGAATGGTGGTGCGCGCAAGCAGAATTATTTGTGGGTGTGTTGAGCTGTTAGGCATAAGTCGAAATCCTCATCTAAACGAGGCCTCAGCTTAACACATAAAAAGGTGTTCAATCTCGCCCACAATACCCTCTTCTTTCCTCTCCCTTTATTGGAACTTGTTTTGCAGACAAGGAAAGTGGCACGTGTAATGTGAGTAAAACCCTCTTAGCCAAAATCATCTACGAGCAAGATTTTCTATATTGTAGATGCCCCAATTGACTCTCATCCCCAAAGTAGTTTTTTTATGTCAGTATAGACTTCTTTACTGGATGTATACTATCGTACATGGCATGCATTTGCCTAATGAGCAGCATTGTATTGCTATTCTAGCCAACCTGATCGATATGTCAAGCTTCATGCACGAGATGCCATGTTTAATTTACTCCTCGCTCTGATCCATATTTCTTGATGTGAAATGAATGTGAATCGGAGGAGTACTTTTCTTAGATAGTACTATATCATTTCAAAAAAAGTACTACTACATCACAAATGCATCAAAAGAGTACTACATCACAAGACCACCACGGTTGTACTAGTAGAGTTTAATGCTGAACTTCCAAAGGGATTAAGATTACACATATGAACTTTAAACATGACCAGGAGCATGAGGGCCAGCAGCAGGGGCGTTGACGTGGAGCAAGCTAGGCAAGACGTAATTCTGGAGGAAGAGGCCATATGATGCGTGCTTGGCCTTGGTTGCAGGGCGGTGTTTCCCCCTATGTACTTAGGCCTACACCCATCGCATGTTGGATCAGGCTGTGGATGTCCTTCTAGAGAAATTTGCCACATAATGGGCAAAATAGCTCCCCGCGCATGCAGAAACGAATTTCACCACCCTTCAGCCGCTTGAGAACATAGCGGCTTTTCCGGTCCCTGCGCACCTTGTTGTTGTCCATGTCATCAGAATACTCCTATGAATTATTAAGTACTACATAATCAGGTTTTTTATGACAGATCGAATAAATACTCCACTAACATAATCAAACCTTAGAAACCCTAAAATTAAATGTGTAGAACAAGTAAATGGCAGAAGAAATCGTAATAAATCATGAGAAACCCGATGAACAACCATGAACATAAGCCACAACAATTGCAAGTCCACTAAGTATGAACACATAAATTGAT
The DNA here is from genome assembly GCF_019359855.2 of Lolium perenne. NCBI lineage: Eukaryota > Viridiplantae > Streptophyta > Magnoliopsida > Poales > Poaceae > Lolium > Lolium perenne. The sequence continues at coordinate 131,905,665 of NC_067249.2, read as the reverse complement.
TATATGACTACATGGCAGATTAGTCGAAATTAAACTAGAATCTGATCTTACGAATCGTAGAATCAATTACATCTACAAGAACAAGGTAGGATATCAAATCAATCAAGAACCAGGCTCGTGCAAACCATGTGAACAGCAATATGACACAAAGAGGGTTGGGACAGTTTCGGTAAAAGAGAAGTACCTCCTCGTCATCACCCTCAACATCCTCCTGGAACTGAACGTTTGGGCCGAAATCGTCAAAGGGGTCGAGGTTCACGTCCAGCATCGGGCCTAGGAAGACCTCGCCGTGGTGGCCTGCAACGCCGTGCACATCTTCGGCGGGATAAACAACATTGGTATCCACCTTCTGCTCGACGGCCAGGACGCCCGTTTCGACCGAGGTCGAAGAACCAGACAAGCAGAGGAGACGAGCGGCATGGGTGCCCGGTGAAGCCTCACCCATCGTGACGGCCAGGACGCCCATTTCGACCGAGGTCGAAGAATCCGACAAGCAGAGGAGACGAGCGGCCTGGGTGCCCGGTGAAGCCTCACCCACCGCGACGGCCACTACCGTAGAGGCATCCTCTGCGTGGGCGGTCGCCTATTGCTCCACCTCGTATGCAATACCTATCTTCATGCTGCTGCGGTTGGAAACGGGAAAGTCGATGCCTCAGAGGTGCGGTGAGTGGATGGGGGGTTTTCACAGTGTGGGGGAGGCAAGTTGGGGGAGTGGAGAGGACGAGCTCGCGAGAGATGATGAGGCCGATTATGTTATAGCCTCTGACTCTCTGTATCCAGTAGTGGACGCGTGAAGTCATGCATGTACTCGACTTTCCACTTTCTGGGAGACGTGTACGGAACTTTTTTTTGGGACCATTTAACTTCATGTGGGACTCATGTATACCAATACTTCCAAACATCATAAGTAATTCAAAATCATTCAGAATAATATGAGACCTTAACATTTTATTTTTTGTGTCAGATATTGTCTATGAAAAATAACATCCTTCAAAAAATAAATCCCCTATGCCAATCCGATCATGCCCGTCTACTCCAACTAGCTTCCTCGAGTAATTTGTCACCTTACATTCTTAAAATGAACCAAAATTTGGCACAGGGGTGCATCATCACATGGAAAATGATGTTACCATTCTGTCTTCCCATTTTTTTTGAATTTTTCAAAATTGTCATGCCCTAACGGAAAAAATGTACTCCTTCTAAGAAGCATGTATCAGAATGGCATTACCAAAACCTAGGGGTGGGGTGGGGGAGGGGGCACATGGTGGTGTGATGATACATCACATTTGGACCACACAACACCATTTGGACCAACCAAAAAAAACACCCTACACAAACCCTGGTCAAAACTAGTTTGACCAATATTACAAAAGTTGTACGGAGTACATAATTCAGAAACCGTCAGAAATATACGAAGCATTCAGGAGTCCCCAAAGTCAGTGACTTTGAGTCACTTACAACTGTGGTCCACATATCAGTCACCCAAAGTCATGACAAAGTCAGCTTGGCAAAGTCACCGACAGACAAAGCAAGCGATGGAACAGACAACTCCGTAGCACCGAAAAGACATCTCACGAAAAGGCTAGTACTACCTTTTCTTCCCGGATAAGCAAAAATAGCTGATCGGAATTTGTGAAATGCACCAGGTCCGCAATGTACTCCAGCTATATAAGTGAAGCATGCCTACCACCGAAGAGGAAATTCAAGATTCCACGGATCCCCATATCACTCTTTTGCATAAAACACGGACATATCTTTTGCACAATTCACCACTTGTTGGTCTAATCTATCGCAGCTTCCATCAGTTGGTCATCCAATTAATGATTTAACGGATTAGAAAAATAAGCGGTGGAATTAGAAGTACTAGTAGCAAAATGTGCAAAATATACCGTCCTTCCCGAGGGGGTTTGTCCAGAAGAGGGCCGGATGACAATGTCCCGGGTGCATGCAGAAACGAGAGGGGTAGTTTCTAATACATGTAAGAAATTATTTTACAAAAGGTACATATTAAGTAGTACAACTATTAGTACAGTACTACTATTTCGAGGGAAAATGCCATGTCGTGCGACCTCTAATCAATGAGTAGAAGTTGTAGGTGCGCATAACATGCATTGCTGAAAGCTGGTTCCGCTGGAATTTGAGCTCAGCCGGGGCGGATTCTGCGAAGTTCGCCCGACGTCACTCATGTATCCCACCAAACTGCTCACTTCTTTCAATGTCTCTTCTCTTTCACTGCAGCTCTCCAATATCAGGTGCATCAACTTATCTTGTGCCTTCTGCCTCTCGAGAAGGGCAAGGATGGCGATGTCAGCATATTCAAGGTTCAACTTTTGGAGCTGTACTTTATCCTGAAGAAGGATTTTGTACTCTATATCAGACTTGTCTCTTTCGAGGCACACAGTCTTGAGTATGCTGCTGGCTTTCTCCGCTGATGCAATGTTCCTCTCTTTCTGCTTAATCAGCTCGTTCTTCAACATATCGCGCTCATTGCGAAGGCTGCAAATGAGCTCCACAAGAGTTTTCGAATTCTTCTTCTTGGCAGCCAAATCGTCTCAGAGGCGATCACACTCTAAGCTGAGCTCCTCGTTTTCTTCCATCAAGATGGCGATAGTGGTGTCGATAGTCGGCGCCGCTTCCTTCAGGGCGAAATCATCGGTAGCAAGTAAGCGCAAAGGAAGAAGAAGAAGAAGAAGAAGAAGAAGAAGAAGAAGAAGATAACTACACAGTGCTTGGTGCTACCTCATTTCGCCTGGGTAGGGCCGGGTTGAAATCATCGGACGACGATGATTCCTTGGTCGTGGAAGTTGGTGCAGTACGGGCATCGTTGGAACTTCCAACCCTTTAAGATGTATAACCATAGAGACTCTTAAAGAGCTTGAGCCCGGGCAAGAAGAAACGAAAGTACATGGCGAAGGAAACTAACCCGGTGAGCACAGCACGGACGCGTTTCGGCGACGGCGGCAGCGGCGGCGATGGCGAGCCCACTTGGTTTCTGGAACCGTCTCTCGAAATTTCGAGCCAGCGTTTTTTATCCGCGTACTTGACCGCCGGCGACCTGAAGTTTGAACAAATTAATTGCTGGAGGAGAGAGCGACAAAAGAAACGAAAGTACATGGCGAAGGAAACTAACCCGGTGAGCACAGCACGGACGCATTTCGGCGGCGGCGGCGGCGACGACGAGCCCACTTGGTTTCTGGAAGCGTCTCTCGAAATTTCGAGCCGGCGTTTTTTCTCCGCGTACTTGACCGCCGATGACCTGAATTTTGAAGACATTGCTGGAGGAGAGAGCGACGAACAAATGTTTGTTAGGTGGAGAGAGGAAGAAAGTGAATGGAACGAGAGAGTTTAGCGTTTTGCCCTTATAGTCATAGTCGCTAACCGTGACGCGGGAAGGTTGGTCGTCGGCGTTTAATGGTCTCCCGCGTGGAAACCGAGGCGGCCACGAGGCAACGGCTGGCCACGTGGCGTCCAGTCGCCTACGCCGCCGTAAATGAGGGTAGTTGCCTACCACCACCAGGTGACATGCACCTTTTGCATGTCACCGTGTGACATGCGGCCTAAATTCAAATTTAAAACATTGCGAAAAAATCATGCATCCGGTGACATGCCCATGGCATGCCACCGATGAAGAGTTCCGTGCCATGCACTCTGGCACTCTGCGCCGTCTTGGATCAGAAAATGAGCGAAGAACGAGGACGAGGCACTAGTTCAAATTTAGGATGAAGTTTAAGTTTTATTTTGGTTTAAATTAGATTAGAGGGAGTAGTACTCTTACTTTATTACTCGTACTTGTGTTAATGTAGTAGTATTATTATGGTGGTGTACTTGCGTTCATGTACTTGTTTCAGCTGTTTTGGTGAAGGAGACATGCATCACCTTTTTTGGTGATGTATCTAGTCGTCATGTAGCCCTTGTCAAATTCCTCTGATATACTGATGGGAGGGCTTGTTCACCCCATACTGATGGGAGCCCTTGTCAAATCGTAATCATAGCCAAAAGGCGCATTTTTCCCCGATATTACTCGATGCTTAAGGCGCGGGTGGTTGTGGTTCAGTTATCTCCCTAATTTGCACCTGCTTTCCCGTTTCCACTAGTCGAAAGTCGAAACCTGGCCACATTAACCCAAGATCCTGAAGCCGCCGCCTCAACCCTAGCCGCCTCCAGTTCTTCCTCCTCCATAGATTGGTTCCCCCTCCTCCGGTTGGCTTCGCCGGCGTCAGGAGGAGTGGGGAACCCGATCTATGCGTGGAGTTTCGAATAAAAGTATTGTTTTCATTAGATTATATTAGATTATGTTAGGATTTTGGTAGCCGCCTTCTTGTTGGTTTCCCCTCAATGGAGATGGCATCGTCTGCAATAAGTGATCTTCGGCCTTTCGTTCGGCGACGAGATCTTCTTCCCGGCGTCAATGGTGGTCTTGAACGATCACAATTTTCTAGGTATGGGCCTTTGGATCTTGCTTCGCCAGATCGATTTTGGATCTTTTGTCTTTGTTGCCGTGGGGAGGATTATCCTCGCAGTTTTTGTCCCGGCTGCTACGTCCTCGACAATGGTGATTCGTACTCTCGGCTCTCCATCGACGATGACAAAGCTAGTCGGTTATTATTCCCTGATATACTGGTGTTGGTACTCTTGCCGATGTTGTATGACTGCTTTAATGGTTGCGTGCGTGCACGCAGCTTTGGCATTGCGGCTCAAAAAATCATGGGAGAACTTTCATCGGTATCTACAGGTCTATGGTTAGTTATCTATTTTTGGCTGCCTTCAGAAAAGTACAAGATTGTGTTCTGGAAGAAGAAAAAAATTGAAGACCTCGAAGATTTGTTACTATCTTTTAGACTTTATTTTGTAATCGTTGGAGTCAGTTCATGTATCTCTACCATGTACTATTTGTTGCTATGAATATATGTGGTATTGATTGTCAAAAAAAAAAAAACCAAGATCCTGAAAAACTGTTGGTCTATCCCGAGAAACGAGGAGGTTTAAGGAAACGAGGAGTCCAGCGCGTGCGGAAGGAGCTTTAATCGTGCGAGCATGCATGGGCAAAATGAGGAAACTAGCGATTACTTTCTCTCCTGCCAGTCTTATACCTTAATAAATGGGCAAACTGAGCACGTTGTAGCTAATCCTTTTATTAATTATAAGCAGCTATATTAGTTAATAAGATTGCCTTATGTTTTTCCTCAGTTTTTGCCAAGCCCTTATTTGTAACCCGCAGAAGGAGCTCAGACGGGAGGATTCCAGTTTAGTTGACCATTCCGTGCTGACGTGTGGGGCTAGTAGAAAGGGACCGCGTGGGACAGGACGAGACCGCGTTTGGTTGTACGTGAGCAGGAGCTGGGTTCTGTCTCTCTCGGCGCGAATTGGCATTTTTAAGAGCACCTTTTCCCCCTCTGTCTCTTTGTCTTTATTAACCAAATTAGTATCAAATCTAGAGAAGCTTGCATTTCTGTCTTTCTTCAATTATTTGTGCCTTTTGGCCCTCGTTGTTTGCCCAATATGGCAGCAAATCTAGTACTCCCTCTGGTCCATATGTATGTAGTTAAATCTAGAAGCAAATCTCCAGGGTAATGTACGCCAAATTCACAGTCATAGTAAATCTAGAAAACATAGTAGGGCCAACAAAATATAGTAGAATAGGGATCCCTCCCTAGATAATAAGCCGCATACACAGCAGCCCACATGGTACCAGGTTCGCGGTTCTGCTCACCTCCATGATACTACCAACCTAACACCAAGGGATGCCTAGCTCACAACAAACTCGAAGCTGCGTTGCAAAGAAAGACACGTCCAGGACTCCGCCTACCCCATCTGCCTCTGCCTCCACTTGTTGCTCCCCTTGGGAGCCTTGGGCTTGAGTGGAGGCATGCGCCCGGCGGAGATCTCCACCCGCTGGACGCTGCGGAGGTGCATGCCGAGCGCCTTGTGCTTGGCGCGAAAGGAGTAGGGGTTCACCGACGCGCCGACCTTGGGGAAGATGTTGCCGATGTTCTCGGCATGCGTGAGGAGGCAGTTGAAGTCAGTGCCGCCGAGTCTCCTAGTGCAGAAGGGGCACCTGTAGACACCCTTGGCGACGTCGAGGTAGGAGACGTACTGGCCGACCTGCAGCCTCCGCAGCACCTGGCGAGTCTTGGTGTGATGGTCCTCATCGTCGCTGCCGACGTCGCTGCCAGACACCTGATCCATATCAAACTGGAACTTGAGTGAAGGAGTTGCAACGATGTCTAACGTGCATGATAACAAAGTAAGGAAAAACAGAGCCAGCCTCAGTTAGAGTGGAGACGATTATATGTCTACAGGGATGGTGTTAGCGAACCAAAGCTCATGCACAACAAATTTGTACACACAATGGTTCGCTGAACCCACTCTGTAAAAATTTGTGCCCAACGATTCATCATAGGCAAAGAAACAGATTCCAGATCTGAATTTGAACAGATTCCAGATTATTTGCAAAATTAAACGGTTTATATCTTTTGACTCGTGCATAAAATAACTGATTGAGATCCCATGATTACTTGCATAAATTAACTGATTGAGATCTCATTATTACTTGCATAAATTAACCGAACGGCCGAACTCCAAATCTTCGACGAAATCAAGAAGGGGTCAAAGCAAAATGGAATAAAATCGGCGCAAATATTAACCCAATACTCATCCATCTACAGATCGGCACTAATAGTTACTAGGGAACCAGCAAAAATAGGGTTCAAAGAGGAATGGGGAACAAAAAAAGGGAGCAAACCATAGTTACCTCGTTCCATGGGTCGTCCATGCAGGTGTCGTAGGGGTTCGGAGGCGGGATGTACGACACCTCCTCATAGGGGTCCCATCCCAGCGGGATCCGACCGCCACCAGCGGCTGCGATGGCCGTTGAGGGGACGGCATCGAAGAGGGAGGCGTCGCGCTTGGAGCCGACGGCGTCATGGACGATGGGATTCGCATTCTCCTTGCACATCATCTCGCCGGCAGAGAGGGAGAGGGTTTTTCTCTTTGGAGAAGATGATGATGGGACGTGAGAGGAGGCGTTGCATGAGCTAGTGAGAGAGACAGAGAGAGTGCGAGGAGGCGTCTATAAAGGCGAGGGGTGGTTAATGCGACCCGCGTCCTACGCGTCCACCATTTAACGTCTGCACGTCTTGGGCTTCTGCAACGCGACACGCGTCCACGATTGCACGTCTTCGACTTCTGCACCGCGACTCGCGTCAGTACCCGTCAACAATTGCACGTCTTCCACTTCTGCACCGCAACACGCGTACTCGAGTCTAACCCTGGAAATTTAGATATACTCGAGTCTTATACTTGTAGCATTTTTGTGTGCTCAGTTTTCCCCTTGAGTACTAATACTGGCTAGTGCAATATACTCAGTTTTACCTCAAGTGCCTGGTCAACAGAGAGTCAACAAATGGGATTAACTAGTTAAATGAGTCAACAAATGGGATTATCAGTTCGTTTTCACGTGTTAAACTTGTCTAAATATTGGTCAAACCTAGGATTTGACCAAGATTCAAATGGGCAGAAAATAAAAAAAAAAACAGAAAAATGAAAAACCAAAGCACATAGTCTTCTTATGTCATATAGTAAGCATTAAAGGTGATAAACAAGGTCTAGACATATTCAAACCATACAAATCATGTATCTACCCCCTAACCCCTAAACTCTGTCTTATGAAGTCAAGCATGAAGAGAAGTGGTTTTGGGTTTCAAACATGGAAATTTCAAAAACCTCCCAAAAACTTCATTTTAGAGTGACTAAGAATGATACATGCTTCCCTTTTCATTTTCATGTTTTAAACTTGTTTAAATCTTGGTCAAACCTAGGATTTGACCAAGATTCAAATGGGCATCAAAATTTAAAAAAATCAGAAAAATGAAAAACCAAAGCACATAGTTTTCTTATGCCATATAGTAAGCATTCAAGTTGATAAACAAGGTCTATACATATTTAAACCAGACAAATCATGTATCTATACCCCTAAACCTTAAACTCTGTCTTATGAAGTCTAGCATGAAGGGAAGTCGTTTTGGGTTTCAAACATGGAAATTTCAAGAACATCCCAAAAGCTTCATTTTAGTGTGACTAAGAAGGATCAAGGCTTAGCTTTTCATTTTCATGTTTTAAACTTGTTTAAATCCTGGTCAAATATAGGTTTGACCAAGATTCAAATGGGCATAAAATAAAAATATAGAAAAATGAAAAACCAAAGCACATAGTCTTCTTATGTCATATAGTAAGCATTAAAGTTGATAAACAAGGTCTAGTCTTATTCAAACTAGACAAATCATGTATCTACCCGCTAACCCCTAAACTCTGTCTTATGAAGTCTAGCATGAAGAGAAGTCGTTTTGGGTTCAAACATGGAAATTTCAAGAACATCCCAAAAGCTTCATTTTAGTGTGACTAAGAAGGATCAAGGCTTACCTTTTCATTTTCATGTTTTAAACTTGTTTAAATCCTGGTTAAATCTAGGATTTGACCAAGATTCAAATGGGCATAAAATAGAAAAATAGAAAAATGAAAAACCAAAGCACATAGTCTTCTTATGTCATATAGTAAGCATTAAAGTTGATAAACAAGGTCTAGACTTATTCAAACTAGACAAATCATGTATCTATCCGCAAACCCCTAAACTCTATCTTATGAAGTCAAGCATGAAGAGAAGTGCATGGTTTTGGGTTTCAAACATGGAAATTTCAAAAAACTCCCAAAAAATTCATTTTAGAGTGACTAAGAAGGATACATGCTTCCCTGTTCATTTTCATGTTATATACTTGTTTAAATCTTGGTCAAACCTAGGATTTGACCAAGATTCAAATGGGCATAAAATTAAAAAAATCAGAAAAATGAAAAACTAAAGCACATAGTCTTCTTATGTCATATATATAGTAAGCATTTAAAAGATGATAAATAAGGTCTAGACAATTCAAATAATACAAATCATGTATCTACCCCTAACCCTAAACTCTATCTTATGAAGTCAAGCATGAAGAGAAGTGGTTTTCGGTTTCAAACACGAAAATTTCAAAAACCTCCCAAAAGCTTCATTTTAATTAGACTAACTTATTAATTATGAAGGATCCAGGATTGATTACCTTTTCATTGTCATGTTTTAAACTTGTTTAAATCTTGGTCAAACCTGGGATTTGACCAAGATTCGAATGGGCATAAAAATTAAGAAAAAAATCGTAAGAATGAAAAACCAAAGCACATAGCCTTCTTATGTCATATAGTAAGCATTCAAATTGATAAACAAGGTCTAGACATGTTCAAACCAGAAAAATCATGTATCTACCCCTAACCCTAAACTATGTCTTATGAAGTCAAGCATGCATGAAGAGAAGTGGTTTTGGGTTTCAAACATGAAAATTTCAAAAACCTCCCAAAAGCTTCATTTTAGAGCGACTAATAAGGATCGATGCTTACCTTTTCATTTTCATGTTTTTACTTATTTGAATCTTGGTCAAATCCTAGGTTTGACCAAGATTTAAAAAATTTTAAAACATGAAAATGAATTGGGATGTGTGTATCATTCTTAGTCATTCTAAAATGAAGCTTTTGGGATGTTCTTGAAATTTCCATGTTTGAAACCCAAAACCACTTAAGACAGAGTTTTTGGTTAGGTGTAGATACATGATTTTTCTTGTTTGAATATGTCTAGACCTTGTTTATCAACTTGAATGCTTATGACATAAGAAGGCTATATATGTGCTTTGGTTTTCCATTTTTTCATTTTTATGCCCATTTAAATATTGGACAAATCCTAGGTTTGACCAAGGTTTAATCAAGTTTAAAACATGACAATGAAAAGGTAAGCATGAATCCTTTCTTAGTCACTCTAAAATGAAGGTACTTGAAATTTTTATGTTTGCAACACAAAACCCCGATTCTCTTCATATGTTTGACTTCATAAGAGAGAGTTTAGGGTTAGGGGTAGATATGATACATGATATTTCTGGTTTGAATATGTCTAGACCTTGTTTATCAACTTGAATGCTTACTATATGACATAAGAAGGCTATATATGTGCTTTGGTTTTTCATTTTTTTTTGAATTTTTACGCCCGTTTGAATCTTGGTCAAATCCTAGGTTTGACCAAGGTTAAAACAAGTTTAAAACATGGCAATGAAAAGGTAAGCATTGATCCTTCTTAGTCACTCTAAAATGAAGCTTTTGGGAGGTTTGTGAAATTTCCATGTTTGAAACCCAAAATCACTTCTCCTCATACTTAACTTCATAAGACAGAGTTTGGGGTTAGGGGGTAGATACATGTTTTGTGTGGTTTGAATATGTCTAGACCTTGTTTATCAACTTGAATGCTTACTATATGACATAAGAATACTATGTGCTTTGGTTTTTCATTTTTCTGATTTTTTAATTGTTAAACCCATTTGAATCTTGGTCAAATCCTAGGTTTGAGCAAGATTTAAACAAGTTTAATACATGAAAATGGAAAGCTAAGCATGAATCATTCTTAGTCACTCTAAAAATCTTTCGGTCTACAGAAGAGTCGAATCTGCAATCGCAGTTACAAAAGCGACCCACCTTAGGGATGGATAATAAGACTTGGGCAATATAAACGTTGATACTTACTTTGTGATACTAAAATATATGTATCTAGACATATTTCAGTTGTAGATACATCCATTTTAACATCAAGTAATATGGATCGGAGGACTAGCTAAAGAACAATGAGAGGCAGTGTTTCTCTCCCCCAGCCTACTTGGCGGAGTGGCCCTCCATCGGGACGTACGGGTGGTGATTCCGCTTCTCTCGTTGGAATTCCTTATCCCCCAGCCTACTCGGCGACGTGCGCTCCTCGGTGACTGCGCGAGGGCGCCTCGGCGACCTACGCAAAGGTGGCTGGACTCGGAGCGCATCGACTTCCTTCTGCGGTGCCTGGATTGGATCGACCATCCCGCGCGTGTCCTCCACCATATTGTTTTTCTTCAAGATGCTGTCATCCATCATCTTCTTCACCGCATCATGTTGGGTGTTGAGGCTCCCGTTGAGAGCTTGAACGCACCTGTTTGATAGCTCGACGTTTTCTTCGCGAAGAAAGCCGCACTCGATCTTAAGCATCAAATTCTCGCCCTTGAGCTTCTTGATGACAGAGTTCGTTTCCTCACTTGATGGAATGCTCACATCATGCAGCTTGCCCCGGCCGGTGACCTCGTCCTTCAAAGTATCGACATCATCGCGAAAGTTGGAGGCGAGTTCCACGAGAGTTTTAAGCTCATCTCTGAAACACGCCGATGCTTCCTGCATGGCAATATCATCAGTACCGAAACAAAGTGACGAGAGGAAGACGAAAATGTCCAATCAGTGGTAACCTCTAAGCGCAGGAGACAGGGGTTGAAGTCGTCATGAGAAGATGTCAGGGTGCGTCGTGGGGCACTGAGATATGTATAAAAAGGATTAATATGGAATAAAGAGTTGGGACCTCCGGGCCAGGAAGAATCAAGAAACATGGCGATGGAAACCAACCAGGAATCTTCAACCGCACGACTGACGCCGTTCCGAGACGAGCGCGAAGCAGGGCCTTCGTTTTCTGGCGGGCCCTTTCTCGCGGCCAGCATCTGGATAGACCACCGGCGGGAACTCTCCGCGTCCTTGGTCAACACTAGATGGTGCTTCTTCAAGCGAGATGGTGGCCTTGACTTCGGAGGCATTGCTGGAAGTGGAAGGAGACTGGAAGTGAAGCAAGAAGGGGATGGAAGAAGTACTCCCCCCCTATTAAAACCAGACAACCGTCTACTGCCCTCGCTTCGAGCAACCTGGTCCGCCCATCCTAAATCAACGGCCGAGAGGGGGCTCCCTTGAACCGAGATCCAAGTGACTTTACCCAACAGAAGTTACCATGAACTTTACCTATACGAGCCATCAGGTTAAGATCCAACGAACATGGTCGATCTAAAATTTGAAATTAAAATTTATGTAGCTCGAAAAAAAACAGAAAAACTTTACATTAAGACGTATTCTCGGAAAGTTCCAGTCCATTTAAAATATTAGTTTAGTTTAAGTTCGAAATTTGGATCAACCGCGAGCGTTGGATCTTGATCGAATGGCTCACGTGTGTAAAGTCGCATGGTGACTTCTCTTAGTGAAGTCATCGGATCTCGATCCGCGAAGGGTCAGACGCGGGAGCGAGAAGCAAATGAATCGAGAGCGGTCCGGAGTATCTGTCCGTCCACCGTAAATCAACGGGACAGAGCGGCTACCTTCTCTTGAAGGCTCGGCGCGCAACCCGAGGAATGGACATCTGTCGGCTAGTATAGAATTTTATAGCACGCCATTAATCGAGCTAGCGATCTTTGTACTCTTTGGAGTACAACTCGATGGACGTCCAAAGCTACGAATAGTCGGGGAAACAATGAATGCGAGCTGTGGTAGTACGATTACTACGTAGTAGTGAAGCAATGGGGATTATCTGAGCAAGTACGGAGTACCGAGTACGATACTACAAAAGTGATGTTCGTTGTTTTCGCAGTTCATTTTAGCGTAACGTCCAGGTTGTTGTCGAACCAGCTGTTAGATTTTGGGTAATTATTGTTAAGTTGCTGCTTCTTAATTAAAATTTATCAAAGTCATGTAATAGACTAGATCGATTTGTGAGAACATCCCAAAAGCTTCATTCATTTTAGAATGACTAAGAAGGATCCATTCTTACCTTTTCTTTTCATGTTTTAAACTTGTTTAAACCTTGGTCAAACCTAGGATTTGACCAAGATTTAAATGGGCATAAAAATTCAGAAAAAATCAAAAAATGAAAAACCAAAGCACATATATAGCCTTCTTATGTCATATAGTAAGCACTTTGGAGTTGATAAAAACTCTGTCTTATGAAGTCAAACATATGAAGAGAAGCTGGTTTTGGGTTTCAAACATGGAAATTTCACAAACCTCCCAAAAGCTTCATTCTACAGTGACTAAGAAGGATCCAGGCTTACCTTTTTCATTTTCAATTTCTTAACTTGTTTAAATCTTGGTCAAACCTAGGATTTGACCAAGATTCAAATGGGTATAACAATTCAAAAAAAATGGAAAAAAACCAAAGAACATAGTCTTTTGATGTCATATAGTAAGCATTCAAGTTGATCAACAAGGTCTAGACATATTCAAACCAAACAAATCATGTATCTACCCCCTAACCCTAAACTCTGCCTTATGAAGTCAAGCATGAAGAGAAGTGATTTTGGGTTTCAAACATGGAAATTTCAAAAACCTCCCAAAAGCTTCATTTTAGAGTGACTAAGAAGGATCCATGCTTACCTTTTCATTGCCATGTTTTAAACTTGTTTTAACCTTGGTCAAACCTAGGATTTGACCAAGATTCAAATGGGAGTAAAAATTCAGAAAAATTCAAAAAAAATGAAAAACCAAAGCACATATATAGCCTTCTTATGTCATATAGTAAGCATTCAAGTTGATAAACAAGGTCTAGACATATTCAAAGCAGAAATATCATGTATCATATCTACCCCTAACCCTAAACTCTGTCTTATGAAGTCAAACATATGAAGAGAAGCGGGTTTTGGGTTTCAAACATAAAATTTTCAAGTACCTTCATTTTAGAGTGAGTAAGGAAGGATTCATGCTTACCGTTTCATTTTCATGTTTTAAACTTGTTTAAACCTAGGATTTGACCAAGATTTAAATAGGCATAAAAAATTCGAAAGAAATCAAAAAATGAAAAACCAAAGCACATATATATAGCCTTCTTATATCATATAGTAAAAAATTCAAGTTGATAAACAAGGTCTAGACATATTCAAACAAGAAAAATCATGTATCTACACCTAACCATAAACTCTGTCTTAAGTGGTTTTGGGTTTCAAACATGGAAATTTCACAAACCTCCCAAAAGCTTCATTTTACAGTGACTAAGGAGGATCCATGCTTACCTTTTGGATTAAACGTTTGAAACCAAAAACCACTTCTCTTCATGCATGCTTGACTTCATAAGACAGAGTTTAGCTAGGGTTAGGGGGTAGATACATGATTTCCTGGTTTGAATATGTCTAGACCTTGTTTATCAACTTAATTGATTGCTTACTATATGACATAAGAAGACTACGTGCCTTGGTTTTCATTTTTTTGTTTTTTTTGAATTTTATGCTCATATATTTGAATCTTGGTCAAATCTTAGGTTTGACCAAGATTTAAACAAGTTTAAAACATGAAAATGAAAAGGGAAGCATGTATCCTTCTTAGTCACTCTAAAATGAAGCTTTTGGGATGTTCTTGAAATTTCCATGTTTGAAACCCAAAACGACTTCTCTTCATGCTAGACTTCATAAGATCAACAGGGGGTAGATACATGATTTGTCCGGTTTGGATATACCTAGACCTCGTTTAACTTGAATGCATACGATATGACATAAGAAGACTACGTGCTTTTGTTTTTCATTATTCTGATTTTTTTGAATTTTGTGCCCACCCATTTGTATCTTGGTCAAATCCTAGGCTTGATAATGATTTAAACAAGATTAAAATATGAAAATGCAAAGGTAAGCATGGATCCTTCTTAGTCACTCTAAAATGAAGCTTTTGGGAGCAAAACCACTTCTCTTCATATGCTTGACTTCATAAGACGGAGTTTAGGGGTTAGGGTGTATAGATACATGATTTGTCTAGTTTGAATATGTCTAGACCTTGTTTATCAACTTAATTGGCTTACTATATGACATAAGAAAACTATTTGCTTTGGTTTTTCTTTTTCCTGATTTTTTTCAATTTTGATGCCCATTTGAATCTTGTCAAATCCTAGGTTTGACCGAGATAATTTAAACAAGCTTAAAACATGAATATGAAAAGGGAAGCATGTATCCTTCTTTGTCACTCTAAAATGAAGTTTTTGGGAGGTTTTTCAAATTTCCATGTTTGAAACCCAAAACCACTTCTCTTCATATGCTTGACTTCATAAGACAGAGTTCAGGGGTTAGGGGGTATAGATACATGATTTGTCTAGTTTGAATATGTCTAGACCTTGTTTATCAACTTTAATGCATACTATATCACATAAGAAAACTATTTGCTTTGGTTTTCTTTTTTCTGACTTTTTTTCAATTTTGATGCCCATTTGAATCTTGTCAAATCCTAGGTTTGACCAAGATAATTTAAACAAGCTTAAAACATGAATATGAAAAGGGGAGCATGTATCCTTCTTAGTCACTCTAAAATGTAGTTTTTGGGAGGTTTTTGAAATTTCCATGTTTGAAACCCAAAACCACTTCTCTTCACATGCTTGACTTCATAAGACAGAGTTTAGGGGTTAGGGGTATAGATACATGATTTGTCTGGTTTAATATGTCTAGACCTTGTTTATCAACTTTAATGCTTACTATATGACATAAGAAGACTATGTGATTTGATTTTTCATTTTTCTGTTTTTTATTTTTCTGCCCATTTGAATCTTGGTCAAATCCTAGGTTTGACCAAGATTTAGACAAGTTTAACACGTAAATGAGTTAACTTGGATTTCCTACCCTTGAATCCATAGGAAACTTTGTTCTAATGCACTATTATAATCAATCGAGTTTTTACACCAACAGGTCTGTCACTTACGTGTGGTGCCCACGCTTGAGGTCCCACACTTCAGTGAGCACAAGTCACGTGCAATAGGTACGCAAACTCCTAGCCATCTTCTTTGTCAAGAGAAGACGCATCAGGATGCGTATTGGAAGTCTGTGGGTCCTTCTGGATCCTTCCGTTGTCCCTCTCACAAAAAAAACAAATCTCTCTCATTCTCGGCCTCGCTCGACTCGCTCGCTCGCTCGCTCGCACCTCCTGCTCACTGACATACCCTGCACAAAAGTCAACATCATCACCCGAAAAAGGGGAGACACCATAATGCTCTCCCTTCTTCTCTCCTTCCGAGTGATCCCTCTTCCTCCGAGTTTCACTCGACGGGCAAACACCCATGTGCTGCATATATAGTGGAGTAATAAAAAGGTAGTACTCGTAGAAAAATCGATATACGAATCTGTAATTAAATAGGTTAAACTAGGGTTTTGCCCAGTTCTACAGATCAAGGGTTCAAAAAAATCCAACTACGGGGTTCGAACAACACGATTCTAATCCAAGAATTTTTTCGACCTAGGTCACCCAAATGGCCTCAAACTATAGGGTTAGCATCTAGTGCAGTATGTGTGAAAATGTATGCACTATGTGTGCTATAACTTGTATGTCTTTCATATTTGAACCAAATTTGAATAAGTTTGAAATATTTGAAAAGGGGCTTTTGGCTTAAACGTTTGAAACCAAAAACCACTTCTCTTCATGCATGCTTGACTTCATAAGACAGAGTTTAGCTAGGGTTAGGGGGTAGATGCATGATTTTCCTGGTTTGAATATGTCTAGACCTTGTTTATCAACTTAATTGAATGCTTACTATATGACATAAGAATACTATGTGACTTGTTTTTTATTTTTTGATTTTTTTAAAATTTTATGCCCATTTGAATCTTGGTCAAATCCTAGGTTTGAACATGGTTTAAACAAGTTTAAATCATGAATATGAATAATTAAGCATATATATATCCTTCTTACTCACTCCAAAATGTAGCTCTTGGGAGGGTTTTTCGAAATTTCCATGTTTGAAACCAAAACCACTTCTCTTCATGCATGCTTGACTTCATAAGACAGAGTTTAGGGTTAGGGGTAGATATATACATGATTTTCTGGTTTGAATATGTCTAGGCCTTGTTTATCAACTTGAATGCTTACTATATATATGACATAAGAATGTTATGTCCTTTGTTTTTTCATTCTTTTGATTTTTTATGAATTTCCATGCCCATTTGAATCTTTTGGTCAAATCCTAGAGGTTTGACCAAGATTGAAACAAGTTTAAAACATGAAAATGAAAAGGGAAGCTTGTATATCCTTCTTAGTCACTCTAAAATGAAGTTTTTGGGAGGTTTTTGAAATTTCCATGTTTGAAACCCAAAACCACTTCTCTTCATGCTAGACTTCATAAGACAATTTAATTAGGGGTTAGGGGGTAGATACATGATTTGTCTGGTTTGAATATGTCCAAACCTTGCTTGTTTATCAACTTTAATGCTTACTATATGACATAAGAATGCTTACCATATGTTTGAATTTTAAAAGCATATAGTCTTCTTATGTCATATAGTAAGCATTCAAAAGTTTTTCTTTGAGAGAGTAGCATGCATGCATTCAAAAGTTGATAAATAAGATTTGTACATATTCAAACCAGACAAATCATGTATCTACACCCTAACCCTAAACTCTGTCTTATGAAGTCAAGCATGAAGAGAAGTGCTTTTGGGTTTCAAACATGGAAATTTCACAAACCTCCCAAAAGCTTCATTTTGAGTGACTAATTAAGAAGGATCCAGGCTTACCTTTTCATTTTCATTTTTAAACTGCTTGTTTAAATCTTGATCAAACCTAGGATTTGACCAAGATTCAAATGGGCATAAAAAATCAGGAAAAAATGAAAAAATGAAAAAACAAAGCACATATATAGCCTTCTTATGTCATATATATAGTAAGCATTCAATTAAGTTGATAATTTTAAACAAGGTCTATACATATTCAAACCAGAAAAAGCATGTATCTACCCATGCATATATATATAACCCTATACTTTTGTCTTATGAAGACGTCAAGGATGAAGAGAAGTGGATTTGGGTTTCAAACATGGAAATTTCAAAAACCTCCCAAAACATGTATATATCTACCCCTAAACACTAATCTTTGTCTTATGAAGCCAAGCATATGAAGAGAAGTGATTTTGGGTTTCAAACATGGAAACTTCAAAAACCTCCCAAAAGCTTCATTTTAGAGAGACTAAGAATGATCCATGCTTACCTTTTCATTGCCATGTTTTAAACTTGTTTTAACCTTGGTCAAACCTAGGATTTGACCAAGATTCAAATGGGAGTAAAAATTCAGAAAAATTCAAAAAAAAAATGAAAAACCAAAGCACATATATAGCCTTCTTATGTCATATAGTAAGCATTCAAGTTGATAAACAAGGTCTAGACATATTCAAAGCAGAAATATCATGTATCATATCTACCCCTAACCCTAAACTCTGTCTTATGAAGTCAAACATATGAAGAGAACTGGGGTTTTGGGTTTCAAACATAAAATTTTCAAGTACCTTCATTTTAGAGTGAGTAAGGAAGGATTCATGCTTACCGTTTCATTTTCATGTTTTAAACTTGTTTAAACCTAGGATTTGACCAAGATTTAAATAGGCATAAAAAATTCGAAAGAAATCAAAAAATGAAAAACCAAAGCACATATATATAGCCTTCTTATATCATATAGTAAAAAATTCAAGTTGATAAACAAGGTCTAGACATATTCAAACAAGAAAAATCATGTATCTACACCTAACCATAAACTCTGTCTTAAGTGGTTTTGGGTTTCAAACATGGAAATTTCACAAACCTCCCAAAAGCTTCATTTTACAGTGACTAAGGAAGATCCATGCTTACCTTTTGGCTTAAACGTTTGAAACCAAAAACCACTTCTCTTCATGCATGCTTGACTTCATAAGACAGAGTTTAGCTAGGGTACTTAGGGGGTGTAGATACATGATTTTCCTGGTTTGAATATGTCTAGACCTTGTTTATCAACTTAATTGATTGCTTACTATATGACATAAGAAGACTACGTGCCTTGGTTTTCATTTTTTTGTTTTTTTTTGAATTTTATGCTCATATATTTGAATCTTGGTCAAATCCTAGGTTTGACCAAGATTTAAACAAGTTTAAAACATGAAAATGAAAAGGGAAGCATGTATCCTTCTTAGTCACTCTAAAATGAAGCTTTTGGGATGTTCTTGAAATTTCCATGTTTGAAACCCAAAACGACTTCTCCTTCATGCTAGACTTCATAAGATCAACACGGGGTAGATACATGATTTGTCTGGTTTGGATATACCTAGACCTCGTTTAACTTGAATGCATACGATATGACATAAGAAGACGTACTATACGTGCTTTTGTTTTTCATTATTCTGATTTTTTTGAATTTTGTGCCCACCCATTTGTATCTTGGTCAAATCCTAGGCTTGATAATGATTTAAACAAGATTAAAATATGAAAATGCAAAGGTAAGCTTGGATCCTTCTTAATTAGTCACTCTAAAATGAAGCTTTTGGGAGCAAAACCACTTCTCTTCATATGCTTGACTTCATAAGATGGAGTTTAGGGGTTAGGGGGTATAGATACATGATTTGTCTAGTTTGAATATGTCTAGACCTTGTTTATCAACTTAATTGGCTTACTATATGACATAAGAAAACTATTTGCTTTGGTTTTTCTTTTTCCTGATTTTTTTCAATTTTGATGCCCATTTGAATCTTTGTCAAATCCTAGGTTTGACCGAGATAATTTAAACAAGCTTAAAACATGAATATGAAAAGGGAAGCATGTATCCTTCTTTGTCACTCTAAAATGAAGTTTTTGGGAGGTTTTTCAAATTTCCATGTTTGAAACCCAAAACCACTTCTCTTCATATGCTTGACTTCATAAGACAGAGTTCAGGGGTTAGGGGGTATAGATACATGATTTGTCTAGTTTGAATATGTCTAGACCTTGTTTATCAACTTAATTGGCTTACTATATGACATAAGAAAACTATTTGCTTTGGTTTTTCTTTTTCCTGATTTTTTTCAATTTTGATGCCCATTTGAATCTTTGTCAAATCCTAGGTTTGACCGAGATAATTTAAACAAGCTTAAAACATGAATATGAAAAGGGAAGCATGTATCCTTCTTAGTCACTCTAAAATGTAGTTTTTGGGAGGTTTTTGAAATTTCCATGTTTGAAACCCAAAACCACATCTCTTCATGCTTGACTTAATTTATAAGACATAGTTTAGGGGTTAGGGGGTAGATACATGATTTGTATGGTTTGATATTTCTAGACCTTGTTTATCAACTTTAATGCTTACTATATGACATAAGATGACTATGTGATTTGGTTTTTCATTTTTCTGTTTTTTATTTTATTTTTCTGCCCATTTGAATCTTGGTCAAATCCTAGGTTTGACCAAGATTTAGACAAGTTTAACACGTGAAAACGAATAAGTAAGCCTGGATCCTTCTTAGTCACTCAAAAATGTACCAATCGATAGATGTGTTAACTTTGCTTCATGGAAATAATAATGTCATGTAAATGAGTTAACTTGGATTTCCTACCCTTGAATCCATAGGAAACTTTGTTCTAATGCACTATTATAATCAACCGAGTTTTTACACCAACAGGTCTGTCACTTACGTGTGGTGCCCACGCTTGAGGTCCCACACTTCGGTGAGCACAAGTCACGATGCAATAGGTACGCAAACTCCCAGCCATCTTCTTTGTCAAGAGAAGACGCATCGGGATGCGTATTGGAAGTCTGTGGGTCCTTACGGATCCTTCGGTTGTCCCTCTCACAAAAAAACAAATCTCTCTCATTCTCGGCCTCGCTCGACTCGCCGCCGCCGCACCTCCCGCTCACCGACAAACCCCGCACAAAAGTCAACATCATCACCCGAAAAAGGGGAGACACCATAATGCTCTCCCTTCTTCTCTCCTTCCGATTGATCCCTCTTCCTCCGAGTTTCACTCGACGGGCAAACACCCATGTGCTGCATAGTGGAGTAATAAAAAGGTAGTACTCGTAGAAAAATCGATATACGAATCTGTAATTAAATAGGTTAAACTAGGGTTTTGCCCAGTTCTACAGATCAAGGGTTCAAAAAAATCCAACTACGGGGTTCGAACAACACGATTCTAATCCAAGAATTTTTTCGACCTAGGTCACCCAAATGGCCTCAAACTATAGGGTTAGCATCTAGTGCAGTATGTGTGAAAATGTATGCACTATGTGTGCTATAACTTGTATGTCTTTCATATTTGAACCAAATTTGAATAAGTTTGAAATATTTGAAAAGGGGCTTTTGGCTTAAACATTTGAAACCAAAAACCACTTCTCTTCATGCATGCTTGACTTCATAAGACATAGTTTAGCTAGGGTTAGGGGGTAGATGCATGATTTTCCTGGTTTGAATATGTCTAGACCTTGTTTATCAACTTAATTGAATGCTTACTATATGACATAAGAATACTATGTGCCTTGTTTTTTTATTTTTTTATTTTCTTAAAATTTTATGCCCATTTGAATCTTGGTCAAATCCTAGGTTTGAACATGGTTTAAACAAGTTTAAATCATGAATATGAAAAATTAAGCATCTATATATCCTTCTTAGTCACTCCAAAATGTAGCTCGATCTTGGGAGGGTTTTCGAAATTTCCATGTTTGAAACCAAAAACCACTTCTCTTCATGCATGCTTGACTTCATAAGACAGAATTTAGGGTTAGGGGTAGATATATACATTATTTTCTGGTTTGAATATGTCTAAACCTTGTTTATCAACTTGAATGCTTAATTACTATATATATATATGACATAAGAATGTTATGTCCTTTGGTTTTTCATTCTTTTGATTTTTTATGAATTTCTATGCCCATTTGAATCTTTTGGTCAAATCCTAGAGGTTTGACCAAGATTTAAACAAGTTTAAAACATGAAAATGAAAAGGGAAGCTTGTATATCCTTCTTAGTCACTCTAAAATGAAGTTTTTGGGAGGTTTTTGAAATTTCCATGTTTGAAACCCAAAACCACTTCTCTTCATGCTAGACTTCATAAGACAATTTAATTAGGGGTTAGGGGGTAGATACATGATTTGTCTGGTTTGAATATGTCTAAACCTTGCTTGTTTATCAACTTGAATGCTTACTATATGACATAAGAATGCTTACCATATGTTTGAATTTTAAAAGCATATAGTCTTCTTATGTCATATATATAGTAAGCATTCAAAAGTTTTTCTTTGAGAGAGTAGCATGCATTCAAAAGTTGATAAATAAGATTTGGACATATTCAAACCAAAGAAATCATGTATCTACACCCCCTAACCCTAAACTCTGTCTTATGAAGTCAAGCATGAAGAGAAGTGCTTTTGGGTTTCAAACATGGAAATTTCACAAACCTCCCAAAAGCTTCATTTTACAGTGACTAATTAAGGAGGATCCATGCTTACCTTTTGGCTTAAACGTTTGAAACCAAAAACCACTTCTCTTCATGCATGCTTGACTTCATAAGACAGAGTTTAGCTAGGGCGTTAGGGGGTAGATACATGATTTTCCTGGTTCGAATATGTCTAGACCTGGTTTATCAACTTAATTAATTGATTGTTTACTATATGACATAAGAAGACTATGTGCCTTGGTTTTAATTTTTTCTATTTTTTTTGAATTTTATGCCCATATATTTGAATCTTGGTCAAATCCTAGGTTTGACCAAGATTTAAACAAGTTTAAACATAAAAAATGAAAAGGGAAGCATGTATCCTTCTTAGTCACTCTAAAATGAAGCTTTTGGGATGTTCTTGAAATTTCCATGTTTGAAACCAAAAACGACTTCTCTCTTCATGCTAGACTTCATAAGATCGACAGGGGGTAGATACATGATTTGTCTGGTTTGGATATACCTAGACCTCGTTTATCAACTTGAATTCATACGATATGACATATGAAGACTATGTGCTTTAATTTGTTTTTCATTTTTCTGATTTTTTTGAATTTTGTGCCCACCCATTTGTATATTGGTCAAATGCTAGGCTTGATAATGATTTAAACAAGTTTAAAATATGAAAATGCAAAGGTAAGCATGGATCCTTCTTAGAAACTCTAAAATGAAGTTTTTCGGAGGTTTTTGAAATTTCCATGTTTGCAACCCAAAACCACTTCCTCTTCACATGCTTGACTTCATAAGACAGAATTTAGGGGTTAGGGGGTATAGATACATGATTTGTCTAGTTTCAATATGTCTAGACCTTGTTTATCAACTTTAATGCTTACTATATGACATAAGAAAACTATTTCCTTTGGTTTTTCTTTTTTTCTGATTTTTTCAATATTGATGCCCATTTGAATCTTGTCAAATCCTAGGTTTGACCAAGATAATTTAAACAAGCTTAGAACATGAATATGAAAAGGGAAGCGTGTATCCTTCTTAGTCACACTAAAATGAAGTTTTTGGGAGGTTTTTGAAATTTCCATGTTTGAAACCCAAAACCACATCTCTTCATGCTTGACTTAATTTATAAGACATAGTTTAGGGGTTAGGGGGTAGATACATGATTTGTATGGTTTGATATTTCTAGACCTTGTTTATCAACTTTAATGCTTACTATATGACATAAGATGACTATGTGATTTGGTTTTTCATTTTTCTGTTTTTTATTTTATTTTTCTGCCCATTTGAATCTTGGTCAAATCCTAGGTTTGACCAAGATTTAGACAAGTTTAACACGTGAAAACGAATAAGTAAGCATGGATCCTTCTTAGTCACTCAAAAATGTACCAATCGATAGATGTGTTAACTTTGCTTCATGGAAATAATAATGTCATGTAAATGAGTTAACTTGGATTTCCTACCCTTGAATCCATAGGAAACTTTGTACTAATGCACTATAATAATCAATCGAGTTTTTACACCAACAGGTCTGTCACTTACGTGTGGTGCCCACGCTTGAGGTCCCACACTTCAGTGAGCACAAGTCACGTGCAATAGGTACGCAAACTCCCAGCCATCTTCTTTGTCAAGAGAAGACGCATCAGGATGCGTATTGGAAGTCTGTGGGTCCTTCTGGATCCTTCGGTTGTCCCTCTCACAAAAAAAACAAATCTCTCTCATTCTCGGCCTCGCTCGACTCGCTCGCTCGCTCGCTCACTCGCACCTCCTGCTCACTGACAAACCCTGCACAAAAGTCAACATCATCACCCGAAAAAGGGGAGACACCATAATGCTCTCCCTTCTTCTCTCCTTCCGAGTGATCCCTCTTCCTCCGAGTTTCACTCGACGGGCAAACACCCATGTGCTGCATAGTGGAGTAATAAAAAGGTAGTACTCGTAGAAAAATCGATATACGAATCTGTAATTAAATAGGTTAAACTAGGGTTTTGCCCAGTTCTACAGATCAAGGGTTCAAAAAAATCCAACTACGGGGTTCGAACAACACGATTCTAATCCAAGAATTTTTTCGACCTAGGTCACCCAAATGGCCTCAAACTATAGGGTTAGCATCTAGTGCAGTATGTGTGAAAATGTATGCACTATGTGTGCTATAACTTGTATGTCTTTCATATTTGAACCAAATTTGAATAAGTTTGAAATATTTGAAAAGGGGCTTTTGGCTTAAACGTTTGAAACCAAAAACCACTTCTCTTCATGCATGCTTGACTTCAGAAGACAGAGTTTAGCTAGGGTTAGGGGGTAGATGCATGATTTTCCTGGTTTGAATATGTCTAGACCTTGTTTATCAACTTAATTGAATGCTTACTATATGACATAAGAATACTATGTGACTTGTTTTTTTTTTGTTTTTTTTTAAATTTTATGCCCATTTGAATCTTGGTCAAATCCTAGGTTTGAACATGGTTTAAACAAGTTTAAATCATGAATATGAAAAATTAAGCATCTATATATCCTTCTTACTCACTCCAAAATGTAGCTCTTGGGAGGGTTTTTCGAAATTTCCATGTTTGAAACCAAAACCACTTCTCTTCATGCATGCTTGACTTCATAAGACAGAGTTTAGGGTTAGGGGTAGATATATACATGATTTTCTGGTTTGAATATGTCTAGACCTTCTTTATCAACTTGAATGCTTACTATATATATATGACATAATAATGTTATGTCCTTTGGTTTTTCATTCTTTTGATTTTTTATGAATTTCCATGCCCATTTGAATCTTTTGGTCAAATCCTAGAGGTTTGACCAAGATTTAAACAAGTTTAAAACATGAAAATGAAAAGGGAAGCTTGTATATCCTTCTTAGTCACTCTAAAATGAAGTTTTTGGGAGGTTTTTGAAATTTCCATGTTTGAAACCCAGAACCACTTCTCTTCATGCTAGACTTCATAAGACAATTTAATTAGGGGTTAGGGGGTAGATACATGATTTGTCTGGTTTGAATATGTCCAAACCTTGCTTGTTTATCAACTTGAATGCTTACTATATGACATAAGAATGCTTACCATATGTTTGAATTTTAAAAGCATATAGTCTTCTTATGTCATATAGTAAGCATTCAAAAGTTTTTCTTTGAGAGAGTAGCATGCATTCAAAAGTTGATAAATAAGATTTGGACATATTCAAACCAGACAAATCATGTATCTACACCCCCTAACCCTAAACTCTGTCTTATGAAGTCAAGCATGAAGAGAAGTGCTTTTGGGTTTCAAACATGGAAATTTCACAAACCTCCCAAAAGCTTCATTTCTGATGACTAAGAAGGATCCAGGCTTACCTTTTCATTTTCATGTTTTAAACTTGTTTAAATCTTGGTCAAACCTAGGATTTGACCAAGATTTAAATGGGCATAAAAAATCGAAAAAACAGAAAAATGAAAAACCAAAGAACATAGCCTTCTTATGTCATATAGTAAGCATTCAAGTTGATAAACAAGGTCTAGACATATTCAAACCAGAAAAAGCATGTATCTACCCATAACCCTAAACTATGTCTTACGAAGTCAAGCATGAAGAGAAGTGGTTTTGGGTTTCAAACATGGAAATTTCAAAACCTCGCGAAAGCTTCATTTTAGAGTGACTAAGAAGGATCCATGCTTACCTATTCATTTTCATGTTTTAAACTTGTTTAAACCTTGATAAAACCCAGGATTTTACCTATTTAATCATAGATTCATAGGTCGATTTTTTACTTTTTTATTATTACTATGCAGCACATGTGTGTTTGCCCGTCCAGTGAAACTAGGATGTAGAGGGATCACACGGAAGGAGAAGAAGGGATAGCGATCACGGGCCCCTCTTATTATTTATGGTGTATATCTTTTTTCCGGTGATGTTGACTGTTGTGCAGCGTTTGTCGATGCAGGAGGTGCGAGGCTGCGAGCGAGCGAGTCGAGCGAGGCCGAGAATGAGAGAGATGTTTTTTCTTTTTCTTTTCCGTGAGAGGGACAACAGAAGGATCCAGAGACGACTTCCACTACGCATCCTGGTGCGCGTCTTCTCTTGACAAAGAAGATGGCTGGGAGTTTGCGTACCTACTATAGTACTACTACACAAGAAACATATACATGTCAAACTTTTCAATCATGACCCACATGCATTTTATGTATATATTCACAACTTTTAATGCATGCATGAAAACTCAGCAAAATATGTGCATTTTGGGTTGTCGCACATAAATGTGCTTTTACTTGTCTGCCACCAATCCAATTTTCATGTGAGGGGGAAACATGACACACGATGGACATTTCCAATGTTTCACGAATTAATTATCTCAATTTGCATCCATATATATATGCGCCTGGTTACTGAAAGATCGAACCAAAGGTGAACTTGAAACATTTTCATTTTCATGTTTTAAAATTGTTTAAATCTTGGTCAACCCTTGGATTTGACCAAGATTCATAAAAAAATAAAAAACATAGTCTTCTTATGTCATACAGTCAACATTCAAGTTGATAAAACAAGATCTAAACATATTAAAAGAAGAATCATGTATCTACCCCCTAACCCTAAACTCTGTCTTTTGAAGTCAAACATGAAGATACGTGGTTTTGGGTTTACAAGATGGAAATTTCAAAAACCTCCGAAAAGCTTAATTTTGGAGTGACTAAGAAGGATACATGCTTACTTTTTCATTTTCATGTTTTAAACTTGTTTAAAGCTTGGTCAAACCTAGCTAGCTAGGATTTGACCAAGATTCAAGTGCGCATAAAAAATTCGAAAAAACCCCCAAAAATGAAAAACCATAACACATAGTCTTCTTGCGTCACATATATTGTAAGCATTCAAGTGTTGATAAACAATATCTAGACATATCAAACAAGAAAAATCATGTATCTATACCCCTAACCCTAAATTTGTCTTATGAAGTCAAGCATGAAGAGAAGTGGTTTGGGTTTTCAAACATGGAAATTTCGAAAACCGCCCAAAAGCTTCATTTCGGACTGACTAAAAAGGATCCATGCTTACCTTTTCATTTTCATGTTTTAAACTTGTTTAAATTCTTGTTCAAACCTAGGATTTGACCAAGATTCAAATGGGCATAAAAACAATCGAAAAAATCAAAAATGAAAAACCAAAGCACATAGTCTTCTTATGTCACATAGTAAGCCATTCAACTTGATAACAAGGTCTAGACCTATTCAAACCAGAAAAATCATGTATCTACCCCTAACCCTAAACTCATCTGTCTTATGAAGTCAAGCATCAAGAGAAGTGGTTTTGGGTTTCAAACATAGACATTTCAAAAGCCTCCCAAAAGCTTCATTTTGGAGTGACTAAGAAGGATCCATGCTTAATTTTTCATTTTAATGTTTTAAACTTGTTTAAATCTTGGTTAAACCTATGATTTGACCAAAATTTGATTCGACATAAAAATTCAAAACAAATCAAATAAATGAAAAACCAATGCACATAGTACATCTTCTTATGTCATATACTAAGCATTCAAGTTGATAAGCCAGGTCTAGACATATTCAAACTAGAAAAATCATGTATCTACCGCTAACCCTAAACTCGATTTGTCTTATGAAGTCAATCATGAAGAGGTGTTTTGGGTTTCAGACATGGAAATTTCAAAAACCTTCCAAAAGCTTCATTTTGAAGTTACTAATTAAGAAGGATCACTACAAGAAAAGTTTGGCAACTTTTCTTGTAGTGGGTCCAGGCTTAATTTTTCATTTTCATGTTTTAAATTTTGGTCAAACCTAGGATTTGACCAAGATACAAATGGGCATAAAAATTCAGGGTAGCATCATACCCCCCTCCTTCCCGCGTAGAAAAAGTGTTAGGCGAGTAGTAGAATGGCATGACCAACAAGTTTCAAGTAAATTTTTTAATATGACCAAAATATACCAATTGATAGATGTGTTAACTTGGCTTCATGGGTGTGTGACCTAAGATTGAGCCATGGTACATTTTGCCAACAAAGTAGCAATTGAGTTGGCTTTCTACCTTAGTAGGCGTGCATTGGAAGGATGCATTATGCCGGCAAAGTTTTCAAACGTTCAAACTTTTCCGGTTTCTCATACAGTATTTGGCTCCTTGAGAAGCATTGATGTGATCATATAAGGTTATGCAAAACTTCGCCTTTCCCGTACTTACCCGAGCACTCGACACCCCTCGTCCCATGGCGACTCCTCCAGCCATAGCCCCGTGCACCCAGGCTCCACGACTCAGCCTCGGAGGGGTGTGCGCTAAAAGCTCGCAAATGTCTGTGTGCCATTGGTGTGCGATGGAGCAGGCGGCTCTGTGTCTTGCTGTGGCTAGACTCCTGGCGCCCTTTGATCTAGGAGAGGGAGAGGAGGGAGGGGGGTCCCATGAAGCGGCGGTGGCCCAGGTATCGGCGGAGCCTAGGCAGCAGCGGCAAAGTGGGCTGGTCGGAGCATAGGCATGCGCCGGGGGCGAACCTCACCGGGTGAGGATGCTTCCATTGTGAAGAAGCACTTGCCATCCAGGGCTTCGGGTTCGCCAACAAACTCAGCGCCTCGGTCCATGGCGTTGCCGTCGTGGGGACATCGGGGGCGGCGGCGACGTGCTGCAGCCCCAGCCTTTAGTGGGGACCAAAGTGCGACCGACCACATCACGGCGTCGGCAGCATTAGGGATGCCGATGGGCATCCAATGCCACACACAGATTTGGGAGGTTCTGGCCGGGCCGAGTTCCAAACTTCCATCATCGGAGCCGAGGGCTTGGTACTTCAAATTCCGAATCAGGCAATCCTTCGACCCCAATCAGCTTCTGCCTGTGGTCCAAATCCGAGATATCTTGGCGGCAGCTATGCTGGTTAAGCTTAGCCGGACAGCGGCAATCGACGATCTGCAAAACCTAGATGCCTTCCGAGGATTTGCAGCAGCCGTCAATGCACTCGTGGAGGCATCGCATGCTGGTAGCAGCGGCGAATGCGAGTATGTTGTTTTACTCCCTTTGTATGCTTTTGTCATAAAAATCAATTTGCTAATTCTCATTCAATTGAAAATTAGACCCATTCACCATCAACTCTCAAACAGTGGACACTAGTAATATGTAGAACTAGAAATTACACAAGATTTCTGTACTCCTAGTACTATTACTTCGACGCTACATGTTGTTTACACGAGGAAATTGCACAAACTACCCCTTATTGCTACCTTCGTTGCGTAAAACACTTTTCTAAACTGTAATTTTTTTCCGCACAAACCACCAACTATCGTGTTCTGTTGCAGGGAGGTTCAAATTTAGGATTGAGCTGTTTAAGAGCAAATCAGATGATCGGGGACCACCAACTACTATAGTTTTAATTGCAAATAGAATCAATTTTGCAAAATTATGAAATGCACATAACGTTTGAATTACTACAATTTTTTTGAAGGTTTGATATTTTCATCATTTTTGTGTGAATCTTACACCAAGTAACACAACTTTCAGACGGAATACAAAATATTTTCAAACTTCCTAGATTTGATAGCTCAAATATTTTTAATTACTAGTTTTTCAGTATTTTAAAAAGTTGAAACACTATATTTTGGCTGAATGTTAGAAAATATATTTCATGATTATCCCATATTAGTTAAGAAGTACATAAACTAGTAGTAGTAATAAAGAACAGAGGGAGTTTATGGAGATACATCCATTAAGGGCATGTTAGTGTGTGTTGGTGTATTACTTATGCCTTCTTTGGTTAATACACTTCTCAAGTGATCCCCGCAAACCCTCTATTCTTGCCTAGAATACAAAAACTCCCCATCAAAGTATTAGTGCATTTTTTGGATGAGTATTCGAGAGGATTGGGTGAACACCAAGGATTTGCATAGGAAATTGGTACAATTGAATCCTTGGCTATTTGATTTGTAGGATTGTTTCCGATAGGAATTTTTCCTAAGGATTTCTTTGCACGGATTCCATAGAAAATTAAACATCTACTCATGCCTCTTTTTAAGAATGCTTTACTTTTCCTATGGTGGAATCAAACAAAGTTTGGATTCTATGAATTCCTATAGAATTGGAGTGGACATGACATTGCAATCCTACATTTCCCTATTCCTACATCTTTCGGTAGGCATTTGCCTAGAATAAATAACCATGTGTATTATGGAGTAGCAATAAAATATAGGTTTATTTCTCTAAAGCATCTTGCACTGTACTAGTACATGGCTTAAGAGACAATATTTTTACCATTTTTTTTGCGAGAAGACAATATTATTACCATAGTTACTAAGTACATTTTATTGGATGATGAAGTGATAGCCCTCATCAATGCATTGTGAATTATTAGGGCATGGGTCGCACGTGATTTACGAGTACACCGCACGATCGAGAGCCGCCGTCCCTCTTTGCTTTCTACCAATGCGGCGGAGCTCCTCCCCACACCCACGAATAACTGAAAGCCACACCTGCTGGGGAAAAGTCTTGTGCCGAGAAAATCTACAACCGTGGTTGAGTACATGTGTTTCTTAAGATACGAGTGCTCCAATGCATTTTTTTCTTTCCTTTTACTAATTTACCTTGAAAATCCCGCACGTCCACTTATTTGTGGACGGAGGGAGTATCACGCCAAGAGGAAGTAGGACAATAGTGGGCGCTTATAGCCCGCCTACGTGGTACTTTTGCCAGCTGTTGGCTCTTCTATTGTTCTTGCTCTAAAGAAACCCCGATTGTGAAAGGCCAAGTCGTACTTCTTTTGGTCACGCAAAATTCAAAATACTGCCATGGACATTGAATTGACATGACAACACATAGCTTGGGATGTCCAAATTTGCACGTTAGACCAGTGACTTGTTCTTCACCTTTTCAGAGGGAACAGTGACTTTTTATTATGGGTCTATGCACTTTCCAAGAAACAGGAGGAGATGCTATAGAGTGTAGAGGAGCGAAGTCAAGCGCCCCGCCCCCACCTGCCCTATTTCGGTTCACCTCCATCGTCTACCTCCGCCCCCGCCCGCACCAATCGACCACCTTCCATAGCACGCGCCAGTGCCGCCGCCATGCAGCTTTAGAATCAATTCCACCGCCCAGTTTGAGAGCCTCCGTTCTTCATCTTCCCCGCCACCTGCCGCCATTGAACCCAAATTAAACTCCAATCAGTTGAACCCAAACCTCATAGACCCACCCCCTGCCCTGCGATGGCGGCATCGAACAAGGAAAATGATGACTCTGAACTGTTTCAGAAGGTCTTTTCCGAAGGTCCCCTTGAAGAACTCGTAACAAGATGCGACGTCATCACCGCCGCGAGCCTCGTCGGTTCGTCCAAACTATTTTTTGACTCTGCAAATGATAGTGCAACTCTATCTTTTTCTCTCCCGTTTGGCCTGCCATGTGTTCTTCATTCTCACCCGACGAAGGTAGCACGGGATTGCAAGCTGACGCCACTGGACAGGTTCTCCTCCGACGCTGTGATGCCAGACGGTACGGGTAAGCAGTGGGTAGGTGCCAATGGAGATTGGGTTGCCATGGTTGACACTGGCTTTCCTGCTTGCAAATGGAAACTTGTCAACGTCTACACTCACCGTGAAATTCCTCTCCCTGTGCCGTTTGAAACCACCCACATTCCAAATATATACCACCACAACCTTCGTGCTATTATATTTCACAAGATATATATTTGCCAAGTTCCCACAAATGCTGGGGTACAAAAATTTCTCTCTTGTTGCTGTTTTTGACATCAGAGTTGCCCTCCTTTGCGGCGAAGATTCTGGATGGACAGTTCTTACAGAGCCCAAGTCCCACATCTTTTACAATTACAGCGATGCAATTCTCCACAATGGGCTTGTGTTTGCCACAACTCATACTAGCACTGTTCACGCATGGAATCCTCAAGTTGGTAATTTTCCTCCGGACGTAGTGTATGATGAGCTTCATTATTAATGGTTGTAAAGATAATTTTAATGCACAAACTTATTAATTTTCGAACCTGACTGATCTGACTTGGAGGCTTGGGGCATATTTGCTTCGGATGAAATTTCATTGGTATTTAGACTTTTTATTCGAGATGATTACCATAGAAAAATTTGAGGATTGTATAATTAGGAGTTTTATTCTCAGATTGAATTATGTTGGATTTTGACCTCTACTTGAACTTCTTGAAATGAATCCTTTGGTTTCCCATGTGATGTACTCAAATACACCAATATGCTGTATTATTGAATGGAAATGCCATTATATCATCCCATCTGAATCCTAATGCATTTTCCCAATTCTTACGTTTTCAGATTTGTGCAAACCAAACATACCCTTCTTAACAGTAATTTCGTTTTCAAGCAGGTCCTCCGCTGATCGTAGAGCCACCGCCCATTGTGTTTGAATGGCGGTGTGCACTTGATGATGCTCTTGGCCATGATCACCAGGTCGATTATGGCATGTGGTGGTTAGCAAGATCTATAGATGGTTCTAGACTTCTTGATCCATACACCGGGTATTCTTGATGAAAGGGAATATTCTCGTAAAGTTTGCCATACCGCTTCGATCGTCGTGTTCATCATGGTCGCACCGTTGGCAACTATGCTTCGGGTTTGGTTGCCTGGTGTTCACGAAGGACACTAGTAAGTTAAATGAAGGTATTCCATGGGAAAAGATTGATGACCTTGGAGAATATTCTCTTTTCCTTGGAGTGAACTATCCGATTATGCTGCCATTAGGCGGTGCAGATGTTGTCCCAGGATGTCTGACGAGAAGAAATTGTGTGTACACCTTGCTGAATGAAGCATGGCTTCGCACCGCAGCTGCCTGAAATATGCCGATTCGATCTGAATCGTGAAGATTGCGCCGTTGGTTTCCAAACCAACGCCTTGGAGAAAACATGCAAAACAAAAAAAGATAGGTACCTGGTAAAGACACCGCTTTGGTTCATCCCAAACTTCGCCAACGCCCGGATTGGAACAAGTGTGATGTTTAATTCTGAAACAGGGCCTGCAGCCATTGTAGCTACCGATAGTATGTAATTTCATAGCTAATGAACGAGGCAATTGTGGTCTACTAATTACAACTGTTTTGTAAAGAGGTGGTCTATAAGTATACCCTCTCTTCATTGATGCATTTGTGGTCTACATGATGGTACTCTTAAATATATTGGTGTGGCTCCTCAACACATAATGTGGGGGTATTATTGTGTTAAAGTTGAAGGCTTGATCAACTATAGGTTCACTTCTCTAGTTACATTACTAGGTACTCCGGTTGGCTATGTTGTGATGAACACATTGTGTTCTGTTGTTCGGTGAAGACAAAAGTAGAACTATGGTATGCTTATGTTTAAGAGCAAGCGAGGGTTTAGCTTGAGATGTTAAAATTCAGATTTGAACTATTTTTTGATATGGAAATTTGAAATATATATGGTACTGTATATGATTATGTATAACAACAAGCGACGAAAGGGCTGATGCTCCTATTCCTTGTCGGCGGGAGGACTATGTGTGCGGCGACTTGAGCCAAATTAGAAGGCCATAGCTATGTTGATTGGTCCTTGAAGTTGGAGGGGCTAGGATTTCGGATGAGCGGAGTGGGGGAAGTTGTTGCTCATGGAACAAAAGTCCTTGAAATAGTAATGTTAGTATATAGGAGTACAAGGTATATACTTGTACTATTTTAGTACTATAATAAGTATATCGGGTTCATCAAAAAGAATTATCTCGGGTTCACAACCACGTGGGGTCAAGGTGAGGGAAAGTTGGTCAATACCTCTTACCGCTATATCCCCGCCCCAAGTTCTAATGCGCAAGTGCTGTTATTTTTTTAAAGGGAAATAGTGGTTCCTCTCCCCCGGAAACATGCCCCGCATCTCCACCTCCTAGTATCGTAGTACTACTACTGCATCTTCTCCAAAAAAAAACCCTCTTCTGTCTCTTTCTCCCGTTCACCCCTCTCTCCCTTGCATTAGATTACCGACTCCAATGAAGCAGAAGCGTAAGGTTGAGGAGATTCCTGATTGCTACCACCAGTCCATGGGGTGGGGCAACCTCCACTACCCACTGGTGGAGAACATAGCCGAGCGGGCGGATATCCTCAGCACTGGTCGCCTCGCTCGAGGCATGATCGGTGATACGTCTCCGACGTATCGATAATTTCTTATGTTCCATGCCACATTATTGATGTTATCTACATGTTTTATGCACACTTTATGTCATATTCGTGCATTTTCTGGAACTAACCTATTAACAAGATGCCGAAGTGCCGATTCTTGTTTTTACTGCTGTTTTTGGTTTCAGAAATCCTAGTAACGAAATATTCTCGGAATTGGACGAAATCAAAGCCCAGGGGCCTATTTTCTCACGAAGCTTCCAGAAGTCCGAAGGAGAGACGAAGAGGGGCCACGGAGGGGCCACACTATAGGGCGGCGCGGCCCCCCCCTTGGCCGCGCCGGCCTGTGGTGTGGGGCCCCCGTGCCGCCTCTTGACCTGCCCTTCCGCCTATAAAAAGTCTCCGTGACGAAACCCCCAGTACCGAGAGCCACGATACGGAAAACCTTCCAGAGACGCCGCCGCCGCCGATCCCATCTCGGGGGATCCAGGATATCGCCTCCGGCACCCTGCCGGAGAGGGGAATCATCTCCCGGAGGACTCTACGCCGCCATGGTCGCCTCCGGTGTGATGTGTGAGTAGTCTACCCCTGGACTATGGGTCCATAGCAGTAGCTAGATGGTTGTCTTCTCCCCATTGTGCTATCATTGTCGGATCTTGTGAGCTGCCTAACATGATCAAGATCGTCTATCTGTAATTCTACATGTTGCATTTGTTGGGATCCAATGAATAGAGAATACTTGTTATGTTGATTATCAAAGCTATGTCTATGTGTTGTTTATGATCTTGCATGCTCTCCGTTATTAGTAGATGCTCTGGCCAAGTTGATGCTAGTAACTCCAAGAGGGAGTATTTATGCTCGATAGTGGGTTCATGTCTCCGTGAATCTGGAGGAGTGACAAGAACCACTAAGGTTACGGATGTGCTGTTGCCACTAGGGATAAAACATTAGTGCTATGTTCAAGGATGTAGTCACTAGTTACATTACGCGCAATACTTAATGCAATTGTCTGTTGTTAGCAACTTAATACTGGAGGGGGTTCGGATGATAACCTGAAGGTGGACTTTTTAGGCATAGATGCAGTTGGATGACGGTCTATGTACTTTGTCGTAATGCCCAATTAAATCTCACTATACTCATCATGATATGTATGTGCATGGTCATGCTCTCTTTATTTGTCAATTGCCCAACTGCAATTTGTTCACCCAACATACTGTTCGTCTTATGGGAGAGACACCTCTAGTGAACTGTGGACCCCGGTCCAATTCTCTTTACTGAAATACAATCTACTGCAATACTGTTCTACTATTTTCTGCAAACAATCATCTTCCACACAATACGGTTAACTCTTTGTTACAGCAAGCCGGTGAGATTGACAACCTCACTGTTTCGTTGGGGCAAAGTATTTTGGTTGTGTTGTGCAGGTTCCACGTTGGCGCCGGAATCACTGGTGTTGCGCCGCACTACATCTCGCCGCCATCAACCTTCAACGTGCTTCTTGACTCCTACTGGTCCGATTAAACCTTGGTTTCTTACTGAGGGAAACTTGCCGCTGTGCGCATCACACCTTCCTCTTGGGGTTCCCAACGGACGTGCCAACCACACGCATCAAGCAAATTTACGGCGCCGTTGTGGGAGATCAAGACACGCTGCAAGGGGAGTCTCCACTTCTCAATCTCTTTACTTTGTTTTTGTCTTGCTTAGTTTTATTTACTACTTTGTTTGCTGCACTAAATCAAAATACAAAAAAATTAGTTGCTAGTTTTACTTTATTTGCTATCTTGTTTGCTATATCAAAAACACAAAAAAAATTAGTTTACTTGCATTTACTTTATCTAGTTTGTTTTATTTACTGTTGCTAAAATGGCCAACGCTGAAAATACTAAGTTGTGTGACTTCACAACCACAAATAATAATGATTTCTTATGCACACCTATTGCTCCACCTGCTACTACAGCAGAATTCTTTGAAATTAAACCTGCTTTACTGAATCTTGTTATGCGAGAGCAATTTTCTGGTGTTAGTTCTGATGATGCTACTGCCCATCTTAATAATTTTGTTGAATTATGTGAAATGCAAAAGTATAAGGATGTAGATGGTGACATTATAAAATTAAAATTGTTCCCTTTCTCATTAAGAGGAAGAGCTAAAGATTGGTTGCTATCTCTGCCTAAGAATAGTATTGATTCATGGACTAAATGCAAGGATGCTTTTATTGGTAGATATTATCCCCCTGCTAAAATTATATCTTTGAGGAGTAGCATAATGAATTTTAAACAATTAGATACTGAACATGTTGCTCAAGCTTGGGAAAGAATGAAATCTCTGGTTAAAAATTGCCCAACCCATGGACTGACTACTTGGATGATCATCCAAACCTTCTATGCAGGACTAAATTTTTCTTCACGGAATTTATTGGATTCAGCTGCTGGAGGTACCTTTATGTCCATCACTCTTGGTGAAGCAACAAAGCTTCTTGATAATATGATGATCAACTACTCTGAATGGCACACAGAAAGAGCTCCACAAGGTAAGAAGGTAAATTCTGTCGAAGAAACCTCTTCCTTGAGTGATAAGATTGATGCTATTATGTCTATGCTTGTGAATGATAGGACTAATATTGATCCTAATAATGTTCCGTTAGCTTCATTGGTTGCACAAGAAGAACATGTTGATGTAAACTTCATTAAAAATAATAATTTCAACAACAATGCTTACCGGAACAATTCTAGTAACAACTATAGGCCATATCCTTATAATAATGGCAACGGCTATGGTAATTCTTATGGGAATTCTTACAACAATAATAGGAGTTCACCCCCTGGACTTGAAGCCATGCTTAAAGAATTTATTAGTACACAAACTGCTTGTAACAAATCTGTTGAAGAAAAGCTTGGGAAAATTGATATACTTGCTTCTAAAGTCGATAGTCTTGCTGCTGATGTTGATCTTTTGAAATCAAAAGTTTTGCCTAATGAGAATCATCATAATAAAATTACTACTACAGCAAATGCCATTCAAGTTAGAATTAATGAGAATATAAGATTAATGGCTGAGCTGCGTGCTAGGTGGGATAGAGAAGAAAATGAAAAACTAGCTAAAGAAAAGAATATAGCTAAAGTTTGGACTATTACCACCACTAGTAATGCTAATGCTACACATGTTGCTGCACCTCCTATCATTAATAATAAAAGAATTGGTGTTAGCAATGTTTCCACTTTGAATGCAAAGCGCGAAAAACTGCCTAAAACTGCTAAAACTGCTGAAACTGCCTGTGATAAAGCTGCTGAAATTTTTTCCAACATTGGGGATGATGATCCCATTGCTTTAGATTATAATGGTTTGAATTTTGATGATTGCCACATCTCTGAAGTTATAAAGTTCTTGCAAAAACTTGCTAAAAGTCCTAATGCTAGTGCTATAAATTTGGCTTTCACGCATCATATTACAAATGCTCTCATAAAAGCTAGAGAAGAGAAACTAGAGCGTGAAGCCTCTATTCCTAAAAAGTTAGAGGATGGTTGGGAGCCCATCATTAAGATGAAGGTTAAAGATTTTGATTGTAATGCTTTATGTGATCTTGGTGCAAGTATCTCTGTTATGCCTAAGAAAATTTATAATATGCTTGACTTGCCACCGCTGAAAAATTGTTATTTGGATGTTAATCTTGCTGATCATTCTACAAAGAAACCTTTGGGTAAAGTTGATAATGTTCGCATTACCGTTAACAATAACCTTGTCCCTGTTGATTTTGTTGTCTTGGATATCGAATACAATGCATCTTGTCCCATTATATTGGGAAGACCTTTTCTTCGAACTGTTGGTGCTATTATTGATATGAAGGAAGGTAATATAAAATATCAATTTCCTCTCAAGAAAGGTATGGAACACTTCCCTAGAAAGAGAATGAAGGTACCTTTTGATTCTATTATGAGAACAAATTATGATGTTGACACTTCGTCTCTCGATAATACTTGATACACACTTTCTGCGCCTAGCTGAAAGGCGTTAAAGAAAAGCGCTTATGGGAGACAACCCATGTTTTTACCTACAGTACTTTGTTTTTATTTTGTGTCTTGGAAGTTGTTTACTACTGTAGCAACCTCTCCTTATCTTAGTTTTGTGTTTTGTTGTGCCAAGTTAAGCCGTTGATAGAAAAGTAAGTACTAGATTTGGATTACTGCACAGTTCCAGATTTCTTTGCTGTCACGAATCTGGGTCCACCTCCCTGTAGGTAGCTCAGAAAATTATGCCAATTTACGTGCATGATCCTCAGATATGTACGCAACTTTCATTCAATTTAAGCATTTTCATTTGAGCAAGTCTGGTGCCATTTTAAAATTCGTCAATACGAACTGTTCTGTTTTGACAGATTCTGCCTTTTATTTCGCATTGCCTCTTTCGCTATGTTGGATGAATTTCTTTGATCCATTAATGTCCAGTAGCATTATGCAATGTTCAGAAGTGTTAAGAATGATTGTGTCACCTCTGAATATGTCAATTTATAAGGTGCACTAACCCTCTAATGAGTTGTTTCGAGTTTGGTGTGGAGGAAGTTTTCAAGGATCAAGAGAGGAGTATGATGCAACATGATCAAGGAGAGTGAAAGCTCTAAGCTTGGGGATGCACCCGGTGGTTCACCCCTGCATATATCAAGAAGACTCAAGCGTCTAAGCTTGGGGATGCCCAAGGCATCCCCTTCTTCATCGACAATATTATCAGGTTCCTCCCCTGAAACTATATTTTTATTCCATCACATCTTATGTGCTTTTCTTGGAGCGTCGGTTTGTTTTTGTTTTTTGTTTTGTTTGAATAAAATGGATCCTAGCATTCACTTTGTGGGAGAGAGACACGCTCCGCTGTAGCATATGGACAAGTATGTCCTTGGTTTCTACTCATAGTATTCATGGCGAAGTTTCTCCTTCGTTAAATTGTTATATGGTTGGAATTGGAAAATGATACATGTAGTAATTGCTATAAATGTCTTGGGTAATGTGATACTTGGCAATTGTTGTGCTCATGATTAAGCTCTTGCATCATATGCTTTGCACCCATTAATGAAGAAATACATAGAGCATGCTAAATTTGGTTTGCATATTTGGTTTCTCTAAGGTCTAGATAATTTCTAGTATTGAGTTTGAACAACAAGGAAGACGGTGTAGAGTCTTATAATGTTTTCAATATGTCTTTTATGTGAGTTTTGCTGCACCGGTTCATCCTTGTGTTTGTTTCAAATAAGCATTGCTAGCCTAAACCTTGTATCGAGAGGGAATACTTCTCATGCATCCAAAATACTTGAGCCAACCACTATGCCATTTGTGTCCACCATACCTACCTATACTACATGGTATTTTTCCGCCATTCCAAAGTAAATTGCTTGAGTGCTACCTTTAAAATTCCATCATTCACCTTTGCAATATATAGCTCATGGGACAAATAGCTTAAAAACTATTGTGGTATTGAATATGTCATTATGCACTTTATCTCTTATTAAGTTGCTTGTTGTGCGATAACCATGTTCACTGGGGACGCCATCAACTTTTCATTGGTTGAATTTCATGTGAGTTGCTATGCATGTTCGTCTTGTCTGAAGTAAGAGAGATCTACCACCATAGGGTTAAGCATGCATATGTTAGAGAAGAACATTGGGCCGCTAACTAAAGCCATGCTCCATGGTGGAAGTTTCAGTTTTGGACAATAATCCTCAAATCTCAAATGAGAAAATTATTAATTGTTGTTATATGCTTATGCATAAAAGAGGAGTCCATTATCTCGTTGTCTATGTTGTCCCGGTATGGATGTCTAAGTTGAAGAATAATGAATACCGAGAAATCCAATGAGATCTTTCTCCTTAGACCTTTGTACAAAGTGCGGCATAGAGGTACCCCTTTGTGACACTTGGTAAAAACAATGCATTGTGATGATCCGGTAGTCCAAGCTAATTAGGACAAGGTGCGGGCACTATTAGTACACTATGCATGAGGCTTGCAACTTATAAGATATAATTTACATGATGCATATGCTTTATTACTACCGTTGACAAAATTGTTCCATGTTTTCAAAAATCAAAGCTCTAGCACAAATATAGCAATCGATGCTTTTCCTCTATGGAGGACCATTCTTTTACTTTCAATGTTGAGTCAGTTCACCTATCTCTCTCCACCTCAAGAAGCAAACACTTGTGTGAACTGTGCATTGATTCCTACATACTTGCTTATTGCACTTATTATATTACTCTATGTTGACAATATCCATGAGATATACATGTTACAAGTTGAAAGCAACCGCTGAAACTTAATCTTCTTTTGTGTTGTTTCAATATCTCTACTATGAATTATTGCTTTATGAGTTAACTCTTATGCAAGACTTATTGATGCTTGTCTTGAAGTGCTATTCATGAAAAGTCTTTGCTATATGATTCACTTGTTTACTCATGTCATATACATTGTTTCGATCGCTGCATTCACTACATATGCTTTACAAATAGTATGATCAAGATTATGATGGCATGTCACTCCAGAAATTATCTGTGTTATCGTTTTACCTGCTCGGGACGAGCAGAACTAAGCTTGGGGATGCTGATACGTCTCCGAC
The DNA here is from genome assembly GCF_019359855.2 of Lolium perenne. NCBI lineage: Eukaryota > Viridiplantae > Streptophyta > Magnoliopsida > Poales > Poaceae > Lolium > Lolium perenne. Next base: position 131,865,017 of record NC_067249.2, on the reverse strand, counting down.
GTATCGATAATTTCTTATGTTCCATGCCACATTATTGATGTTATCTACATGTTTTATGCACACTTTATGTCATATTCGTGCATTTTCTGGAACTAACCTATTAACAAGATGCCGAAGTGCCGCTTCTGTTTTCTGTTTTTGGTTTCAGAAATCCTAGTAACGAAATATTCTCGGAATTGGACGAAATCAAAGCCCAGGGGCCTATTTTCTCACGAAGCTTCCAGAAGTCCGAAGGAGAGACGAAGAGGGGCCATGGAGGGGCCACACTATAGGGCGGCGCGGCCCCCCCTTGGCCGCGCCGGCCTGTGGTGTCGGGCCCCCGTGCCGCCTCTTGACCTGCCCTTCCGCCTATAAAAAGTCTCTGTGACGAAACCCCCAGTACCGAGAGCCACGATACGGAAAACCTTCCAGAGACGCCGCCGCCGCCGATCCCATCTCGGGGGATCCAGGAGATCGCCTCCGGCACCCTGCCGGAGAGGGGAATCATCTCGCGGAGGACTCTACGCCGCCATGGTCGCCTCCGGTGTGATGTGTGAGTAGTCTACCCCTGGACTATGGGTCCATAGCAGTAGCTAGATGGTTGTCTTCTCCCCATTGTGCTATCATTGTCGGATCTTGTGAGCTGCCTAACATGATCAAGATCGTCTATCTGTAATTCTATATGTTGCGTTTGTTGGGATCCGATGAATAGAGAATACTTGTTATGTTGATTATCAAAGCTATGTCTATGTGTTGTTTATGATCTTGCATGCTCTCCGTTATTAGTAGATGCTCTGGCCAAGTTGATGCTAGTAACTCCAAGAGGGAGTATTTATGCTCGATAGTGGGTTCATATCTCCGTGAATCTGGAGGAGTGACAAGAACCACTAAGGTTACGGATGTGCTGTTGCCACTAGGGATAAAACATTAGTGCTATGTTCAAGGATGTAGTCACTAGTTACATTACGCGCAATACTTAATGCAATTGTCTGTTGTTAGCAACTTAATACTGGAGGGGGTTCGGATGATAACCTGAAGGTGGACTTTTTAGGCATAGATGCAGTTGGATGACGGTCTATGTACTTTGTCGTAATGCCCAATTAAATCTCACTATACTCATCATGATATGTATGTGCATGGTCATGCTCTCTTTATTTGTCAATTGCCCAACTGTAATTTGTTCACCCAACATACTATTCGTCTTATGGGAGAGACACCTCTAGTGAACTGTGGACCCCGGTCCAATTCTCTTTACTGAAATACAATCTCGTAATACATCGTTCTACTATTTTCTGCAAACAATCATCTTCCACACAATACGGTTAACTCTTTGTTACAGCAAGCCGGTGAGATTGACAACCTCACTGTTTCGTTGGGGCAAAGTATTTTGGTTGTGTTGTGTAGGTTCCACGTTGGCGCCGGAATCACTGGTGTTGCGCCGCACTACATCTCGCCGCCATCAACCTTCAACGTGCTTCTTGACTCCTACTGGTCTGATTAAACCTTGGTTTCTTACTGAGGGAAACTTGCCGCTGTGCGCATCACACCTTCCTCTTGGGGTTCCCAACGGACGTGCCAACCACACGCATCAATCGGCATGCGGCATGCCATCCGCGGAGCGCATAAGGTTCCGTTCGGTTTACCGAGCCTGCTCCACTGCGACCCCGAGACATGGCCAGACGACCGCGACAATACTGTAAGAGTATTTATTTATTTACTCATCTCGTTTCAGCTTGTGTTTTTTCAATCAACTTTTCTTATTGCCAAACATCATGCATGAATTTAGACTCAACATCATCACCTGATTTGGGAGTACTGTAAGGTTTGCTGCCTTCACTATGCACATGTACTCTTCGGAATTGCTTTATTTATCCATTACATCTGTGCTTCAGTTCTGCACAATCCGCTCTTCATTCTGTCGAATACCTTGCATGCATAGACAATTTTGAAACAAATCCTATTTGCAGGGCATTCACGCGTTGCTGATGCCATTAGACAAGCCGACAGTTCCAGCATTTATCCATACCAAGGAGGAACTGGATGGACATGGACCCATGCACTGGGTGGGTTGTAACGGCGACTGGGTGGCATTTGTCCAGCAGGACGGGCACTTGACGATCCGCAACATATACATATCAGATACTATTATACCTCTTCCATCTCTGCAAGATGCAGGAATTTCTTTGGGCCCTACTAGTGAATGGTGGCATGGCAGCCCACCATTCCTGTTCAAATACAAAATAGATAAAAGTTTGGAACTGCTCAAAGTACGGATCGTCAAGAGGCCGTACAAAGATGATCTAGCAGGGCCATGGCATTACGAGGTAATCGTTGTATTTGACGAATTGATCGCTATCCTACAAGAGCCCCTAGAAAAGGAGTGGAATATCCTGAGAAACCCTGAATTCTTTGATAGAAACAGCTATGTCAATGCCATGGGCATTCCTGGATATGGTACAAGTTCACACCTACATCGTGTATACGCAGTTACATATCCGTATGGAGATGTTCTGGTTTGGGAACCATATACCTGTGGTGAGTCTTTGTTTTATGTCTTAACTAGTAAATGGCATGCTGCACATGTTGGACCAATTACGATTCGCAATACTGATGTATAAAAGTTGCGTTCTAAATGTTGTTCAAACTTTCAATACAACTAATAATTTGGTTATACCATCAAAATAAGTGTGAGCATACAGTTTATAAATATGAACAAAAATTTGGAACCTTTCTTAATCACTATCAAGTGGGACGTGTGATATCGGTGTGAGACTGCTCTGATTTTTCTTCACAATGAAACATGACGGTTCTAGAAACAGTGGACACTGGTGTGGTATTTTTTTCACGCGAATACCTCTAATCCCAACCGTTAGATTTTGGACACCAACAGTTGGAATTGCTGCTACATGTCTTGTTAAAAACTGGTGCCTTATAGTAGTAGAAAATAGAAGATAGAAGAGAAGAGATAATTTTCAGTGTAGTTCCTACTTGCTGCATTGTGGTTGATCTTTGTGCATTGCAGGGACACATGCAGCCCCGCGTCTCATTGACGCCCCTGTCATTGAAGATGAAGAAGCAGAAGTGGCTGCAATTTTCGCTCAAATCGAGGGAGATGCTGTCATGGAAGATGATGAAGCAAATGTGGCTCAAGGCGATGGAGGTGCCGATGAAGATAATGATGCTGATGAAGAAGAATTAGAAGAAGAAGAATTAGAAGAAGACGAATTCGATGATGAAGAATTAGATGATGAAGAATTAGATGATGATGGTGATAATCATAATTATGAAGATGAAGATGTATTTCTTGGATTTTCTGACCAGCGCACTTGGTTCCTGGCACCAATGAGAGCAGAGTCCATTACCGGTGAATCTGATCTCGCGTGGATTCAGGTTAAAGGTTATCGGCCCATCCTCGGTCCTTCAATATTACATATGGGTAACAAGCTGAGGTCTTATCCTTTGGTACGGTGCTACGTTTTCTTGAGATCTGCCCATACCTTGGACCCTGTAGAAGAGGCAAGGTGGGAAAGATTGAACAATTTGAAGGGGCGTTCTTTATTTCTTGGACTCAATCACCCAATTTTCATGCTACCCCCGCCAATCGACGCAGAGGCTGCAGAACCAGATTTCCAATTGTTCAAACCTGACCGTGTCTTTGCTACCCACAATCGCGCCCGTGATACATGGATACGTCCAAGGCCAAATTGGTGCAGAATGCACGTCAATGGAGGTCCTGCCATAGGCTCAAGATTGCAGTACAAAAAAGAGAAGATTGAACATAGAGCCGAAGCACCCATGTGGTTCGTCCCAACACTTCCACCTGTTTTTCCTTGAGAAATAAGAGACAGATGGTGACCTTATTTTATAGAGAAAACATAATGTTCGTGAACTTAACCTCATGAACATTCGCTGTTCGGTTTTTGCTGAAATCAAAATTTTGCAGAGATGAAGATCTTTGTTTGAATCCCGTCTTTGAACATATTTTTCACAAATTAGCTACCCGTATTGTGATGAATACATGCTGGTTTGTTGTTTGGTGCAAAGATGCAGATATGAAGATCTTTGTCCTTAATACCACAATGGACATCTTTTTTCTTCAAAAATTAGCTAAGCTCACGCTATTAGGCGCAAATGCCTATTAAGAGATTTGGTGCTCTTGGGCACCAAGTTCCTGCTATTTTAGAAAAAATAAAAAATATATTTATTTGTTCAAAAAATTAGAAAAAAAATCATGGAGTAGCTAATGAATTGTCCCATAAACGTGCAAAATTTCAGTTTCAAATACAAAAAATTCTGGGCTACACGAAAGTAACAAACGTGTGGATCTGGGTATGCATATTTCAAATCTCCAAATTTCAACAGATTTTGTCTTTTTTGTGTAGTCTACAATATAAAGAATGTCATATTAAAATTTTACACGCTTGTAGGTTACTTTATTTATTATGTCTACATTCATTTTCAGATTTTTTTGAAACAAATATGTATGATATTTGATTTTTTTTTAAAACAGCAGGAGCACTGGTGCCCATTAGCCAAAGACACTTTTCGCAAATGCCTTCAATAAAGGAACGGATGGTGACCTTATTTTATAGAGAAACCATAGTGTTTGTGAAATTAAAGTCATGAACACACGCTGTTCGGTTTTTGGTGAAATCAAAATTTAGCAGAGATGAAGATCTTTGTTTGAATCCCGTGATGAACACATTTTTCCTAAATTAGCTACCAGTATTGTGATGAATACATGCCGGTCTGTTTTTCGGTGGAGTAGCAGACATGCAGGGGATCGAAAGAAACGGCAAAGTAGCCAGAAATCAGGGGTCAAATATAAATTCGAGAAAGGAAACGTTTATTCAACAGTCAGGCTGACATGTGGGATGTATCTTGCAGCCGCGGCCTCAACATTTATCATTCAGAGAGGATGACATGTGGGACCCATGAACCAGCATCGTTCTCGACGTTTCTCAAAGGGGGCAGGAGATCGAAAGAAAAAGGCAAGTAGCTTGAAATCAGGTGTCCAAAAAATCCAAGAAAGGAAAGGTTTATCGCACAAAGAGGCTGACATATTGTACCCAGTTTGCAGAGCAGCGTCATCAACGTTTCAAAGGCGGTGGAGTTCGAAAGAAAAAGGCAAATAGCCAGAAATTAGGGGTCAAAAATAAATCCAGCAAAGGAAACTTTTATCGTACAAAGAGGCTGACATGTGGGACCCAAACAGCGTCCTCAACGTTTCTAAGGTGGCAGGCAATGGAAAAAAGGCAAATAGCCAGAAATTAGGGGTCAAAAATAAATGCAACAATAGAAACTCTTATTGTTCATAGAGGTCGACATGTTGGACCCATGAGCACAGGGGCCCTCAACGTTTCAAAGGCGTCACGGGATCAAAAGAAAAGAACCAAGTAGTCATTAATTAGGTGTCAAAAATAAATCCAAGAAAGTAAATGTTTTACTTTTCATAGAGGCTGTCATATGGGACCCATGAGCCAGCAGCGTCCTCAACGTTTCTAAGGCGGCTGGGGATCGAAAAAAAAGCGAAGTAGCCATTAATTAGGGGTCAACAATAAATCCAAGAAAAGAAATGTTTATTGTTCTTAGAGGCTGACATGTGGGAGCTATGCGCCAGCAGCGTCCTCATCGTTTCAAAGGCGGTCGGGGATCCAAAGAAAAAGGCAAATAGCCAGAAATCAGGGGTAAAAAAAAATCCAAGAAAAAAAATATTATTGTTCATAGAGGCTGGCATGTGGGACCCATGAGCCAGCAGCGTCCACAATTTCAAAGGCGGCACAGGATCGAAAGAAAAAGGCAAGTGACCAAAAATCAGGGGGTAAAAAATCCAAGAAAAAAACTTTATTGTACATAGAGGATGACATGCGGGTCCCATGAGCCAACAACTTACTCGTCGTTTCAGAGGGCCGAGGCGGCATGAGATCGAAAGAAAAAGGAAAGTGACCAAATATCAGGAGCAAAAAATAATCCATGAAAAGAAACTTTCATTGTACATAGAGGATGACATAGGGTCCCATGTTGTAGCAGCGGTCTGAACGTTTCAAAGACGGCATGAGATCGAAAGAAAAAGGCAAGTGACCAAATATCAGGAGCCAAAAATAATCCAAGAAAAGAAACTTTTATTGTACCTTTGAGAGTCGGCATGAGATTGAAAGAAAAAGGCAAGTGACCAAATATCAGGAGCCAAAAACCTAGAAAAGAAACTTTTATTGTACATAGAGTATGACATGCGGGTCCCATGACGCTGCAGCATCCTCAACGTTTCCAAGGCGGCAGGGGATCAATGAAAAGGAAATAGCCAAAAAGCAGAGGGTGAAAAAAAATTGAAGAAAAGAAACTTTTATTGTTCATAGTGGATGACATGTGGGACCCATGAGGCAGCAGCATCCTCAACGTTTCCAAGCAGCAGGGGATCGAAAGAAAAAGGAAATAGCCAAAAATCAGAGCGTGAAAAATAATCCAAGAAAAGAAACTTTTATTTTACATAGAGGATGACATGTGGGTCCCATTTTGCAGCAGCGGTCTCAACGTTTCAAATGCGGCTTGAGATCAAAAGAAAATGAAAGTAGCCCGAAATTAGGGGGAATAAAACTCCAAGAAAAGATAGTTTTTTGTACATAGAGGACGACATACGGGTCCCAAGGCGGCAGGGGAACAAAAGAAAAAGGAAATAGCCAAAAATCAGAGGGGTGAAAAAAAATCCAAGAAAAAAGAAACTTTTAGAGTACATAGTTCATAGAGGATGACATGCGGGTCCCATGAGGCAGCAGCGTCCTCAATGTTTCCAAGGCGGCACACAGGACCAAAAGAAAAAGGATGTACCCCTGCTGGGCCTTTTGATCAAAAAATAATCCAAGATAAGGAAGATATAAATTGGGGCTGCCTGGCCATCTGGGCCTTCTAACCTGCTGGACGTCTTTTGACTCGTACAATTTCAGCCCACTCCAAAACAAGAAAGTCCTATGCTTCGCAAAAACAAAACAAAAACAAGGAGATTCATATTAGTTCATTTATGTAAAAATAAAGATTTAATTTATCCATTTGCAATAGCTCAGAGCGAAATACACTTTTTATTGTCTGCAAAATAATCAAGATATCACATGTTTCTTGTACGGGGAGGCTGACATCGGGACCCATGAGCCAGCAGCGTCGTCAAAGTTTTAAAGGCGGCAGGGGATCAAAAGAAAAAATAAATCAAAAATCAGTTGGTAAAAAAATCGAAGAAAAGAAACATTTATCGTTCTGAGAGGATGACATGCGGGACCCATGTGGCAGCAGCATCCTCAACGTTTCCAAGGCAGCACGGGATCCAAAAAAAAAGGAAAAATAGCCAGAAATTAGGGGTCAAAATAACTCCAAGAAAAGAAAGGTTTATCGTCCATAGAGGCTGACATGTGGGACCCATTAGCGAGCAGATTCTTCAACGTTCAAAGGCGGCAGGGGATCAAAAGAAAAAGGAAGTAGCCAGAAATTAGGGGTAAAAAATAACTCCAACAATGGAAACTTTTATTGTTCATAGAGGATGACATGCGGGACCCATGAGCCAGCAGCTTCCTCAATGTTTCAAAGGCGGCATGGGATCGAAAGAAAAAGGCAAGTGACCAAATATCAGGAGCCAAAAAAAAATCCAAGAAAAGAAAGTTTTATAGTACATAGAGGATGACATGCGGGTCCCATTTTGCAGCAGCTGTATCACCGTTTGAGAGGCGGCAGGGGATCGAAAGAAAAAGGCAAGTGACCAAATATGAGGTGCCAAAAATAATCAAAGAAAAGAAAGTTTTCAATGTTTCAAAGGCGGCAGGGGATCAAAAGAAAAAGGAAGTAGCTAGAAATTAGGGGTCAAAAATAACTCCAAGAAAGGAAACTTTTATTGTTCATAGAGGATGACATGCGGGACCCAAGCGCCAGCAGCTTCCTCAATGTTTCAAAGGCGGCATGAGATCGAAAGAAAAAGGCAGGTGACCAAATATCAGGACCCGAAAATAATCCAAGAAAAGAAATTTACTGTACATAGAGGATGACATGTGGGACCCATTTTGCACAGGACCAAAAGAAAAATGAAGTAGCCAGAAATCAAGGGGTGAAAAAAATCCAAGAAAAGAAAGATTTTAATTGGGCTGCATCTGGACATCTGGGCCTTCGAACTATCCTGCTGGGCCTTTTGACTCGTACAATTTCAGCCCACTCCAAAACAGGAAAGTTCGGTTTTTTCTCAAAAAAAACAGGAAAGTCCTATGCTTCGCAAAAACAAAAAACAAGGACACTCAACATATAAGTTTGTTTATGTAAAAATGAAGATTTAATTTATCCGTTTGCAATAGCTCAGAGCGAAATACACTGTTTATTGTCTGGAAAATAATCAAGATATCACATGTTTCTTGTACGGGGAGGCTGACATCGGGGACCCATGGGCCAGCAGCGTCGTCAACGTTTCAAAGGCGGCAGGCGATCGAAAATAAAATAAAAAACTAAAAATCAGTTGGTAAAAAAATCCAAGAAAATAAAACATTTATCGTTCTGAGAGGATGACATGCGGGACCCATGAAGCAGCAGCATCCTAACGTTTCCAAGGCGGCAGGGGATCAAAAGAAAAAAAGGAAATAGCCAGAAATTAATTAGGGGTAAAAAATAAATCCACCAAAGGAAACTTTTATTGTTCATAGAGGATGACATGTGGGACCGACCTGCCAACGGCGTCCTCATCGTTTCAAAGGGGGCAGGGGATCAAAAGAAAAAGGCAAATAGCTAGAAATTAGGGGTCAAAAATAACTCCAAGAAAGGAAACTTTTATTGTTCGTAGAGGATGACATGGGGGACCCATGAGCCAGCAGCTTACTCAACGTTTCAAAGGCGGCATGAGATCGAAAGAAAAAAACGCAAGTGACCAAATATGAGGTGCCAAAAATAATCCAAGATTTATTGTACATAGAGGATGACATGCGGGTCCCATTTTGCAGCAGCGGTCTCAATGTTTGAAATGCGGCTTGAGATCAAAAGAAAAAGAAAGTAGCTAGAAATTAGGGGGTCAAAAAAAAAATCCAAGAAAAGAAAGTTGATGGACATAGAGGTTGACATGCGGGTCCCATGTGCCAGCAGCTTACTCAACGTTTCAAAGGGGCCAGGGGATCAAAAGTAAAAGGCAAATAGCCAAAAATCAGAGGGTGAAAAAAATCCAAGAAAACAAACTTTTATAGCACATAGAGGATGACATGCGGGTCCCATGAGCCAGCAGGTTCCTCAACGTTTCAAACGTGGCATGATATCGAAAGAAAAAGGCAAGTGACGAAATATCAGGAGCCAAAAATAATTCAAGAAAAGAAACTTGATTGTATATAGAGGATGACATGCGGGTCCCATGTGTAAGCAGCTTACTCAACGTTTCCAAGGCGGCAGGGCATCAAAAGAAAAAAGGAAATAGACAAAAATCAGAGAGTGAAAAAAAACCATAGAAAATAAACTTTTATAGCACATAGAGGATGACATGCGGGTCCCATGAGCCAGCAGGTTCCTCAAAGTTTCAAACGTGGCATGAGATCGAAAGAAAAAAACGCAAGTGACCAAATATCAGGAGCCAAAAATAATCCAAGAAAAGAAAGTTTTATAGTACATAGAGGATGACATGCGGGTCCCATTTAGCACTAGGTTCCTCAACGTTTCAAACGTGGCATGAGATCGAAAGAAAAAGGCAAGTGACCAAATATCAGGAGCCAAAAATAATTCAAAAAAAGAAACTTGATTGTACATAGAGGATGACATGCGGGTCCCATTTTGCAGCAGCGGTCTCAACGTTTCTAAGGCGGCACAGAACCAAAAGAAAAATGAAGTAGCCAGAAATCAGGGGGTGAAAAAAATCCAAGAAGAAAGATTTCAATTGGGCTGCATCTGGACATCTGGGCTTTCGAACTATCCTGCTTGGCCTTTTGACTCGTACAATTTCAGCCCACTCCAAAACAGGAAAGTTCAGAATTTTCTAAAAAAACAGGAAAGTCCTATACTTCGCAAAGACAAAAAAACAAGGAGATTCAACATATAAGTTTGTTTATGTAAAAATAAATATTTAATTATCCATTTGAAATAGTTCAGAGCGCAATACATTGTTTATTGTCTGCAAAATAATCAAGATATCATATGTTTCTTGTACGGGGAGGCTGACATCGGGGACCCATGAGCCAACAGCGTCGTCAACGTTTTAAAGGCGGCAGGGGATGGAAAGAAAAAATAAACCAAAAATCTGTTGGTAAAAAATCCAAGAAAAGAAACATTTTCGTTCTGAGAGGATGACATGCGGGACCCATGAGGCAAAGAAAGATCCTCGGCGTTTATTGTTCATAGAGGTTGACATGTGGGACCCGTGTGCCAGCGGCGTCCTCAACGTTTTAAAGGCTGCAGGTGATTGAAAGAAAAAATAAGCCAAAAATCGTTTGGTCAACAAAATCCAAGAAAATAAACATTTACCGTTCTGAGAGGATGACATGCGGGACCCATGAGGCAGCAGCATCCTCAACGATTCCAAGGCGGCAGGGGAAATATCCAGAAATTAATTAGGGGTTCAAAATAAATCCATCAAAGGAAACATTTATTGTTCATAGAGGATGACATGTGGGACCGACCTGTCAACAGCGTCCTCATCGTTTCAGAGGGGGCAGGAGATCAAAAGAAAAAGGCAAATAGCCAGAAATTAGGGGTAAAAAATAACTCCAAGAATGGAAACTTTTATTGTTCGTAGAGGATGACATGCGGGACCCATGAGCCAGCAGCTTACTCAACGTTTCAAAGGCGGCATGAGATCGAAAGAAAAAGGCAAGTGACAAAATATCAGGAGCAAAAGATAATCCAAGAAATGAAACTTTATTGTAAATATAGGATGACCTGTGGGTACCAATTTGCAGCAGCCGTCTCAATCTTTGAAATGCCGCTTGAGATCAAAAATAAAAGAAAGTAGCTAGTAATTAGGGTGTGAAAAAAAATCCAAGAAAAGAAAGTTGATGGACATAGAGGATGACATGCGGGTCCCTTGAGCCAACAGCTTACTCAACGTTTCAAAGGGGGCAGGGGATCAAAAGAAAAAGGCAAGCCAAAAATCAGAGGGTGAAAAAAATCCAACAAAGGAAACTTTTATAGCACATAGAGGATGACATGCGGGTCCCATGAGCCAGCAGGTTCCTCAACGTTTCAAACGTGGCATGAGATCGAAAGAAAAAGGCAAGTGCCCAAATATGAGGTGCCAAAAAAAACTCCAAGAAAAGAAAGTTGATTGCTCATAGAGGATGACATGCGGGTCCCATTTAGCTGCAGCGGTCTCACTGTTTGAGAGGCGGCAGGGGATCGAAAGAAAAAGGCAAGTGACCAAATATCAGGAGCCAAAAATAATTCAAGAAAAGAATGTTTTATAGTCCATAGAGGATGACATGCGGGTCCCATTTAGCAGCAGCGGTATCACCGTTTGAGAGGCGGCAGGGGATCGAAAGAAAAAGGCAAGTGACCAAATATGAGGTGCCAAAAAAATCCAAGAAAAGAAAGTTTTATAGTACATAGAGGATGACATGCGGGTCCCATTTAGCAGCAGCGGTATCACCGTTTGAGAGGCGGCAGGGGATCGAAAGAAAAAGGCAAGTGACCAAATATGAGGTGCCAAAAAAATCCAAGAAAAGAAAGTTTTATAGTACATAGAGGATGACATGCGGGTCCCATTTAGCAGCAGCGGTATCACCGTTTGAGAGGCGGCAGGGGATCGAAAAAAAAAGGAAGTAGCCAGAAATCAGGGGGTCAAAAAAAATCCAAGAATAGAAAGAATTTTGGTTCATAGAGGATGACATGCGGGACCCATGATCCTGCATCGTAAACGGCTCGATCGGAGAACGTTGAACGAGATGGCGCGATCGAGAAAAAAAACAATGCCAGAGAGGCTGCCATCTGGGCCCTACATCCCTCGGCGGTGCGGATTTGCGTTGACTCGGCCGGCGAACCCGAGATTTCGAGATGCACCACGTCCCGGGCCACCATACGCGACATTTTGGCCGCTTTCGTCGGGCTAGGTGGCCTCAAAAACGAGAAAAAAAAAGTTTTGACATGCACCACGGAGGGACCCAAAATCGTCGGCCATGGTACACCAGCAACCACGGCGCGACTTCAACTTCGTCGGCCATGGCAACTTTTCTTGTAGTGTCATGTTATCGTAGGCGTTTACTCTTCCTCTGCCTAGGATCGTCGCACCAAGGATCTGGTTAGGGCTAGCCCTCAGCGGCGTGACTCTTAGGGTCTATGGGATCTCGACTTGTTTCGTGTTACTTCTACTACCATCACACCAGCCAATTCACATGCCTGATACGTCTCCAACGTATCTATAATTTCTGATGTTCCATGCTAGTTTTATGACAATACCTACATGTTTGGCTCAAACTTTATAATGATTTTATGCATTTTCCGGAACTAACCTATTAACAAGATGCCGAAGTGCCAGTTCATGTTTTCTGCTGTTTTTGGTTCCAGAAAGGCTGTTCGGGCAACATTCTCGGAATTCGACGAAACAAAAGGCAAACATCTTATTTCACCGAGACGGACCAAAACACCGAAGGGGAGCCGGAGAGGAGGCCCAGGGCCTCCACACCATAGGCTGGCGTGGCCTAGAGGGGGGCGCGCTGCCCTATGGGGTGGGCCCCCCAGGCACCCCCTCGTGTCGCCTCTTCGCCTATAAAATCCCTCGCGACCTAAAAACCCGACACCAATTAACGAAACTCCAGAAAGACTCCAGGGACGCCGCCGCCATCGCGAAACTCCATTTCGGGGGACAGAAGTCTCTGTTCCGGCACGCTGCCGGGATGGGGAATTGCCCCCGGAGTCATCTCCATTGACACCACCGCCATCTTCATCGCCATTGCTGTCTCCCATGATGAGGAGGGAGTAGTTCTCCCCCGAGGCTGAGGGCTCTACCGGTAGCTATGTGGTTCATCTCTCTCTCTCTCTCCCATGTGATCTTTATGTGATCATGAGCTTTGTATCAGTATTAATCTATGAGCTACTCTAGTGATGTTATTAAAGTAGTCTATTCCTCCTCCATGATGTAATGTTGACAGTGTATGCATCATGTAGTACTTGGCGTAGGTTATGATTGTAATCTCTTGTAGATTATGAAGTTAACTATTACTATGATAGTATTGATGCGATCTATTCCCCCTTTTATAGCAATTGTTTACAGTGTGTATGCTATGTTAGTACTCGGTCTAAATTGCAACGGTCTATTATGCACTCTAGAGGTTATTTAAATATGAACTCCGGATGTTGTGGAGCTTGTTTACTCCGGCTTGAGGTGTGCTTTTATAGCCCTACACAATGAATGGTGTTTGTTATCCAATAAGAGAGTGTAGAGTAGTTTTATTATGTGATCATTGTTGAGAGTGTCCACTAGTGAAAGTAGGATCCCTAGGCCTTGTTTCCAAATATCGAATCACCATTTATTTACTATTCTATTGCATGTTTGCTTGCTGCCATCTTTATTTCAGATTGCAGTTACTACTCATAATCATCCATATCACTTATATTTCACTATCTCTTCACCGAACTAGTGCACCTATACATCTCACAAGTGTATTAGGTGTGTTGGGGACACAAGAGACTTCTTGTATCGTAATTGCAGGGTTGCTTGAGAGGGATATCTTTGACCTCTACCTCCCTGAGTTCGATAAACCTTGGGTGATTCATTTAAGGGAAACTTGCCGCTGTTCTACAAACCTCTGCTCTTGGAGGCCCAACACTGTCTACAGGAATAGAAGCGTGCATAGACATCAAGCTATTTTCTGGTGCTGTTGCCGGGGAGGTAAGGTAAAAGGTATTCACATCCTCCGACTACTAAGCTATTTCCTAGCACTGTTGCCGGTGTGTGAGTGCTCGAAGCTATTTCCTTTAGATCCTGCAATTGCATCTTTTTGTTTCTTGTTTTTATTTTTCACTAGTTAGGCATAATGGAAAATAACAGTGATCTATTTCCTGAGTTAAGACATGAATTATTTGATGCGAAAATTAAAAAACCTATGGAACCTTATTTGCATGCTAGTAGCAATGTTATTAGTATGAACGCAATTACTGCTAATGTTATGGAAAAGTCTAAGCTTGGGGAAGCTAGTTTCTATGATCTTTTTAGCTTCCCATCTTTAGGGGAGAAAATTTGCTCTGATAATACTTTATCTCCCATATGCGATAACTCTAATGATGCTTATGATATTTTAAATCCACCTATTGAAAGTATTCCATATAAAATACCTATGAAAATTATTGAACGTGTTATGGATAACCGCTATGAAGGGGATGGAACTGTCCATCCTGGAGATCATTTACTGTTTTTGCATGAACTATGCGGGTTATTCAAGTGTGCAGGTATCTCTATGGATGAAGTGAGGAAGAAACTATTCTCTATGTCGCTGTCTGGTAAAGCGGCGCATTGGTATAAATTGCCGAAGAATAGGCATTCTCTTGATTGGGAGGATATTATGCCTCTATTTTATTCTAAATTCTATCCTCCAAGTGAAATTCACAAAGACCGAAACCGCATATATAATTTCTGGTCTCATGATGGAGAGAGTATTGCCCAAGCATGGGGGAGATTGAAGTCTTTAATGCTCAAATGCCTCATTCATGAGCTTCCTGGTAATATCATCATTGATAATTTCTATGCATGACTTTCTTTTCAAGAAAAAACCTTGCTGGTGAAAGTGCATGGAGCTCCCATGTGTGGTTTTGGTAATTAATGACAATCCCTATGGACTAATGTTTGCATTGAGTTATATTTGTAGGAGTTGTCCATAGGCAATTCTTGAACCATTTGTTGGCTTCAAGGTTGCAATAAGAAGAAATTGATGAAGGATATCAAGTGTCAAGTATGTCTTGAAGATGAAGATGAAGTGAGCCCTCAAGTTACTTCAAGACATCAACATGATGAAGTGCAAGTTCAAGATGAGCCAACTCGAGGAGTTCATAAGCTTGAAGCTTGCCATGGAGAAATGAAGTGCTAGTTCAAGATGAGCCATCTCAAAGAGATCCTTTGATTGACTCTTTTCATCCATATGGTGATCATGGATATGTGAAGTTGCGCCGAAGAAGAAGCTCTCCCATGGTGGTTTATGGGGGAGCAATCTACAAGACTTCGTCTAGCAAGCACAAGCAAGAAAGGCGTTCCATCTTGTTGCGGTCAAGATCGTCATCATCGAGCTCAAGTGGAATGCGCAAGATTAAGGTTTGCTCTTGATAGGGTTTCTTTCTCACCGGTCTCATAGTGTAGTTGGAGACCGGTTTATAGTTTAGTTGCCGTACTATCAAGAGGGCTCTCGAGTGAGTAACTCGATCGTATCGTTCGGAGAGAGCTCAAACCTTTGCATCCTTGCATCATCTTTCTTGGTTGTTATTTGGATCTTATCCATGTGATGTTGGGTAGCTCTTGTTATCCTCTTTCCAACAAATTTGGTTTCATCTCGTTTGGATTCTCCAATCTCAAGATATTTGGATTTCATATTAGGGTTTAAAAGAATGAAGAAAAAGAGAAGAAAAGGAAAGAAGAGGAGGGGTGGTCGCCGGTGGTGGTGCGGGCGGTACCACCGGCCACGCAGCGGCCGGAGCCTCCGGGCTAGGTACCGCCCGTGGTACCGGGGGAGCCGATTGTGGCTCAGTACATGTGCCAGGGAGGTTGGAGCCCCGGCGGTACCTGATACGTCTCCGACGTATCGATAATTTCTTATGTTCCATGCCACATTGTTGATGTTATCTACATGTTTTATGCACACTTTATGTCATATTCGTGCATTTTCTGGAACTAACCTATTAACAAGATGCCGAAGTGCCGATTCTTTGTTTTCTGCTGTTTTTGGTTTCAGAAATCCTAGTAAGGAAATATTCTCGGAATTGGACGAAATCAAAGCCCAGGGGCCTATTTTCTCACGAAGCTTCCAGAAGTCCGAAGGAGAGACGAAGAGGGGCCACGGAGGGGCCACACCCTAGGGCGGCGCGGCCCCCCCTTGGCCGCGCGGCCCTGTGGTGTGGGGCCCCCGTGCCGCCTCTTGACCTGCCCTTCCGCCTATAAAAAGTCTCCGTGACGAAACCCCCAGTACCGAGAGCCACGATACGGAAAACCTTCCAGAGACGCCGCCAACGCCGATCCCATCTCGGGGGATCCAGGAGATCGCCTCCGGCACCCTGCCGGAGAGGGGAATCATCTCCCGGAGGACTCTACGCCGCCATGGTCGCCTCCGGTGTGATGTGTGAGTAGTCTACCCCTGGACTATGGGTCCATAGCAGTAGCTAGATGGTTGTCTTCTCCCCATTGTGCTATCATTGTCGGATCTTGTGAGCTGCCTAACATGATCAAGATCATCTATCTGTAATTCTATATGTTGCGTTTGTTGGGATCCGATGAATAGAGAATACTTGTTATGTTGATTATCAAAGTTATATCTATGTGTTGTTTATGATCTTGCATGCTCTCCGTTACTAGTAGATACTCTGGCCAAGTTTTTGCTATTAACTCCAAGAGGGAGTACTTATGCTCGATAGTGGGTTCATGCCTGCATTGACACCGGGACAAAGGATGTAAAAGTTATAAGGTTGTGTTGTTCTGTAGCCACTAGGGATAAAACATTAGTGCTATGTTCAATGATGTAGTCACTAGTTACATTACGCACCATACTTAATGCAATTGTCTGTTGTTAGCAACTTAATACTGGAAGGGGTTCGGATGATAACCCGAAGGTGGACTTTTTAGGCATAGATGCAGTTGGATGACGGTCTATGTACTTTGTCGTAATGCCCAATTAAATCTCACTATACTCATCATGATATGTATGTGCATGGTCATGCTCTCTTTATTTGTCAATTGCCCAACTGTAATTTGTTCACCCAACATGCTGTTCGTCTTATGGGAGAGACACCTCTAGTGAACTGTGGACCCCGGTCCAATTCTCTTTACTGAAATACAATCTACTGCAATACTTGTTCTACTGTTTTCTGCAAACAATCATCTTCCACACAATACGGTTAACTCTTTGTTACAGCAAGCCGGTGAGATTGACAACCTCACTGTTTCGTTGGGGCAAAGTACTTTGGTTGTGTTGTGCAGGTTCCACGTTGGCGCCGGAATCACTGGTGTTGCGCCGCACTACATCTCGCCGCCATCAACCTTCAACGTGCTTCTTGACTCCTACTGGTCCGATTAAACCTTGGTTTCTTACTGAGGGAAACTTGCCGCTGTGCGCATCACACCTTCCTCTTGGGGTTCCCAACGGACGTGCCAACCACACGCATCAAGCAAATTTCTGGCGCCGTTGCCGGGGAGATCAAGACACGCTGCAAGGGGAGTCTCCACTTCTCAATCTCTTTACTTTGTTTTTGTCTTGCTTAATTTTATTTACTACTTTGTTTGCTGCACTAAATCAAAATACAAAAAAATTAGTTGCTAGTTTTACTTTATTTGCTATCTTGTTTGCTATATCAAAACACACAAAAAAATTAGTTACTTGTTTTACTTTATAATATCATGCATGTTTTTATTTCACTAGTTAAGCATAATGGAAAACAACAAAAATATGAGAGATCTTTATGAACTTTATCTTGAATTAGGACATGATGTGTTTGAAGAGAGAATTAAAAAACCCATGGAACTTTATATGCATGCTAATGGGAATGTTATTACTATGGATGCTTTGAACACCATTGTTGCTAATGCTATGGAAAATTCTAAGCTTGGGGAAGCTGGCTCTGATGAGCATGATCTTTTTAGTCCCCCAAGCATTGAGGAGAAAATTTTCTTTCATGATTACAATATGCCTCCTATATATGATGATAGCCACTTTGTTGAATTTGCTCCCACTACAACTGATAAAATTGATTATGCTTACATGGAGAGTAATAATTTTATGCATGAGACTCATGATAAGAATGCTTTATGTGATAGTTATATTGTTGAGTTTGCTCATGATGCTACTGAAAGTTATTATGAGAGAGGAAAATATGGTTGTAGAAATTTTCATGTTACTAAAACACCTCTCTATGTGCTGAAATTTTTGAAACTACACTTGTTTTATCTTCCTGATCTTGTCACTTTGCTTTTCATGAATTTATTTGTGTACAAGATTCCTTTTCATAGGAAGCATGTTAGGCTTAAATTTGTTTTGAATTTGCCTCTTGATGCTCTCTTTTGCTTCAAATACTATTTCTTGCGAGTGCATCATTAAAACTGCTGAGCCCATCTTAATGGCTATAAAGAAAGAACTTCTTGGGAGATAACCCATGTGTTATTTTTACCTACAGTACTTTGTTTTTATTTTGTGTCTTGGAAGTTGTTTACTACTGTAGCAACCTCTCCTTATCTTAGTTTTGTGTTTTGTTGTGCCAAGTTAAGCCGTTGATAGAAAAGTAAGTACTAGATTTGGATTACTGCACAGTTCCAGATTTCTTTGCTGTCACGAATCTGAGTCCACCTCCCTGTAGGTAGCTCAGAAAATTAAGCCAATTTACGTGCATGATCCTCAGATATGTACGCAACTTTCATTCAATTTGAGCATTTTCATTTGAGCAATTCTGGTGCCATTTTAAAATTCGTCAATACGAACTGTTCTGTTTTGACAGATTCTGCCTTTTATTTCGCATTGCCTCTTTTGCTATGTTGGATGAATTTCTTTGATCCATTAATGTCCAGTAGCATTATGCAATGTCCAGAAGTGTTAAGAATGATTGTGTCACCTCTGAATATGTCAATTTATATTGTGCACTAACCCTCTAATGAGTTGTTTCGAGTTTGGTGTGGAGGAAGTTTTCAAGGATCAAGAGAGGAGTATGATGCAACATGATCAAGGAGAGTGAAAGCTCTAAGCTTGGGGATGCACCCGGTGGTTCACCCCTGCATATATCAAGAAGACTCAAGCGTCTAAGCTTGGGGATGCCCAAGGCATCCCCTTCTTCATCGACAACATTATCAGGTTCCTCCCCTGAAACTATATTTTTATTCCATCACATCTTATGTGCTTTTTCTTGGAGCGTCGGTTTGTTTTTGTTTTTTGTTTTGTTTGAATAAAATGGATCCTAGCATTCACTTTATGGGAGAGAGACACGCTCCGCTGTAGCATATGGACAAGTATGTCCTTGGTTTCTACTCATAGTATTCATGGCGAAGTTTCTCCTTCGTTAAATTGTTATATGGTTGGAATTGGAAAATGATACATGTAGTAATTGCTATAAATGTCTTGGGTAATGTGATACTTGGCAATTGTTGTGCTCATGATTAAGCTCTTGCATCATATGCTTTGCACCCATTAATGAAGAAATACATAGAGCATGCTAAAATTTGGTTTGCATATTTGGTTTCTCTAAGGTCTAGATAATTTCTAGTATTGAGTTTGAACAACAAGGAAGACGGTGTAGAGTCTTATAATGTTTTCAATATGTCTTTTATGTGAGTTTTGCTGCACCGGTTCATCCTTGTGTTTGTTTCAAATAAACCTTGCTAGCCTAAACCTTGTATCGAGAGGGAATACTTCTCATGCATCCAAATACTTGAGCCAACCACTATGCCATTTGTGTCCACCATACCTACCTACTACATGGTATTTTCTGCCATTCCAAAGTAAATTGCTTGAGTGCTACCTTTAAAATTCCATCATTCACTTTTGCAATATATAGCTCATGGGACAAATAGCTTAAAAACTATTGTGGTATTGAATATGTAATTATGCACTTTATCTCTTATTAAGTTGCTTGTTGTGCGATAACCATGTTCACTGGGGACGCTATCAACTATTCATTGTTGAATTTCATGTGAGTTGCTATGCATGTCCGTCTTGTCTGAAGTAAGAGAGATCTACCACCATATGGTTAAGCATGCATATGTTAGAGAAGAACATTGGGCCGCTAACTAAAGCCATGCTCCATGGTGGAAGTTTCAGTTTTGGACAACAATCCTCAAATCTCAAATGAGAAAATTATTAATTGTTGGTATATGCTTATGCATAAAAGAGGAGTCCATTATCTGTTGTCTATGTTGTCCCGGTATGGATGTCTAAGTTGAAGAATAATCAATAGCGAGAAATCCAATGCGAGCTTTCTCCTTAGACCTTTGTACTGGCGGCATAGAGGTACCCCTTTGTGACACTTGGTAAAAACAATGCATTGTGATGATCCGGTAGTCCAAGCTAATTAGGACAAGGTGCGGGCACTATTAGTACACTATGCATGAGGCTTGCAACTTATAAGATATAATTTACATGATGCATATGCTTTATTACTACTGTTGACAAAATTGTTTCATGTTTTCAAAATCAAAGCTCTAGCACAAATATAGCAATCGATGCTTTTCCTCTATGGAGGACCATTCTTTTACTTTCAATGTTGAGTCAGTTCACCTATTTCTCTCCACCTCAAGAAGCAAACACTTGTGTGAACTGTGCATTGATTCCTACATATTTGCATATTGCACTTGTTATATTACTCTATGTTGACAATATCCATGAGATATACATGTTACAAGTTGAAAGCAACCGCTGAAACTTAATCTTCCATTGTGTTGCTTCAATACCTTTACTAAGAATTTATTGCTTTATGAGTAACTCTTATGCAAGACTTATTGATGCTTGTCTTGAAGTGCTATTCATGAAAAGTCTTTGCTATATGATTCACTTGTTTACTCATGTCATATACATTGTTTTGATCGCTGCATTCACTACATATGCTTTACAAATAGTATGATCAAGATTATGATGGCATGTCACTCCGTAAATTATCCGTGTTATCGTTTTACCTCGCTCGGGACGAGCGTAACTAAGCTTGGGGATGCTGATACGTCTCCGACGTATCGATAATTTCTTATGTTCCATGCCACATTGTTGATGTTATCTACATGTTTTATGCACACTTTATGTCATATTCGTGCATTTTCTGGAACTAACCTATTAACAAGATGCCGAAGTGCCAGTTGCTGTTTTCTGCTGTTTTTGGTTTCAGAAATCCTAGTAAGGAAATATTCTCGGAATTGGACGAAATCAAAGCCCAGGGGCCTATTTTCTCACGAAGCTTCCAGAAGTCCGAAGGAGAGACGAAGAGGGGCCACGGAGGGGCCACACCCTAGGGCGGCGCGGCCCCCCCCTTGGCCGCGCGGCCCTGTGGTGTGGGGCCCCCGTGCCGCCTCTTGACCTGCCCTTCCGCCTATAAAAAGTCTCCGTGACAAAACCCCCAGTACCGAGAGCCACGATACGGAAAACCTTCCAGAGACGCCGCCAACGCCGATCCCATCTCGGGGGATCCAGGAGATCGCCTCCGGCACCCTGCCGGAGAGGGGAATCATCTCCCCGGAGGACTCTACGCCGCCATGGTCGCCTCCGGTGTGATGTGTGAGTAGTCTACCCCTGGACTATGGGTCCATAGCAGTAGCTAGATGGTTGTCTTCTCCCCATTGTGCTATCATTGTCGGATCTTGTGAGCTGCCTAACATGATCAAGATCATCTATCTGTACTTCTATATGTTGCGTTTGTTGGGATCCGAGGAATAGAGAATACTTGTTATGTTGATTATCAAAGTTATATCTATGTGTTGTTTATGATCTTGCATGCTCTCCGTTACTAGTAGATACTCTGGCCAAGTTTTTGCTATTAACTCCAAGAGGGAGTACTTATGCTCGATAGTGGGTTCATGCCCGCATTGACACCGGGACAAAGGATGTAAAAGTTCTAAGGTTGTGTTGTGCTGTTGCCACTAGGGATAAAACATTAGTGCTATGTTCAAGGATGTAGTCACTAGTTACATTACGCACCATACTTAATGCAATTGTCTGTTGTTAGCAACTTAATACTGGAAGGGGTTCGGATGATAACCTGAAGGTGGACTTTTTAGGCATAGATGCAGTTGGATGACGGTCTATGTACTTTGTCGTAATGCCCAATTAAATCTCACTATACTCATCATGATATGTATGTGCATGGTCATGCTCTCTTTATTTGTCAATTGCCCAACTGTAATTTGTTCACCCAACATGCTGTTCGTCTTATGGGAGAGACACCTCTAGTGAACTGTGGACCCCGGTCCAATTCTCTTTACTGAAATACAATCTACTGCAATACTTGTTCTACTGTTTTCTGCAAACAATCATCTTCCACACAATACGGTTAACTCTTTGTTACAGCAAGCCGGTGAGATGGACAACCTCACTGTTTCGTTGGGGCAAAGTACTTTGGTTGTGTTGTGCAGGTTCCACGTTGGCGCCGGAATCACTGGTGTTGCGCCGCACTACATCTCGCCGCCATCAACCTTCAACGTGCTTCTTGACTCCTACTGGTCCGATTAAACCTTGGTTTCTTACTGAGGGAAACTTGCCGCTGTGCGCATCACACCTTCCTCTTGGGGTTCCCAACGGACGTGCCAACCACACGCATCAGTACCTTGGCCGGTACCCCGGCCGGAGGCCCCGGCCCACGCGCCCCAGGCCTCTCCTGGCCAGCGCTGCTCGACCATGGCCGGTAGTACCGGCCCTACCTGGCCGGTACCTCCGGCCTCCCCCTCCCACGCGCGCACCGGCCTCCAACGGGCAGATTTTGGGGCCTCCTTTTATGCCCCCTCTCTCTCTTGTTTTTTAATCCCTTGCTCCTTCTTCTTCCTCCTCTCTCTCAAGCTCACCACCATTGTTGTTGACTTTTTGTGAGCTTGATCTCTCTTTCCCCAACCAATGATTCTTGCATCTATTTGAGAGAAAGATTGAGGGGATCTAGATCCATACTTTGACCAAACCAAATCATCTCTTTGTGAGTGAATCTTTGGGATCTAGATCTTGGAGAATTTTGTGTTCTCCTCTTTGTTCTTCCTCTCTTATTCCCCCAATAGCTTTTGTAGCTTTGTTGGAATTTGAGAGAGAAGGACTTGAGCATCTTTGTGGTGTTCTTGCCATTGCATTTTGTGCATCGGTTTGAGTTCTCCACGGTGATTCGTGGTGGTGAAAGCAAGAAGGTTGTTACTCTTGGGTTCTTGGAACCCTAGACGGAGTCTAGGCCTTTGTGGCGATTTGTTGGGAGCCTCCAATTAAGTTGTGGATGTGTGCCCCAATCTTTGTGTAAGGCCCGGTTTCCGCCTCGAAGGAAATCCCTTAGTGGAACCGTGACCTAGGCCTTTGTGGCGAGGGTCACCGGAGATTTAGGTGAGGCGCCTCTGTGGCGTTCGGTGTGTGGTGTGAGTACCGCATCTTGGGGTGAGGCCTTTGTGGCGTTGGTGTGCATCGAGCAACCACACCTCAAGGTGAGCCTCTTGTGGCGTTCGGGAGCACTAAGCAACCGCACCTCTCCACCGGAGATTAGCACTCGCAAGAGTGTGAACTCCGGGTTAAATCATCGTCTCCCGCGTGCCTCGGTTATCTCTATACCCGAGCTCTTTACTTATGCACTTTACCTTGTGATAGCCATCGTGCTTGAAGTTATATATATCTTGCTATCACATTCTTGCTTGTATTGCTTAGCATAAGTTGTTGGTGCACATAGGTGAACCTTTGCTTAGAATAAGTTGTTGGTGCACATAGGTGAACCATAGTATATAGGCTTTGGGCTTGACAAAGTAAACGCTAGTTTTATTCCGCATTTGTTAAGCCCATCTCGTAAAAGTTTTAAATCGCCTATTCACCCCCCCCTCTAGGCGACATCCGTGTCCTTTCAATTGGTATCAGAGCAAGGTCTCTCATTCTTAGGCTTCACCGCCTTGAGAGTAAGGATGTCGGTTAGGGGATTAGCGCACAATAACTTGTTTATATTTGATGGCACAAAGTATGATCTATGGAAAATTTATGTGCTTAATATTTTGCGGCGTATGTCCCCGGACATGGAGCGATTTCTTGACATGGGTTTTTCTTCTCCTAAGGATCCTCAAAATTTATCTCTTGAGGAGGAGAAAAACTCTTGTCTCGATGCTCTTGCTTCTCATGTGTTTTCCATTGTTGTGAGCAATGTAGTTACTTCTTCAATCATGCCTTTTGGGAGCGCTCATGAATTATGGACAAAGCTTCAAGATAAATATGATGTGTCCACTATCATTGAGGATGATTGTTTTGCTTCCACTTCCGGCCGTGATGAGTTCTCATCTTCATCCACTTCACCAAAGTGTGGTAAGACACAAGGTAATGATATGGTGAGTGGTGATGAAAATTGCAATGTTGATATTGAGCTTACTATTGATGATTCTTCATCTCTATCTCATTGCAATGCTTCATCTTTGGACTTAAACACATCTAGCACTAGAAATGATTTACATGCTTGTGTTGATAGTCCTTGCATATCATGTGTAAGTTGCTTGAATAAATCTCATAATGATATGCTTGATTTGTCTTGTGGCCATGATAAAAATGATTCTATTTCCTCTAGTTGTTGTGTGTCTAACAATGTAGAGGAAACCAAAGATTCTATTGGTCAAGACAAGATCTTGAAAGGAGCCTCAAGTAACTCCTCATATTTATCTCACGGTCCTCATATATGCCTTATGGCCAAGGGTTCCACGGTACCTCCTACCATGGAACCTAATATTTCTCGTAGTGATAAGGATGAGGATGAATATGAAGAAGAGGATTGGGTTGTCTCTCTACGCGATAAGGGTAAGAGTGTATTCAAGGTTCTTTACAAAGATAAAATTGCTAGCTCTCACTTCTTTGAAATCTTGACTACCGCTATTGAGAGCCAAAAACTTATTTGGATGCATGAGAACACCATTGATAAAAAGGGTGCACTTGAACGAGAGTATGCCGATGATGTAGCATCATTAAAGAATGAACTTGAAGAAGAACAAACCATCAAGGAAGCTCTTGAGGAGACCTTTGCTCTAGAATTGTCTAGAGAAAAGGAAAACCATGATAGAGCTCTTGAGATGGCAAATGAACTAAAGCTAAAAAATGACAAGCTTGTGTTTGTTAATGCTAAACTCCTTGAGGATTTTGAGAAACTCAAAAAAGGCTCAAGGGTCATTGAGAGTGCGCTCACCAAACTCACCGAGTCGCATGAGCAACTTAAAGCTTCTTATCTAAAAGTGCATGCCAACTTGCCTTCTCCTATTGCTATTGATAATGATGCTTGTGCTACTAACTCTACTTCTTGTGAAGCATCTACCTTGAAGGAGAATGTTGAGCTAAGGGCTCAACTTGATTTGCTAACTTGCAATTATGGGAAATTGGAAGAAAATCATGGAAAGCTTTCTAGCTCCCATGAGGATCTTCTAGCTTCTCATGATAGGCTAAAGTTAGCTCATGAGGCTATCATATCTAAGGCAACACCTTGTGAGCCTCATGTGGATACTAGCACTACTACTCAAAATGCTATATTGCCATGTGCTAGTCCTTGTAATTCATCCACTCATAGTATTGCTAAATTTTGTGATGAATTATCTTCCTTGCCTTGTTGCTCTAACAATGAAGGTTCTACTTCCTCTAGTACTTGTGTTGTTACTAACCATGTAGAGGAAATCAAAGAGCTCAAGGCCCAAGTCACTTCTTTGAAGAACGACTTGGTAAAGAGTCATGAAGGGAAATGCAAAATTGACAAGATGTTGAGTGTGCAACAATCCCCCAATGACAAGAGTGGACTTGGATTCAACTCCAACAACAAGAACAAGTCCAAGAGCAACAAGATTAAGAAGGGCCAATTACAAGTCAAAGACCCGGCGAAGATTGTTTGCTTCAAGTGCAAAATTGAAGGGCATCATGTTAGATCTTGTCCTTTGAAGAAGAAGCAAAAAGGGAAGAGGCCTCAAGCTCAAACTCATATTCAACCTCAAGTTGAAGAAATGCCACTTCTCAATAAGATACAAGCCAATGCTCCCATTGTGGAGAAATCTAGTGAGAAGAAGGAGAAGAAAAGAACTTGCTACATATGCCGTGAGAAGGGCCACATCTCCTCCTTGTGCACTATTGGTACCTCATCCAACTCTATCACCATTGATGATGTTTATTCTCTTCGTAAGGATGAGGGTGGCAATGTGTTTGCCAAATATGTTGGTGCTCAAAGTGGTGTCAAGAAAAGAACCATTTGGGTTGCCAAGCCTATTGTGACTAACCTCTTAGGACCCAACTTAGTTGGGGACCAACAATCCAAAATTTGATCAATAGGTGCTTGTTGGAGGGCATTGGAGACTTGGCTACATCATGAAAAATTAAGGGATCTTCATCATTTATATTATCTCAAGCCAAGTCTTTTGGTTATCTTACTTCTATCATATACCCAATGTTCCTTCTTGCGGTAACATGTGCTCAACTCATTTATATTGAAAGTTACTCGCCCCTTTGCATGTGTTAGTTTTGTTCCTAACATGTGTTTGTATATGTTGTGCATCATACTTGTTTTTCTTGAGAAATCAAGTCTATGTATGTTAGGTTGCACACCATGTATTTGTGCTTGTGTTGGAGCCTCTTTGCATCTTGTTGTATCTTATATGGCTCTTATGAGAGATTAATGGACTATAACATTTTGGGAGAGTGATATGCCTTTAGGAATTTCACAATCCTAACAATGTGTGTACATGAGGAATATCACTTAGAATTGATATTGCAAGATTATCTAGTCTCTATGTGGTATGTCATCTTCATGAGAAATTCAAATTCTAATGTTCATTAATATCTCTAGTTGGATCTTATTTGCCTCTTGTGAAAATAAATTCCTTATCACATTATGGGGGAGTAATAAGCTTTGTGCATATTACAAGCCTAGGAAATGTGAACATTTGAGGTTGTGTCACATAGAATTGATATTGTAAATTATCTCTCATATGTGACATGTTTTCTCAAACAAGTTCCAATTTGCTTAAATGGCTTCATTGCTAATATCTTTGTGGATCTTATTTGTGAAAGTGGTCCTTAGCATGGTTTTTCACAATGTGTCCCTCAATACATTTTTGGAAAACCATATGCTTCAAGTCATACTATTAATTGCTTTGCATGTTGGTATGAATACTATTAATTGCTTTGCATGTTGGTATGAATACTATTAATTGCTTTGCATGTTGGTATGAATACTATTTATTGCTTTGCATGTTGGTATGAATACTATTAATTGCTTTGCATGATGGTATGACTAATTGAAGCTATCAAGAAACTCTCTTTGCATGATGGTTAACTCTTATCTTTTACCATATGCTTTATTTGGTGTAGATATGATCTTACATATACTTACAAACTACCACCGGGAAATATTTCCTAATACCTTGTGTCCTAGGACAATTGGCAATCTATTATGAGGTAGAAATTTATTGATCATATTTACATTGGCTCTTGTGTTTAAATTGTATTATTTATTGCCATGAATGTGTTGTGTTTTTACTCCCATGTGTCTTCCTTGCATCTTATAGATCTAATTTGTCTATTCAAACTTTCTTAGCATTTTACTAGATATAGGTAGCGTGATGATCCTAGTTTTGTGCATTTTGTATTCATATGAAAAATCCTAGATAATGCACCAATATTGGGGGAGCTCTTCTATATTTATTAGAATGCTTAACATCTCTTGATCATTATCAAAAATTTGGTTTTGGGTGACATAAAATTTTCTTTTTGGTACGTTGTGCCATCATAAAAAGTGTCGAGGGTTTGGTTTATTTGTTGGAACCTTGCTCTCTTGGGAGTTGGTTATCTCATTCCTTTGTGTTTAGGTTTAATTAGCTTCTTATAATGAGATAAGTCCTTGAAGTCAATCTTGTGTTGATTTGATTCTTTGATATAATTTGGACAACCATTGTCTCTTGGTTTATTTGGTGTTTTTGTCCAAATTGTATCTTCCTTTGGTTCTTGAAAGTATTGTGCATGCATATTTAATATATGTATATCTTATGGCATGTGTCACTTTCTTTGATCCAATATATAGGGTAAACTCCATCAAATCCTAATTTGGCTAAGATGTGCATGAAATTCAATTTCATATCTATATGCACATAGAATTGTGGAGTTTGTCCTATATGTTGTAGTGTGTCTAACTACTTTGAACCCAATTAGTTTGGGGACCTTTTTGTACTTACCTTTGTGTTAGGTACAATGGATATGCATTGGATGCTTGTCTCACTCTTGGGGAGAAGTGGTGACTCAATGGTAACTTGAGGCAAGCTAGGATGGTCAACAAACACATATCTACTACATCCTCACCAATGCTATCTCGGTAACAAGTATCTTCTCATGCATATTTTTCTAGCATCCAACCATGTGGTTGCATCTTGGCATGAATCTCTTGATTTGCAAATGTTGTGCTTCTTGCTAAAATCTTAACGAAACCTCTTTATTGCGAATGTGAGTAGTTTGAGATGAGCACATATGTTGGGAAGTATATAAAATCATGATCATGATTCACCCATCCCATCTATGCCTATCTAGCAATTTTATTGCATATCAATTCCTCAAGCCTCTCACATGTGCAGTATCGATGAAAGTGTAAATTGAGTTATTTCTTTTAGTATCCCCGTTTGTGATACTTGTTGCCTTTCTCAAATGCATCCCAACTATCTTCTATCCCTTGTTGATAGTTGTGATGTATTTTAGTTGTTTTGTGGTTGAAGTTCATGAATGTACAATAAGATAAAATTGAGCCTTTGGCCATGCTATTAAGCAAAAATTCTTATTGGTATATTGCATGACTTTGTCTTGGATATCATGCTATATTTCTTGTGTATCTATTTTGTGTGTGCATGTTTCTTTGTGGATAAATATCTTTGTGATATTGCTCACTTAGAGAAACTTATACACATAAGAGATGATACATCTCCATTCGATATCTTATTTATTTGTTGCGTGTTGATTGGTCATGCTAAGCAATATAATTCATTGAAGACTATGATGATGCTTTTTTCTCATCCTTGTAATAGTCTTATAATATGCTTTATCATGCCTTTCACATATCCTCTTGGTTGAGCCTTTTATTATGGTGCCTCTTGTTGCTCAACACTTTGTTTGTTGCAAGTGGTAAGCTTAATTTTCTATCTATGATCTATTGCAAATGTTTGTGTTTTAAATGGTAATGAGGGAGTGAGGATTCCATGTTATGCATATTGTATTCAAATGCAACATTTTATTTTATGCATGTACCTTGGGGAGCTTCCTCATTTGATTTAGAATACTATCTTGTGGTGATCATTAGAGTTTGATTCACTTGGTATCTTTTGTTTTTGAATGATATCATGGGAGTGATGATTCCATGTTTGTGCACTTTATACTCCAATGCAAATTGTCTAGTTTTGTGCACAAACCTTGGGGAGCTTCCTCATATTATTTAGAGCAATCCTCTTGATCTTATCATAATATCTATCTTTCTTTTGGTATCTTCCTTGTGGTTCATTTGGTTGCTTGCTTCATTTGTTGAAGCTTCTTGACTTTGTTATCTTTTTGCAATCTTTGATCCTATCTATAGTGTGATTCCTTCCGAATATTCGTCATTGGATATGTGCATTTGATTCCACTCAAATTATGAGAAATGCACACGCTATGGAGGAACTCTCACTATATTGGCCTTCTAAATTTTTCACCCATTTCGGCAATTGGTGCCAATGGGGGAGAAGTTTGGAGGGTTTAAGGGAATTTGGTTATGTCTTTGCTTTGTGCTTAAGCATGTGCCTTTATTGCATTGCATCTTGTTGCTTTGCATAGTTGAATATTTAGAGGAAACTCCACTAGGCTTTGAATGCCAATATATGCAATGAAAGTCAAGATCATTCACACATGCATATATTATGTGGGAGTTTGCTCTATATATTCAATTTATTTGTTACTTAAATTCCTTATATAAACCCTCTCAAAGAGATTGTCATCAATTACCAAAATGGGGGAGATTGAAAGTGCATGGAGCTCCCATGTGTGGTTTTGGTAATTAATGACAATCCCTATGGACTAATGTTTGCATTGAGTTATATTTGTAGGAGTTGTCCATAGGCAATTCTTGAACCATTTGTTGGCTTCAAGGTTGCAATAAGAAGAAATTGATGAAGGATATCAAGTGTCAAGTATGTCTTGAAGATGAAGATGAAGTGAGCCCTCAAGTTACTTCAAGACATCAACATGATGAAGTGCAAGTTCAAGATGAGCCAACTCGAGGAGTTCATAAGCTTGAAGCTTGCCATGGAGAAATGAAGTGCTAGTTCAAGATGAGCCATCTCAAAGAGATCCTTTGATTGACTCTTTTCATCCATATGGTGATCATGGATATGTGAAGTTGCGCCGAAGAAGAAGCTCTCCCATGGTGGTTTATGGGGGAGCAATCTACAAGACTTTGTCTAGCAAGCATAAGCAAGAAAGGCGTTCCATCTTGTTGCGGTCAAGATCGTCATCATCGAGCTCAAGTGGAATGCGCAAGATTAAGGTTTGCTCTTGATAGGGTTTCTTTCTCACCGGTCTCATAGTGTAGTTGGAGACCGGTTTATAGTTTAGTTGCCGTACTATCAAGAGGGCTCTCGAGTGAGTAACTCGATCGTATCGTTCGGAGAGAGCTCAAACCTTTGCATCCTTGCATCATCTTTCTTGGTTGTTATTTGGATCTTATCCATGTGATGTTTTAGAGCTTGTGCTTATTCTCATGACAAGCTTTAGTTCATCGAAAACGGATTCCGCATGAATCACTTGTTCGTTTTCGAGTTTGGTGATTTTCTCGGTTTCTCATGTTGAGGTATTGCACCTCTAAAAATCATAGAAAATCACCCCCCCCCACCGATTTCCATATTTCCACTTTTTGTTGGGTAGCTCTTGTTGTCCTCTTTCCAACAAATTTGGTTTCATCTCGTTTGGATTCTCCAATCTCAAAATATTTGGATTTCATATTAGGGTTTAAAAGAATGAAGAAAAAGAGAATAAAAGGAAAGAAGAGGAGGGGTGGTCGCCGGTGGTGGTGCGGGCGGTACCACCGGCCACGCAGCGGCCGGAGCCTCCGGGCTAGGTACCGCCCGTGGTACCGGGGGAGCCGATTGTGGCTCAGTACATGTGCCAGGGAGGTTGGAGCCCCGGCGGTACCTTGGCCGGTACCCCGGCCGGAGGCCCCGGCCTCCCCTCCCGGCCCGCGCGCCCCAGGCCTCTCCTGGCCAGCGCTGCTCGACCATGGCCGGTAGTACCGGCCCTACCTGGCCGGTACCTCCGGCCTCCCCCTCCCACGCGCGCACCGGCCTCCAACGGGCAGATTTTGGGGCCTCCTTTTATGCCCCCTCTCTCTCTTGTTTTTTAATCCCTTGCTCCTTCTTCTTCCTCCTCTCTCTCAAGCTCACCACCATTGTTGTTGACTTTTTGTGAGCTTGATCTCTCTTTCCCCAACCAATGATTCTTGCATCTATTTGAGAGAAAGATTGAGGGGATCTAGATCCATACTTTGACCAAACCAAATCATCTCTTTGTGAGTGAATCTTTGGGATCTAGATCTTGGAGAATTTTGTGTTCTCCTCTTTGTTCTTCCTCTCTTATTCCCCCAATAGCTTTTGTAGCTTTGTTGGAATTTGAGAGAGAAGGACTTGAGCATCTTTGTGGTGTTCTTGCCATTGCATTTTGTGCATCGGTTTGAGTTCTCCACGGTGATTCGTGGTGGTGAAAGCAAGAAGGTTGTTACTCTTGGGTTCTTGGAACCCTAGACGGAGTCTAAGCCTTTGTGGCGATTTGTTGGGAGCCTCCAATTAAGTTGTGGATGTGTGCCCCAATCTTTGTGTAAGGCCCGGTTTCCGCCTCGAAGGAAATCCCTTAGTGGAACCGTGACCTAGGCCTTTGTGGCGAGAGTCACCGGAGATTTAGGTGAGGCGCCTCCGTGGCGTTCGGTGTGTGGTGTGAGTACCGCATCTTGGGGTGAGGCCTTTGTGGCGTTGGTGTGCATCGAGCAACCACACCTCAAGGTGAGCCTCTTGTGGCGTTCGGGAGCACTAAGCAACCGCACCTCTCCACCGGAGATTAGCACTCGCAAGAGTGTGAACTCCGGGTTAAATCATCGTCTCCCGCGTGCCTCGGTTATCTCTATACCCGAGCTCTTTACTTGTGCACTTTACCTTGTGATAGCCATCGTGCTTGAAGTTATATATATCTTGCTATCACATTCTTGCTTGTATTGCTTAGCATAAGTTGTTGGTGCACATAGGTGAACCTTTGCTTAGAATAAGTTGTTGGTGCACATAGGTGAACCATAGTATATAGGCTTTGGGCTTGACAAAGTAAACGCTAGTTTTATTCCGCATTTGTTAAGCCCATCTCGTAAAAGTTTTAAATCGCCTATTCACCCCCCCCTCTAGGCGACATCCGTGTCCTTTCAGCTGGATACTACTTATTCTGGATCATTCACGCACAATAAAGAAGAGTTTAAATGGGACCTTCTTGATCAGATTCAGGAGAACACTGAAGATTGGGAGAACGACAAAGGTAAATAATCAGGTATAAACTATGAATATGAATACATTAAGTCTTTCATTGAAACTGTTGATTTTCAAGAGCTTAGTGCTAAATATGGTCTTGATCCTCAAATTATGGTCAATTGCTATAGAGCCTTTGCTTCTCATATTAATGTTCCTAAAGAAAATTGGTACATGTATCATGAACCTTTTAAAGACACTTGTATGGAAAATGAAATTGTTGTTAATGATTGCAATAAACATGCCCAAACTTCTGAAAATACTATTTCTTATAAGCATGTTAATTTTTGTGGAGTGCATAGACCTTGTGGAATTAATCAAATCGAAGATGAATATTGTATCCATCATAGGAATGAAAAAACTAGAAAGTGGTTTAGGGCTCTAGATGATCTTGGTGAAAAAGTTTGTGCCCTCTATCCTTTTATTTGTGAACTTCGCCATAGAGCGGGTCATTTTAATTTTCAATGCTCCTCCAATGATAATTCGAACCTCATGAGTGCTGCAAATTTGTATTGTGATGATGAAATTACTCCTAATCAGCATGATGAACTTACTTTATTTTTGTGGTGTGAAGAGTTATCAAGAAAAATTTCTTTGTTAGATATGAGTGATCTTGATATTAATAGTGTCCTGCATGGGTGTCTTTCTTATTGCATTAATAATTTCCATACAAATACTTACATACAAAATATTTTAGAAGATGACACTTTGCCAAAATACGATAGGACCGCTGTGTGTTTTAAACTTATTAATGAAAAGGAGGAACCCTCCCAAGTTTCTTCTATTGTTTCTGGAAATAAATCAGGTTATGTGGAGAAGCCTCCCATCAAGCCTCTCCCTCCTAAAGAAGGGAACAAGGAGAAGGAAAAGAAGAAGAAGGGAACGAAGAAGAAGAAGAAGAAGAGGGGAAATAAAAAGACAGAGGTAATGGCATATCCCCGCGTGTATGAGATAACGATAGGTAACCATAAGTATGTTGCTCCTAATGATTATTATGATAATGAATCTGAGTGCAATGATCTTTCTATGCCCTTTACCTACATTAGTGATCATGATTTAAAAGAGCACACTACTTTTGATATTGAAAATCTCTGGGAAACTAATTCTAAAAATGATGATGTTAATAATTGCCATAGTATTAGTACTATCCATGCTTCTTCCCATAATGATATAGAAAGCTCTAAGCTTGGGGATTAGGTGTTTGAAACTCCTTTTGCTACTGATGATTATATTTTTTATACATCTCCTTCTAGTAAAAATGATGGTAAGGTTACAGATGAACATACTGTGGAGGATAACTATTCTATTTCTTATGATGACACTATGCCTCCAATCTTTGACAATTATTATAAAGAATGCTATGACATAGGTTATAATTACCCTTATGAAACTTGTCATAGTTATGATGGGATTGCCAAAAACAATTCCCTTAGTATGCAACTTGTTTATCATGTTCAAATTCTTGATAATGATCCTGCTCCAATTACTATTAATGAGAAAAATTCTTCTTGTGCCAAAATTAATGATACCTTTATGCATATGAACCATGATAAGAATGTTTTAAGTGATGGTTATATGGTTGAGTTTGTTCATGATGCTACTGAAAGTTATTATGAGAGAGGGAAACATGGTTATATGCATCTTAATAATATTAAGTTCCCCCTCTTTATGTTGAGAATCTTGAAGTCGCGCTTGTGTTATCTTCCTATGCTTGTCACTTTGCTCCTCATTGATACGTCTCCGACGTATCGAAAATTTCTTATGATCCATGCCACATTATTGATGATATCTACATGTTTTATGCATACTTTATGTCATATTTATGCATTTTCCGGCACTAACCTATTAACGAGATGCCGAAGAGCCAGTTGCTGTTTTCTGCTGTTTTTGGTTTCAGAAATCCTAGTAAGGAAATATTCTCGGAATTGGACGAAATCAACGCCCAGGGGCCTATTTTCACACGAAGCTTCCAGAAGACCGAAGGAGTCACGAAGTGGGGCCACGAGGTGGCCAGACAATAGGGCGGCGCGGCCTGGCCCTTGGCCGCGCCGGCCTGTTGTGTGGGGCCCCCGTGACGCCCCCTGACCTATCTCCTCCGCCTACTTAAGGCCTTCGTCGCGAAACCCCCAGTACCGAGAGCCACGATACGGAAAACCTTCCAGAGACGCCTCCGCTGCCAATCCCATCTCGGGGGATTCAGGAGATCGCCTCCAGCACCCTGCCGGAGAGGGGAATCATCTCCTGGAGGACTCTTCACCGCCATGGTCGCCTCCGGAGTGATGAGTGAGTAGTTCACCCCTGGACTATGGGTCCATAGCAGTAGCTAGATGGTCGTATTCTCCTAATTGTGCTTCATTGTCGGATCTTGTGAGCTGCCTAACATGATCAAGATCATCTATCTGTAATGCTATATGTTGTGTTTGTTGGGATCCGATGGATAGAGAATACTATGTTATGTTGATTATCAATCTATTACCTATGTGTTGTTTATGATCTTGCATGCTCTCCGTTATTAGTAGGGGCTCTGGCCAAGTTTTTGCTAGTAACTCCAAGAGGGAGTATTTATGCTCGATAGTGGGTTCATGCCTCCATTAAATCTGGGACAGTAACAGAAAGTTCTAAGGTTGTGGATGTGCTGTTGCCACTAGGGATAAAACATCGATGCTATGTCCGAGGATGTAGTTGGTGATTACATTACGCACCATACTTAATGCAATTGTCTGTTGTTTGCAACATAATACTGGAAGGGGTTCGGATGATAACCTGAAGGTGGACTTTTTAGGCATAGATGCATGCTGGATAGCGGTCTATGTACTTTGTCATAATGCCCAATTAAATCTCACAATACTCATCATATCATGTATGTGCATGGTCATGCCCTCTTTATTTGTCAATTGCCCAACTGTAATTTGTTCACCCAACATGCTATTTATCTTATGGGAGAGACACCTCTAGTGAACTGTGGACCTCGGTCCATTCTTTTAATCGAATACAATCTACTGCAATACTCGTTCTACTGTTTTCTGCAAACAATCATCATCCACACTATACATCTAATCCTTTGTTACAGCAAGCCTGTGAGATTGACAACCTCACTGTTTCGTTGGGGCAAAGTACTTTGGTTGTGTTGTGCAGGTTCCACGTTGGCGCCGGAATCCCTGGTGTTGCGCTGCACTACATCTCGCCGCCATCAACCTTCAACGTGCTTCTTGACTCCTACTGGTTCGATGAACCTTGGTTTCTAACTGAGGGAAACTTACTGCTGTACGCATCACACCTTCCACTTGGGGTTCCCAACGGTCGCGTGTTGTACGCGTGTCAAGCTAAATTTCTGGCGCCGTTGCCGGGGATCTGAAGAAAAGTTACACCACAAAGATTTCTAACTCCCACGTCAACTACACGCTAGCAAGTAAATTTCTGGCGCCGTTGCCAGGCAGATCAAGACAAGCTGCAAGGGGAGTCTCCACTTCCAATCTCTTTACTTTGTTTTTGTCTTGCTTTGTTTTATTTACTATTTTGTTTGCTGCATTAAATCAAAATACAAAAAAATTAGTTGCTAGTTTTACTTTATTTGCTATCTTGTTTGCTATATTAAAAACACAAAAAAATTAGTTACTTGCATTTACTTTATCTAGTTTGCTTTATTTACTATTGCTAAAATGGGTACTCCTGAAAATACTAAGTTGTGTGACTTCACAACCACAAATAATAATGATTTCTTATGCACACCTATTTCTCCACCTGCTACTACAGCAGAATTCTTTGAAATTAAACCTGCTTTACTGAATCTTGTTATGCGAGAGCAATTTTCTGGTGTTAGTTCTGATGATGCTACTGCCCATCTTAATAATTTTGTTGAATTGTGTGAAATGCAAAAGTATAAGGATGTAGATGGTGACATTATAAAATTAAAATTGTTTCCTTTCTCATTAAGAGGAAGAGCTAAAGATTGGTTGCTATCTCTGCCTAAGAATAGTATTGATTCATGGACTAAATGCAAGGATGCTTTTATTGGTAGATATTATCCTCCTGCTAAAATTATATCTTTGAGAAGTAGCATAATGAATTTTAAACAATTGGATAATGAGCGTGTTGCACAAGCATGGGAAAGAATGAAATCTTTGGTTAAAAACTGCCCAACCCATGGACTGACTACTTGGATGATCATCCAACCCTTTTATGCAGGACTGAATTTTTCTTCGCGGAACTTATTGGATTCAGCTGCTGGAGGTACCTTTATGTCCATCACTCTAGGCGACGCAACAAAGCTTCTTGATAATATGATGATTAATTACTCTGAATGGCACACGGAAAGAGCTCCACAGGGTAAGAAGGTAAATTCTGTCGAAGAAACCTCTTCCTTGAGTGATAAGATTGATGCTATTATGTCTATGCTTGTGAATGGTAGGACAAATATTGATCCTAATAATGTTCCGTTAGCTTCATTGGTTGCTCAAGAAGAACATGTTGATGTAAACTTCATTAAAAATAATAATTTCAACAACAACGCTTACCGGAACAATTATAGTAACAACTATAGGCCATATCCTTATAATAATGGCAACGGCTATGGTAATTCTTATGGGAATTCTTACAAAAATAATAGGAACACACCCCCTGGACTTGAAGCCATGCTTAAAGAATTTATTAGTACACAAACTGCTTTTAACAAATCTGTTGAAGAAAAGCTTGGGAAAATTGATATACTTGCTTCTAAAGTCGATAGTCTTGCTGCTGATGTTGATCTTTTGAAATCGAAAGTTATGCCTAATGAAAATCATAATAATAAAATTGTTACTACAGCAAATGCCATCCAAGTTAGAATTAATGAGAATATAAGATTGATGGCCGAATTGCGTGCTAGGTGGGAGAAAGAAGAAAATGAAAAAGAAGATAATATAGCTAAAGTTTGGACTATTACCACCACTAGTAATGCTAATGCTTCACATGTTTCTGCACCTCCTACTATTAATGGTAAAAGAATCGGTGTTGGCAATGTTTCCACTTCTAATGCAAAGCGCGAAAAACTGCCGGAAACTGCTAAAACTGCTGAAATTGCCTGTGATAAAGCTGCTGAATTTTTTTCCAACATTGGGGATAATGATCCCATTGCTTTAGATTATAATGGTTTGGATTTTTATGATTGCCACATCTCTGAAGTTATAAAGTTCTTACAAAAACTTGCTAAGAGTCCTAATGCTAGTGCTATAAATTTGGCTTTCACAAAACATATTACAAATGCTCTCATAAAAGCTAGAGAAGAGAAATTAAATCGTGAAGCTTCTATTCCTAGGAAGCTAGAGGATGGTTGGGAGCCCATCATTAAGATGAAGGTCAATAACTTTGATTGTAATGCTTTATGTGATCTTGGTGCAAGTATTTCCATTATGCCTAAGAAAATCTATAATATGCTTGACTTGCCACCATTGAAAAATTGTATTTGGATGTTAATCTTGCTGATAATTCTACAAAGAAACCTTTGGGGAGAGTTGATAATGTTCGCATTACCGTTAACAATAACCTTGTCCCCGTTGATTTTGTTGTCTTGGATATTGAATGCAATGCATCTGGTCCCATTATATTGGGAAGACCTTTTCTTCGAACTGTTGGTGCTATTATTGATATGAAGGAAGGTAATATTAAATATCAATTTCCTCTCAAGAAAGGTATGGAACACTTCCCTAGAAGTAGAATGAAGTTACCTTTTGATTCTATCATTAGAACAAATTATGATGTTGATGCTTCACCTTTTGATAACACTTGATACACACTTTCTGCGCCTAGCTGAAAGGCGTTAAAGAAAAGCGCTTATGGGAGACAACCCATGATTTACTACTGCACTTTTATTTTATATATGAGTCTTGAAAGTTGTTACTACTGTAGCAACCTCTCCTTATCTTATTTTGTTGCATTGTTGTGCCAAGTAAAGTCTTTGATAGTAAGGTTCATACTAGATTTGGATTACTGCGCAGAAACAGATTTCTTTGCTGTCACGAATCTGGCCCTAATTCTCTGTAGGTAACTCAGAAAATTATGCCAATTTACGTGAGTGATCCTCAGATATGTACGCATTTCATTAAATTTGAGCATTTTCATTTGATCAAGTCTGGTGCCTCTTAGAAATTCGTCTTTACGAACTGTTCTGTTTTTGACAGATTCTGCCTTTTATTTCGCATTGCCTGTTTTGCTATGCTTGATGGATTTTTCGATACCATTGACTTTCAGTAGCTTTGTGCAATGTCCAGAAGTGTTAAGAATGATTATGTCACCTCTGAACATGTAAATTTTAATTGTGCACTAACCCTCTAATGAGTTGTTTTGAGTTTGGTGTGGAGGAAGTTTTCAAGGATCAAGAGAGGAGGATGATACAATATGATCAAGGAGAGTGAAAGCTCTAAGCTTGGGGATGCCCCGGTGGTTCACCCCTGCATATATCAAGAAGACTCAAGCGTCTAAGCTTGGGGATGCCCAAGGCATCCCTTCTTCATCGACAACATTATCAGGTTCCTCTAGTGAAACTATATTTTTATTCCATCACATCTTATGCACTTTGCTTGGAGCGTCGGTTTGTTTTTGTTTTTGTTTTGTTTGAATAAAATGGATCCTAGCATTCATTGTGTGGGAGAGAGACACGCTCCGCTGTTGCATATGGACAAATATGTCCTTAGGCTTTACTCATAAGTGTTCATGGCGAAGGTTGAATCTTCTTTGTTAAATTGTTATATGGTTGGAATCGGGAAATGCTACATGTTGTAATTGGTAAAATGTCTTGAATAATTTGATACTTGGCAATTGTTGTGCTCATGTTTAAGCTCTTGCATCATATACTTTGCACCCATTAATGAAGAAATACATAGAGCTTGCTAAAATTTGGTTTGCATAATTGGTCTCTCTAAGGTCTAGATAATTTCTAGTAAAAGTTTGAACAACAAGGAAGACGGTGTAGAGTCTTATAATGTTTACAATATGTATTTTATGTGAGTTTTGCTGCACCGCTTCATACTTGTGTTTGTTTCAAATAAACCTTGCTAGCCTAAACCTTGTATCGAGAGGGAATACTTCTCATGCATCCAAAATCCTTGAGCCAACCACTCTGCCATTTGTGTCCACCATACCTACCTACTACATGGTATTTCTCCGCCATTCCAAAGTAAATTGCTTGAGTGCTACCTTTAAAATTTCTATCCTCTACCTTTGCAATATATAGCTCATGGGACAAATAGCCTAAAAACTATTGTGGTATTGAATATGTACTAATGCACTTTATCTCTTATTAAGTTGCTTGTTGAGCGATAACCATGTTCCTGGGGACGCCATCAACTACTCTTTGTTGAATATCATGTGAGTTGCTATGCATGTCCGTCTTGTCTGAAGTAAGGGAGATTTACCACTAGAATGGTTAGAGCATGCATAATGTTAGAGAAGAACATTGGGCCGCTAACTAAAGCCATGATCCATGGTGGAAGTTTCAGTTTTGGACAAATATCCTCAATCTCATATGAGAAAATTAACTGCTGTTGAATGCTTAAGCATTAAAGAGGAGTCCATTATCTGTTGTCTATGTTGTCCCGGTATGGATGTCTAAGTTGAGAATAATCAAAAGCGAGAAATCCAATGCGAGCTTTCTCCTTAGACCTTTGTACAGGCGGCATAGAGGTACCCCTTTGTGACACTTGGTTAAAACATATGTATTGCGGTGATAATCCAGGTAATCCGAGCTAATTAGGACAAGGTGCGGGCACTATTAGTATACCATGCATGAGGCTTGCAACTTGTAGGACATAATTTACATAACACATATGCTTTATTACTACCGTTGACAAAATTGTTTCTTGTTTTCAAAACCAAAGCTCTAGCACAAACATAGCAATCAATGCTTCCCTCTGCGAAGGGCCTTTCTTTTACTTTTATGTTGAGTCAGTTCACCTATTTCTCTCCACCTCAAGAAGCAAACACTTGTGTGAACTGTGCATTGATTCCTACATACTTGCATATTGCACTTGTTATACTACTTTACATTGACAATATCCATGAGATATACATGTTACAAGTTG
Source organism: Lolium perenne (assembly GCF_019359855.2). Classification (NCBI taxonomy): domain Eukaryota; kingdom Viridiplantae; phylum Streptophyta; class Magnoliopsida; order Poales; family Poaceae; genus Lolium; species Lolium perenne. Next base: position 131,824,655 of record NC_067249.2, on the reverse strand, counting down.
AAAGTAACCGCTGAAACTTAATCTTCCTTTGTGTTGCTTCGATACCTTTACTTTGAATTATTGCTTTATGAGTTAACTCTTATGCAAGACTTATTGATGCTTGTCTTGAAAGTACTATTCATGAAAAGTCTTTGCTATATGATTCATTTGTTTACTCATGTCATTTACCATTGTTTTGATCGCTGCATTCATTACATGTGCTTACAATAGTATGATCAAGGTTATGATGGCATGTCACTCCAGAAATTATCTTTGTTATCGTTTACCTACTCGGGACGAGCAGGAACTAAGCTTGGGGATGCTGATACGTCTCCGACGTATTGATAATTTCTTATGTTCCATGCCACATTATTGATGATATCTACATGTTTTATGCATACTTTATGTCATATTTATGCATTTTCCGGCACTAACCTATTAACGAGATGGCAGATGCCGAAGAGCCAGTTGCTGTTTTCTGCTGTTTTTGGTTTCAGAAATCCTAGTAAGGAAATATTCTCGGAATTGGACGAAATCAACGCCCAGGGGCCTATTTTCACACGAAGCTTCCAGAAGACCGAAGGAGTCACGAAGTGGGGCCACGAGGTGGCCAGACAATAGGGCGGCGCGGCCTGGCCCTTGGCCGCGCTGGCCTATTGTGTGGGGCCCCCGTGACGCCCCCTGGCCTATCTCCTCCGCCTACTTAAAGCCTTCGCCGCGAAACCCCCAGTACCGAGAGCCACGATACGGAAAACCTTCCAGAGACGCTGCCGCCGCCAATCCCATCTCAGGGGATTCAGGAGATCGCCTCCGGCACCCTGCCAGAGAGGGGAATCATCTCCTGGAGGACTCTTCACCGCCATGGTCGCCTCCGGAGTGATGAGTGAGTAGTTCACCCCTGGACTATGGGTCCATAGCAGTAGCTAGATGGTCATCTTCTCCTAATTGTGCTTCATTGTCGGATCTTGTGAGCTGCCTAACATGATCAAGATCATCTATATGTAATGATATATGTTGTGTTTGTTGGGATCCGATGGATAGAGAATACTATGTTATGTTGATTATCAATCTATTACCTATGTGTTGTTTATGATCTTGCATGCTCTCCGTTATTAGTAGGGGCTCTGGCCAAGTTTTTGCTAGTAACTCCAAGAGGTAGTATTTATGCTCGATAGTGGGTTCATGCCTCCATTAAATCTGGGACAGTGACAGAAAGTTCTAAGGTTGTGGATGTGCTGTTGCCACTAGGGATAAAACATCGATGCTATGTCCGAGGATGTAGTTGTTGATTACATTACGAACCATACTTAATGCAATTGTCTGTTGTTTGCAACTTAATACTGGAAGGGGTTCGGATGATAACCTGAAGGTGGACTTTTTAGGCATAGATGCATGCTGGATAGCGGTCTATGTACTTTGTCGTAATGCCCAATTAAATCTCACAATACTCATCATATCATGTATGTGCATGGTCATGCCCTCTTTATTTGTCAATTGCCCAACTGTAATTTGTTCACCCAACATGCTATTTATCTTATGGGAGAGACACCTCTAGTGAACTGTGGACCCCGGTCCATTCTTTTAATCGAATACAATCTACTGCAATACTCGTTCTACTGTTTTCTGCAAACAATCATCATCCACACTATACATCTAATCCTTTGTTACAGCAAGCCGGTGAGATTGATAACCTTACTGTTTCGTTGGGGCAAAGTACTTTGGTTGTGTTGTGCAGGTTCCACGTTGGCGCCGGAATCCCTGGTGTTGCGCCGCACTACATCTCGCCGCCATCAACCTTCAACGTGCTTCTTGACTCCTACTGGTTCGATAAACCTTGGTTTCTAACTGAGGGAAACTTACTGCTGTACGCATCACACCTTCCACTTGGGGTTCCCAACGGTCGCGTGCTGTACGCGTGTCACTCATGAATTCATTTGTGTACAAGATTCCTATGCATAGGAAGCGGGTTAGGCTTAAATTTGTTTCACACTTGCTTTTTGATGCTCTCTTTGCTTCAACTCTCATCCTTATGTGAGCATCATTAAAATTACTGAGCCTATCTTAATGGCTATAAAGAAAACACTTCTTGGGAGATAACCCATGTTTTTATTTTGCTACTGTTTTGTTGTGTCTTGGAAGTTGTTACTACTGTAGCAACCTCTACTTATCTTTATTTTATTGCAATGTTGTGCCAAGTAAAGTCTCTAATAGAAGGTTGATGCTAGATTTGGATTTCTGCGCAGAAACAGATTTCTATCTGTCTCAAATTTGAGTAGGTCTCTCTGTAGGAAACTCAGAAAAATCTGCCAATTTTCATGCGTGTTCCTCAGATCTGTACGCAACTTTTATTAGTTTTGAGTTTTCTGATTTGAGCAACGGAAGTACCTCTTAAAAATTCATCTTTACTGGCTGTTCTATTTTGACAGATTCTGTCTCTGTTTTTTTTGCATTGTCTCTTGTGGACTTTAAGCAAGGCTTTCTAGACTTGGAGAGCTGTAGCTAATGTTTTATTGAGTTCTTGCAATGTGTCACTACAGGACCAAAGTGGATTAAAGTTTTTTGAGTACTAACCCCTCTAATGAAGTTTATGAGAAGTTTGGTGTGAAGGAAGTTTTCAAGGGTCAAGAGAGGAGGATGATATAATATGATCAAGAAGAGTGAAAAGTCTAAGCTTGGGGATGCCCCCGTGGTTCATCCCTGCATATTTTAAGAAGACTCAAGCATCTAAGCTTGGGGATGCCCAAGGCATCCCCTTCTTCATCAACAACTTATCAGGTCACCTCTAGTGAAACTATATTTTATTCCGTCACATCTTATGTACTTTACTTGGAGCGTCTCTGTGCTTTTATTTTCGTTTTGTTATTTTCATTCTTTGAATAAATTCATGCTTATGTGGGAGAGAGACACGCTCCGCTTTTTCATTTGAACACTTGTGTTCTTAGTTTTACTTTTAATGTTCATGGTGAAAGTTAAAAGCTGCTGCATTTATTGCTATTTGGTTGGAAACAGGAAATGCTTCATGTGGTAATTGGTATATGGTCTTGAATAATTTGATACTTGGCAATTCTTTTGCTCAATAGATCATGTTTAAGCTCTTGCATCATGTACTTTGCACCTATTAATGAAGAACTATCATAGAGCTTGTTGAAATTTGGTTTGCATGATTGGTCTGTCTAAAAGTCTAGATATTTTCTGGTGAAGTGTTTGAACAACAAGGAAGACAGTGTAGAGTCTTATAATGCTTGCAATATGTTCTTATGTAAGTTTTGCTGTACCGGTTCATACTGGTGTTTGCTTCAAACAACCTTGCTAGCCAAAGCCTTGTACTGAGAGGGAATTCTTCTCATGCATCCAAAACCTTGAGCCAAAACCTATGCCATTTGTGTCCACCATACCTACCTACTATGTGGTATTTCTCTGCCATTCCAAGTAAATTGCTTGCGTGCTACCTTTAAAACTTCATTCCTTGTCTTTGCAATACATAGCTCATGAGAAAATAGCTTAAAAACTATTGTGGTAAAGAATATGTAGCTTATGTATCTTATTTCTTATAAGTTGCTTGTTGAGCGGTAACCATGTTTCTGGGGACGCCATCAACTATTACACTTTTGTTGAATATCATGTGAGTTGCTATGCATGTTCGTATTGTCTGAAGTAAGGGTGATTTGTCATGATTAAATGGTTTGAGTATGCATATTGTAGAGAAGAACGTTGGGCCGCTAACCGAAGCCATGTATCATGGTGGAAGTTTCAGTTTGGACATTAATCCTCAATCTCTTATGAGAATATTATCTGTTGTTGAATGCTTATGCATTAAAGAGGAGTCCATTATCTATTTTCTATGTTGTCCCGGTATGGATGTCCTTAGTTGAGATCTATCAAAAACGAGAAATCAAATGCGATCTATCTCCTTGGACCTTTGTACAGGCAACATAGAGGTACCCCTTTGTGACACTTGGTTGAAACATATGTAATGCAATGATAATCCATGGAAATCCAAGCTAATTAGGACAAGGTGCGAGCACTATTGGTATTCTATGCATGAGGCTTGCAACTTATAGGATGTCTTATGCATAACACATATGAATTATTACTACCATTGACAAAATTGTTTCTATGCTTTCAAAATAAAAGCTCTAGCACAAAAATAGTAATCCATGCTTCCCTCTGCGAAGGGCCATTCTTTTACTTTATGTTGAGTCAGTTTACCTACTTCTTTCTATCTTAGAAGCAAACACTTGAGTCAACTGTGTGCATTGATTCCTAAATACTTGCTTATTTGCATTCATCATATTACTTTATGTTGACAATCATCCATGAGATATACTTCCATGAGATATACATGTTGAAGTTGAAAGCAACTGCTGAAACTTATATCTTCCTTTGTGTTGCTTCAAAACTTTCTACTAAGAATTTATTGCTTTATGAGTTAACTCCTATGCAAATCTTATTGATGCTTGTCTTGAAAGTACTATTCATGAAAAGTCTTTGCTATATGATTCAGTTGTTTAGTCATTGTCTTTACCATTGCTTCGAATCACTTCATTCATCTCATATGCTTTACAATAGTATTGATCAAGATTATGATAGTAGCATGTCACTTCAGAAATTATCCTTGTTATCGTTTACCTACTCGAGGGCGAGTAGGAACTAAGCTTGGGGATGCTTGATACGTCTCCAACGTATCTATAATTTCTGATGTTCCATGCTAGTTTTATGACAATACCTACATGTTTTGCTCACATTTTATAATGATTTTATGCATTTTCCGGAACTAACCTATTAACAAGATGCCGAAGTGCCAGTTCCTGTTTTCTGCTGTTTTTGGTTCCAGAAAGGCTGTTCGGGCAACATTCTCGGAATTCGACGAAACAAAAGCCAAACATCTTATTTCACCGAGACGGACCAGAACACCGAAGGGGAGCCGGAGAGGAGGCCCAGGGCCTCCACACCATAGGCTGGCGCGGCCTAGAGGGGGGGCGCGCCGCCCTATGGGGTGCCCCCCCAGGCACCCCCTCGTGCCGCCTCTTCGCCTATAAAATCCCTCGCGACCTAAAAACCCGACACCAATTAACGAAACTCCAGAAAGACTCCAGGGACGCCGCCGCCATCGCGAAACTCCATTTCGGGGGACAGAAGTCTCTGTTCCGGCACGCCGCCGGGATGGGGAATTGCCCCCGGAGTCATCTCCATCGCCACCACCGCCATCTTCATCGCCATTGCTGTCTCCCATGATGAGGAGGGAGTAGTTCTCCCCCGAGGCTGAGGGCTCTACCGGTAGCTATGTGGTTCATCTCTCTCTCCCATGTGATCTTTATGTGATCATGAGCTTTGTATCACTATTAATCTGTGAGCTACTCTAGTGATGTTATTAAATTAGTCTATTCCTCCTCCATGATGTAATGTTGACAGTGTGTGTATCATATAGTACTTGGTGTAGGTTATGATTGTAATCTCTTGTAGATTATGAAGTTAACTATTACTATGATAGTATTGATGCGATCTATTCCCCCTTTCATATCTATTGTTGATAGTGTGTATGCTATGTTAGTACTCGGTCTAAATTGCAACGGTCTATTATGCACTCTAGAGGTTATTTAAATATGAACTCCGGATGTTGTGGAGCTTGTTTACTCCGGCTTGAGGTGTGCTTTTATAGCCCTACACAATGAATGGTGTTTGTTATCCAACAAGAGAGTGTAGAGTAGTTTTATTATGTGATCATTGTTGAGAGTGTCCACTAGTGAAAGTAGGATCCCTAGGCCTTGTTTCCAAATATCGAATCACCGTTTATTTACTGTTGTATTGCATGTTTGCTCGCTGCCATCTTTATTTCAGATTGCAGTTACTACTCATAATCATCCATATCACTTGTATTTCACTATCTCTTCGCCGAACTAGTGCACCTGTACATCTTACAAGTTTATTAGGTGTGTTGGGGACACAAGAGACTTCTTGTATCGTAATTGCAGGGTTGCTTGAGAGGGATATCTTTGACCGCTACCTCCCTGAGTTCGATAAACCTTGGGTGATTCATTTAAGGGAAACTTGCTGCTGTTCTACAAACCTCTGCTCTTGGAGGCCCAACACTGTCTACAGGAATATAAGCGTGCGTAGACATCAATGCCCTCATTGCTTCCGCTCCCATTTCATTCCAGCAATGGCGTTATCAACTTGGCCATCTCGGTGGTTTTCGTTTGTCATATTCAGCTGGCCTATCTCACGTAGGGATGGCAATGGGTACCCATGACCCGTGTATCCGCTGAGTAAAAACCTAATAGGAGTACATGTATGGGACAAAATATTACCCATAGGTTTATAAATGAGAAAATATCATACCCATCGGGTAGAGTGGGTACAAGCATGAGATCATAGAACCCATACCCGCGTACCTATGTACCCATCTAAATTTAACAAGTGGTCGTTGTAATATTCTGAACTACTTAATTTTTCCCTAATCATGCCTTCATGTTACGAGGATGAACATCATACTTTCCGATCTGAAAATCGTTGGTAGGTTAGTGAGGATTAGACCCCTATTTAGGATCACTTCACCTCCTGTCATTTTGTTTTGATCAATTTGATGTGTTATAAGCGCGAGTATTTTTACCCACGGGTACCCATTTACCCTGTCGGGTGATGGGTATGGGAAAAAGTTGTACCCATTGATAGGTATGGATACAGGTGACAGGTAAGATTGAAGGTGACGGGTACATGTATGGGATGGCTCTACCCGTACCCATACCCTACGGGTGTCATCCCTAATCTCACGCGATGTCTGCTTGTTACAATGTCAGGGTTGTACAATTAGCAAACAATCTTAGTCATCTTATCCTACCAGTGAGTATGAATTGTTGCAGCGACGTACTCTCTATATATAACCGTTTTGCTACCATGGTTCATACTCATTTTCCATGCCTACTCGCGTGTTTTGAGCCGACTCTGCTTGCAAGTAGTTCTCTCAGATGTTGCGTGGCTTTCTTGTTTAGTATGGTACTCTCGCTCAGTTCTCTTGTCCTGGAGCTCACGCTCAGAATGGCATGGCTGACCGCAAGCATCACCCCTTCTTCTTCAGACAGCTCATGCAATTGATGATCACCACCTCTCTTCCGCCTCACTTTTTGGGTGAGGCTGTACCGGCTTCCACCTATCACATCAATATCCAGCCTTTGGCTGCCATGTAGGGCGGTATTCCTATAGAGCGTCTTTCTAATCGTTCTCTTGATTATTCGGTGCTTCAGTTGTTTGGTTGCGTTTGTTATGTTCTTATTACCTCGTGAAGACGCAACAACCTACCCGCTCAGTCCGCCGAGTGTGTTTTTCTTGGATACAATGATGAGCATAAGTGTTATCAATGTTGGATCATGTTGGTTGTCGAATGCGCATTTCACGAGACTTGACTTTTGATGAGTCACGCCTATTCTACCTACGCCCTCCTCCTCTAATTTTTCTATGGAGTATATAATTTTTCTCATGTTTCTTGATACTCCTCACTCCGTGCCTCGGGTTCGCACTCCACCTCTAAGTCCCAACATTGCGGATCTATCACTGTCTTCCCCTACTTTCCCCTCCTCCATCATCACCTAACTCTCTACCTTCTTCCCCGATGTCTCCCTCGTATCCCTCACCTTTAGTGATTCCTCCTTCATAACCCTTTTTTTCATTATTCTTGGCATCCACGCGATGTCGTTCATTATCCTGACGGGCCTTCTACTTTGGGTGTGCTGCATTCCTTGTTTCAACCGACTTATGATCTTCAGCAGAAGTAAGCCCATGATTATGATGAGACAATCGCTTTTCTGGCCCATATGACCATGTTCGCACTCTCCTCGTTGTAGATTATGTTCATCATAGATCTGTCCCTCAGCTTAATGTTCAGGATGCTTTTCTCAATGACGAGTTATATTAGGAAGTTTATATCTAGCCATCCCATGGGTGCTCTATTCCTGATGCCATGTCATGTCGTCTTAGGCGCTCCCTCTAGGGCCTTAAACACGCCCCTCTTGCTTGGTATGAGTGTTTCTCTTCCGTGGTGGCTACCGTTGGCTCCTTGCCCATCGAACTTGATCCAACATTGTGTGTCCACACCTCTCCTCGTGGTTGGACCCTTCTTCCCCTATATTTCAATGGTATTATAATCACGAGCGATGACTCTAAGTACATTGCCTTTGTTGAGTCACGTCTCCCTGAGCAATTTATTATGTGTGATCTTGGTCCTTTTTGCTACTTTCTTCGAAGTGAGGTTGCATGTCTCTCTAATGGCTTCTTTATTTTCCGAGAAAAAGTATATACATGATATTCTTGCTTGTGCTGCTCTCGGTGATGAGCGCACAGTTGAGACTCCTATGGAACTCAATATTCACCTTCGTGCATATGATGGTTATCTTCTGTCTGATCCGATGCGCTATCGTCATTTGGTTGGGAGACTTGTCTATCTAGCTATCATTCATCCAGATTTCATGTCCCATATTCCAAGTTAGTTCGTTCCTCACCCACCGCGGTTCACTATGGTCACATCCTTTGTGTTCTACGATACCTTCGTGGTACGATCTCCCACCGTCTTTTTTTTTGCATGTTTCAGTTCCCTACAACCCAAAGCCTACTTGGATGCTACGTGGACTAGCGATCCTTCAGATCACCATTCACTTTCTACCTACCACATGTCTCTTGGTGGTTCTCTAATCCTGGAAGAAGAAGAAACAAACAATAATATCTCGTTCGAGTGCATAGGCTGAGTTGCGAGCTATGACTCTATTGACGATAGAGTGACCTGGTTACATAGGTTACTGGAGGACTTTTTTTTGTTACTACATAGACTCCCCTCTTATGAGACACGATGCATGTGCTATCAGCATTGCGCGTGACCTGGTGAAGCATGAGATCACCAATCACATAGGTGCCAATGCTTCCTCTATGTGCATTGCTTCCTATGATCATGTTATCTCTCTTCACTATCTAGGTGCCATTCGAGTTACAATTTGTGGGTTTCTTCATGAAGGCCCAAACTAGAGCGCGGTATGGGTTCTTTCTCTTCAAACTCAGTGTTGTAGACCCACCATGAGTTTGAGGGGAGGGGATATCAGGGATGTATAGCCCATTTTCTGTATATCTGAATTATATAAGAGGTTTCCTACACTTTACACACATGTAAATGTATTGGCCTTTGCCCCTACGATTGATAATGTCCATTCCTCAACATGTTTAAAAGTAAGATGAGCTTCTAAAAGTAACATAATTTTTTTAAATAGTTCCATGATAATACAAGTCCTCCAAGGTGTTAATTCTTAGTCGATTGACGGGCCTTTCTTCTGCCTCTTTAGCGCGCCCCCCCCCCCCCCCCCCCCCCTCCGTTTGCCCTCAAAGCATCAGCAATTAGCACCAAGGTTTTCAATATCGAGATACTAGGTACTATTGTTTTTGGTCAGTAGTATTGTATCGTAGGATCATATGGTAGTATCACAATACTATGAGATTTTATTTTTTAAAACAAAATCGATTTATATATTAAATAAATAACTACCTAGCATATTTTTCTAGGAAAACATAGTGGTATGTCATATTGTTCTTGAAAGGGGTGGTATCTCATATTCTTAGGTTGTAAAGGTGGGATTCAGGTGGAATTTCACTTGCATTGTATTTTGCCAATTCTAGTTCAAATTTTGGTGTCAAAAATTTACACTAGAAAAAGTAAAAAAGCACTACAAGTGGGATTTAAGTGGTATCCCACTTGACACCCTACATATTCTAGACTTGGAGCATACAACCCAACACCACAAGAGGGATGGAGAGGTGGCAAATAATATGTTTAGTCCACAACAAGAAAACAGTGAAACGATTATGTGCTTATAAGGTTCACGGATGTTAGCATGTTAACTAATTCTTTAATTAGTTTTAACGGATGTGTAGTATTGCTTGTCGTAGAAGTATTGGAATACTACCGATTCATGGTATCGCACTCTGAAAACGATACCACCGAATTAAGTATTGTTTTAGTTTCGTAAGAGCGTAGTATCGTGAATGTGTATCACGGTACTGACAACCATGATTAGCAAGAATTAGTCTCTTCTTCATGACTTAGCGAATTAAGTCGAGGACGACCAACACGATTAAGTCACTCCATGATCGAGCATGGACCACCCATGCTCGACGAGTCGATCTCCGCCCGGTGTCCGCGATAGCCGTAGCAGAAAGTCCTTGACTTGCCTATAAAAGACATAGCCCCACCACAGAGAGCTTCCCGTCTCCCTCCCATCCAAACTCCAAAGGGCGCCATCTCATCTCCGCGCGCTCCATTCCAACCTACACCTTGAACAGGCACCATGACCACATGAAAGAGAGAGGCAGCCTTGCATCCGCATCACTTTCAGTCGCTACCACCTTTGGCCTTGGCTCCGGGAGTAGGAAGCAAGAGCAGGGTCGCCGTCCATCCGTCCCCGATCGAGCCACCACCACCTCTCCGCACGGTTGTGTACGTGCGTGCGTACGGTTCGCGCCATTCCCATTATTACGCCCCAGCTGAAGCCGACCACCGCTCTCTCCCGAGCTCGATCGCGCGCCATGAAGCCCACCTCCTCCACGGTCGCCGCCTTCTACGCGACGCTCGCGCGCGGCCTCGACGACCTCGACCGCTCCCTCGCGTCGGGCTCCTTCCTCTCGCTGCAGTCCCTGCGGGCCGCGCTGGCGCTCCTCCGCGCGGCGCACGCCGGGCTCACGCGCCTCGTTGGCTCGCTCCACCTCCCCGCCGGCGGCGCGTGGCTCGACGAGTACATGGACGAGACGTCCCGCCTCTGCGACGCATGCGGGGCGCTCCGCCTCGGCGCCGCAGCCATCGAGGGGTACTCCGCCTCCGCCTCCCAGCTCGTCTCGCTCCTCCAGGCCACCGCCACCGGCGCCCGCCCCAGCCCCCACCTCTCCCGCCAGGTCCGTCTCCGTCTCCTCCTTTTGTCGGCAGCACTTGTTTGCACCGTCGACGCGGGCGCCAACACTGACCTGCCCGTTGTTCAGGTGACGAGGGCCATCTCGGTGTGCAGGAGGGAGGCCATCGCGCTCAAGGAGGAGAACAGGGCGCTCGTCGAGACGCGGGGCGAGGCGCTCGCGCTGCGGCTCAGCGAGAGCGTGCCCGCCGACGCCAAGCTCAGCGGCTACAACGGCTTCCGCGGCGTGCTCTGCGCCACCAGGATGCTCACCTCCTTCCTCCTCACGCTCCTCTCCTGGGGCGTCCTCCACTACCACGCGCCGGACCCGGCGGCCGCCTCCACCGCCGACTGCGGCGTCTACTTCGGCCAGGCGTTCGCGTCGGCGCTGTCCCGCGCGCAGCAGCGGGCGGCGGCCGAGGCCGACAGGGCGGCGGGCGGCGCCGCGGGGGTGATGATGTACGAGTTCCGGCGCGCCAAGACGGCGGTCGAGCAGCTCAAGGACGCCATGGACAGGGGAAGCGGCGGCGTCGGCGCCGCCACGGAGGAGGTGACCCTTTGGGCCGGGCTGCTGCGGTCCGGGTGCGACGACATCGTGGCGCTGGTGGACGACCTGTTCGACGAGGTCGTGGAGGGGAGGAAGAAGCTGCTCGACCTCTGCAGCGGCAGCAAGTAACCTCCATCGTCGGCTCCTCTCCTTCGGTTTCCCGGTGCATCCTTGCTCTGCATTCTGTAATGGCGACAGCAGGGGCTCTCTGCTTCGTGTGTTTTCTTTTTTCACAAGTTCTTTGCTCTGGTTCCTGGCCGAATCCTCAATTTGGTAACAGCTGACATGCATGTCTGATCATAAAATTGCAGCAGAAATGGATGGGAGAAAAGTTGTTAAATTTTTCTACTGTGTGATGAAAGCCAGCCTAACCTGTAATTAAGGTGTTGGCTTTGCCATGCCATGCAATACTAGCAATAAGTAACTGTGAGTCAGTGAGGTAGTGTATCAGTACCACTGTAACACCATATCACATCTGACTGTCCTGAAGATAATTCCCGTAGCCATACCAGGTCTAGGGGGGGCACCTGTGCAAAGATTGACCAACTGTACATTCCATTTCGGAAGGAGAAAAGATAGCCTAGCACAAGTCAATCGCCACTACGGAGTAGCTTCTTTTTAAAAAAACAATAAGAGATCGCAACGGCAAACTTTTCAAGAGATCTCGTCTGGCTAAGCTTGGAACAGTTTGATTCTAGGACACCGGAGCACAAGTAGCTAGGCACTAGTGTAGTGTGTGGATGGAGGGATAAAAGTATAGTAGGACAGGGACCTGATCCCCCTTCTGTACGACAGAATCGGAACTGAAAGTGTTTGCTGCAGTAGACTGCTGCAGCAAGCTTTTGTCTGATATCCACTTGTTGACTCCCCCGGGAGCGAAGTGAGGTGAGGAGCAGCAGTCAGCAGAGAGAGATCTGCAAGTCCTGCAGCTACGTACCCGGTATCCCTTTATTACTTGGTCATAGCCACGGGCAAGGCTGCCATGGAAAGATCTTCCCCCATCTCCCCTCCATCACTCTGCTCCGGCGCCAAGTTGACTCCAAGGGAGGAGGAAGCATGGCAGGTACTGTACTGGCCACAAGTAGACAACACGAAAAAAAACAAATTTGCAAGGAAATTCTCTGCTTTATTGACCATGTCCTGGTGGTGGCTCAAAGTTGAGCAAGAACTTGGATTGCTCTAGAGGTACTGGCTGCAGATCAAACAGGAGGGCATGGAGGTTGCAGCAGGGTTACAGTCTGCTTCAGAGTTTCACCTTTCATGGAGCTCAGCCCAGACACCCAAATATGTATGACGACCCATTGAGATCACATCAGAACTGCAGCAGGGAGAGATGCCGGTCGCAGCAGCTATGCGTGAGAGCTTGCCAGAAATCACTGAACATAAGTGTGTGATGGGGACTAGTGGTGGTTGGGAAGAAGAGGTGTGTGCACTTGGGATTGGGATCTATAATTGCAAATGAGACAAGGAAACCAAAGAGGAAGCGAGAGAGAGCAGCAAGCATCCGATGTCCCCACAGGTAGTTCCTTCCTCGTTTTGCTTTGCTCCGTGCGCCGACGGACAGCGCCGGCCGGCGTGTGCGCGCCACCGTGTCGCCTGCTTCGATCGGTGCTTCGCCTGGTAATAAGCCGTGACAACATCCTAAGCGATTTTTTTGGAACATGGGTATTACTCAACCCGGTTAAACTTACTCCAATATTAAGCTACATAGTTATCCGACAACCAAATTACAGAAATGTCGAGAGAGGGGAGTTTCCTTCAGATTGTTCATTTAAAACTTGTGAATTTTGGCTAAGCTACGTACTTTTGAATTTTGGTATAAAAATTGGCACGTACATACATATGAATGTCCTCTACATGTAAAATTTTTGTTTGAAAGTTTTAGAGACAAAATTCGGAAAAAAGTTTTAGAGACATGAAAATACCGATTTTTGGACCTCCCCTTTATCAGGTTTAACGGAACCCATGTTCCACCATGTATTTCCATGGCAAGATCACAGATGCAAACGCTTTGTTCTTGTTCGGGTGTACTAGGAATTAGTAGAAAATATCTAGCAACATACTGGTAGGAATAAACTATGACTGGATTTCAATTTCGGGAAACAGTAGGTCGGATTTAGCAGCGGGTAAAGGCTCTTCGCATGGCAGGTTTTGTGTTGGAACTCTGTATAATTTCAAGGCCCAAAGTATCTTGAGAATAAAAGGGCACATAAAGTTCACGTAATGTACAGGCAACAAAAATCAATGAATTAAAGCACCCACTGTATAGGCATTCAGCTCTGATTCAGCAAACCGTGAAATACAGATAAGCAAAGGGTCACCAGGTCTGTGTCGTTGCACACGCAATTAGAGCAAGTTTACTCGTGGGGCTTTTAAATTACGAATTTGCTAAGTTTCAGTCAGCTGAAACTTATCTTATGTCTCAGTCATTTTTTTGTCCGTTGGATTTGTATGTGCATCAAGATTTGTGTCAGCCCGCTTTTTGGCAGTCAGCCCGTTATGTTGTCTAGTTGGGTCCAGATTGTTATTTGGGTTGTGGTCTGGTAGTTGTTGGGTTTGTTGTTGCCTACCGTTGCCTGTGTGGGTCTCGATTGTCTGTCTCTCGGAGTTGTGAGCGTATCATTTCCTCTCTCACCGCTTTTCGTCTCCTATCCATTCCCATGTTCAAACCACGGAGCGACACGACCGACGCAGAGGGAGAAGCAGGGGACAGGGGCGAGGCGTTGCTGCCGTTGGTGGGGAGGCGTCGCCGGCGTCGCAGGAGGGAGGCATCGCTGGCGTCGCAGGAGGGAGGTGTCACCGGCGTCGCCTGATGGAGGACTCGGCGGCGTCGCAGGAGGGAGGTGTCGCCGGCGAAGAAGGATGGATGGGTTCGCCGCCTCGGAGGAGTGAGGCGTCTCTGGCGTTGGAGGCGGTCAGAATATCGACGGGGGAAGGTAAGAAGGTTCTGTATCTGCTGGTTTTTGGCTCTGTATTTGCTAGTTGCGGACCAAATCTGGGTGTCAATTCGTCGAATCCCTATGTAACCAGCCTTGAATATCTTGTCTATATGATGGTGCTAGTCGATTATGCTTGTTTTTTGAGCATTAAGGTTGGTTCATGGAGAGATCTGGTAGGTTTGTGGTATGTTCGTGTGCGTTTTTCAGGATGGGATTTGTGTTTGCCTCGTTGTTTGTTCATGTCCTTTCACTTGCTATTTGAAACCTGGAAGGATTAGGGAGAAAGTAGTTGTCCTCTTGTGTGGGTTCGTTGTCTAGTTGGTGCGAATTTCGTGGATCTCTAGCTGGTAGTGTTTTATAATTTTCCAGAAGTGAAATTGGTTGGCTGTACTGCATGCCTTCAAAGTACAATAGCTGGTCATGTTTTTAAGTTGCTTAATGATTGGGTTAACATAGTTTCAAACTGCCTATAGTCATGTTTAATTGTGTAGTTGTCTTGAGTAATTGAGTAATTGAAAGTAAAATCAGTGGTGAGAACAAATAGTTTTAAACTGCTTGGATGCATGTATCCTAAATTTAATTTGCAAGGTACTATCCTTTGGTCATGTTTTCCATCTTTTTATCTAATTCTTTGATAGTGATCATGGATACTGAAGTCCAAATGGATTATTCATTTGATGGGTATTATATCAATGATGGCCATCAGAATGTTGCAGAAAGTGAAGTCAATCATTATAAATATGTGAGTGATGATGATTTGTCGCAGGAGATTATAAGGCTGGTATGATCCTTTGATCTTTTTTTTGCTTTTTGCTGCTGTTGAAACTGAATTTGTTACTTTTGCTCTTATATTTGTAGCTTCAATTTTTTATATCTGAGCATTCTCTTTTACTTTTTTTTATAGATTATCAATAGTGTTCAAAAGAAAGAGAGACGTAATAGTGCTAAGAAGCAGAAGAGAAAGGTTAGTATTGTTTTTTCTGTGGTTTTCTCATTTTGTATTAATTTTCATGTGTTTTCTTTTGTTTCATAGTCCCAACTTGGATTGGCATGTATATAATTATCTCAATTGCAACTCGTGTCGCAACCGTCCGTATTTATATATTACTTGCAACCTTAGTCGCAACTCGGATTGGCATATATAAACTTAGTGCTTTTATCAAGGGGTTTTTGTCAAATAATATGCCAGTTGCAACAACAGTTGCAATTGACCTTAACCTGAAGCTCTAGTGACAGCTAGCATTTTTCTTCTTTGACCATGCAGCCCTAGTGCATTTTTAGGACACGAGTATTTTGGAGGTGCATTTTAACACTATATGCAATTGAAGTAATATTATTTTCCTTCTTTACATATTTTTTGTCTAGTTGCATCTTTAGTTGGAATTGCGCCTTTTTACATAGTCAATTATGCTAATTGCAACCTTAGTCGCAACTATATCACTAGTTAGATTAATCAATTGATTAGGAAGCCGCCTAGTTGCAACCCTACTCGCAACTGCCTTTTATTGAAATTCTTATGTCAGTTTCAAGCATAGTTGCAAATCCTTTTTTGATTTTCTACCTGCATTGCATACCAAGTTTCAATACTGGTCGAACTCAAGTTCCAATACTATTTCCAGTAGGAACTCAAAATGAGTGTTATGTCAGTTTCAAAATTACTTGCAACTCCTTTTTTCTCTCTGTTAAGTTTCAAAATGAGTCATAACCTATGAACTCTCGAGTTGCAACTCAAATTGCAACTGATAGTGTGAGCTGCAAGTTGCAATCACACTTGCAACTGAGTCATGACTATAGCTTTTCGTAGTTGCACTTTTGCAATTTAGTATGTACTTCTCTTGTTTAATTTTCTACACTATCAGTTCTCACTTCTTATTAGTTCTGTCAGTTCTCACTTCTTCCTTTTTATGTTTCTTTATTTTGGTAGAGGTATAATTTTGCAAGATCTGAAGTTAATGGCAGTGAAGCAGATAATGAGTTGAAAGCTTATAGCAGATGCGGTATCTCGTTCTTAAACAAAGTGTTAACGGCAGTTTGATCTAATAGCAACTATGTGCGTCTTGTCAAGTGGATGGGTTTTGGTGAGGTTCTGAATATGGATGATTGTTGCGTGCCAAGAGCATTTGTTCAGTGGGTTGCAGAGAATGTTTCTTGTTGTGATGATGCTATTCAACTTGGCTCCAAATCAACCAAGTTGTCACCTGAAGCAATTGTTGATACCTTTGGAACTCCTCCCAGTGAAATCCTTGTTGATAGTGACGAAGAACTAGGAAAAGCTGCTTTTCTTGCTCTTTTTGGCCTTATTGATGTTCCTTCAATCAAATTCTTTGGGAAAAAATTCTGTCTAAGGAGGTTCTCCCTGATGATGTTTTTTGCCGTTGTTTCATGGCGGTTTGTTTAGGAACTCTCTTCTGTCCAAACTCAAACACAAAGATTAGTACCAAGTACATGGGAGCTCTAGTAGTTGTTGATAGAATAAAAGATTGCAACTGGTCCAAGTTTATTCATGAGTGGATGATGATTTACATCAGGAAGTACCAGAATGAGCCACTTAATGCAAAATGACTGAATCGAACTCTTGGTGGATGTATTTATCTTTTAGCGGTATGATTATACTTCTCTAATTTAGTTTGTTAGTTTGCTATGAGCCACTTAGTTTAATTAAAGTCTTCAGTGACATGTTCATTGGCACTAATGGAAAATACGGCGCATATCCAGTAAGTTATCTCTTTTCATTATTCTATTATCATTAATGCTTATGTTTTATCAGGTATAATAACCTTTTATATCATTTCTTAGATCAAGGATATATCTGAAACATGTTACTCAACAAATACCAACAGTACAAGTGAGTTTGTATGGTCCAATGAAATTATGAAGCAGTCGTTACATGCAGCTCTTGGTGGTCTTGTTAACAACAAGGTTCCCATAGCACAGTAGTTTATTACTATATAAATGTCCTTTTTCTTTTTTTATAACTTTTCTGAATTGTTGGTACATTTTCTTTTCTTCAGTTGAAGAAAGATATTTCTTCTTCATTCATAAGTATCATGAAAGATGAAGGAAATAGTTTTTGTATGAAAGCTCAAGAGCTAGTTGTTAAAGTGGTTCAAGCTTTTCAATCAAATAACTTTGGATCCCAGGATACTTTGAAGTTACATTGTTCCAATGATGGTTCTGACAAAACTGCAATAGATTCTCGCACTACTGAAAAGTTGCCATCTAGTGACCAAGAACTAGCTAGCGATGGTAATTTTTTTGTCATTTCTAATTAGCATTTTTTATCATGTATTCTTTCTATTTTTGGATCATTGATTCCTGTAAATAATAACTTCATTTTTATCTGTTAATAGTAACATCATTTTTTATCTGTTTGGTTCTGTATAGAGGGTGCTTTATATCAAAGGAAAAGGAGATGAATAGTATTGAATAATACTTCACAGCATTCAAGTAATTCCCAAACAGCCAACATGAGTTTTGAGGAACACAATGTACCATTCAAGGTAGAATGGCAAATGAAAACTAGTTCAAAGCATTTTTTTGAAGTGTCTTTTATATACTCTCCTTTTTGATTGTTTTCTCTTATATCTATGAAGGATATACCTGGAAATGCAAATATTGTGTCCCAAGCTGTCCACTCAGCAAGTCTTGGATATATGCTGCCCACAAATATTAATTCACAGAAAGCATCAATTGATGATGATTTATCTTCTCGACAAGTTAACAGACTCACTCAAAAAGTTGGTGTAAAAGAAGGTAGATTGCAAATCTTCAATAGTTATTTTCAATTTATTTTTTAATCAGTTACTAATAATATCATTTTGTTTTTTCATGAAGTTTTTCTTAATCCACTGTTTTCTTTGTTTTTGTTCAGTAACATCATTAAAGATGGATTTGAATCAAAAATGTATTGAACAAGAACAAGAAGAATTCAATGGATTCAACACAACGAATATTGACCAGGTAAAATTATATAGTCACACAACTTATTTTATACTAAAATTGGTAGTTTCTACACCGTTTCAGTATCAACTTGTCTGTTTAATATTCACAGTAGGAATTGTCAATTCAAGCTCCCGTGGAAAGACTCTTTCCCATGCTGGCTCTTTTTTCACATTGTTTTGTCCCATGGTGTTGTTGCTTTCCCATAGCAGGACATTACTATGCCATTCATACCATCTGAACACTCACTTTTAATGTTTTTATTATTAAATAAGTGTTCTAGAATTGGATTTGTACTTTATTTTTGTCTATGAAATTTGTGTGGCGTCATTAACAACATACTTCTTTTATTATAATTACAACATACTTCACTGAAGGAGATATGCCCTAGAGGCAATAATAAAGTGGTTATTATTTATATCTTTATGTTTATGATAAATGTTTATATATCATGCTAGAATTGTATTAACCGAAACATTAGTACATGTGTGATATGTAGACAAACAAGAAGTCCCTAGTATGCCTCTTAAACTAGCTTGTTGATTAATGGATGATTAGTTTCATAATCATGAACATTGGATGTTATTAATAACAAGGTTATGTCATTGTGTGAATGATATAATGGACACACCTAATTAAGCGTAGCATAAGATCTCGTCATTAAGTTATTTGCTATAAGCTTTCGATACATAGTTACCTAGTCCTTATGACCATGAGATCATGTAAATCACTTATACCGGAAAGGTACTTTGATTACACCAAACACCACTGCGTAAATGGGTGGCTATAAAGGTGGGATTAAGTATCCGGAAAGTATGAGTTGAGGCATATGGATCAACAGTGGGATTTGTCCATCCCGATGACGGATAGATATACTCTGGGCCCTCTCGGTGGAATGTCGTCTAATGTCTTGCAAGCATATGAAAGAGTTCATAAGAGACCACATACCACGGTACGAGTAAAGAGTACTTGTCAGGAGACGAGGTTGAACAAGGTATAGAATGATACCGAAGATCAAACCTCGGACAAGTAAAATATCGTGAGACAAAGGGAATTGGTAATATATGTGTATGGTTCATTCGATCACTAAAGTCATCGTTGAATATGTGGGAGCCATTATGGATCTCCAGATCCCGCTATTGGTTATTGGTCGGAGTGAGTACTCAACCATGTCCGCATAGTTCTCGAACCGTAGGGTGACACACTTAAAGTTGGATGTTGAAATGGTAGCACTTGAATTATGGAATGGAGTTCGAATATTTGTTCGGAGTCCCGGATGAGATCCCGGACATCACGAGGAGTTCCGGAATGGTCCGGAGAATAAGATTCATATATATAGGATGTCATTTTATGTGAAATAAAATGTCGCGGAAGGTTCTATGGAAGTTTCTAGAAGGTTCTAGAAAAGTCCGGAAGAAACCACCAAGGAAGGTGGAGTCCACAAGGGACTCCACCTCCATGGCCGGCCAGCCCTAGTGGGGGTGGAGTCCCAAGTGGACTCCACCATAGGGGGCCGGCCACCCCCCACATGGGAGGTGGGAATCCCACCTTTGGGTGGGAGTCCTAGTTGGGCTAGGTTTCCCCCCTCCTATGGAAGGTTTTGGTTTCGGGTCTTATTCGAAGACTTGGACACCAACACTTGGGATCCACCTATATAATGAGGGGCCAAGGGAGGGGGCCGGCCACCCCAAGACCATAGCTTGGCCGCCCCCCTTGAGTGGCCGGCCACCCCCTCCCAAACCCTAGCTTTGCTCCTCCACTCCATATTGCCCGCGTAGCTTAGCGAAGCTCCGCCGGACTTCTACACCGCCACCGACACCACGCCGTCGTGCTGTCGGATTCAAGAGGAGCTACTACTTCCGCTGCCCGCTGGAACGGGGAGGTGGACGTCGTCTTCATCAACAACCGAACGTGTGACCGAGTACGGAGGTGCTGCCCGTTCGTGGCGCCGGAACCGATCGTGATCAAGATCTTCTACGCGCTTTTGCAAGCGGCAAGTGATCGTCTACCGCAGCAACAAGAGCCTCCTCTTGTAGGCTTTGGAATCTCTTCAAGGGTGAGACTCGATACCCCCTCGTTGCTACCGTCTTCTAGATTGCATCTTGGCTTGGATTGCGTGTTCGAGGTAGGAAAATTTTTGTTTTCTATGCAACGTTATCCTACATTCACAGCAACTAAAACACTGTGGCATCCTTCAAAAAAACCAGGAACACAAAGATGCAGGCAGATCAATGGATGTTGATGCTCTCAATATTCAGAACTTTGGTACTGTTTTTTGTTTTATTCTTGTTTTTGTTAGCTGAAAACCATTTATTTAATTGATTTTACTTCATATATCATTAGGTTTTTGTCATTGCTCTGAATGCTATACTGAAACAGATATTTTGCAGAGAATAGAGGAGAATATCTAGAGATTGCACGACACAAGTACTATTGGAATGACACTGGAATATCATTTAGGTTGTTAGAAGATGAGGATGACATGGGCAAATCAATTCAAGAGCCTGAATTGTATCGTCCAATTGGTATGAATGATTACACATATAACAAGCAGATTGAGGTAAATTTGTATAGCCATTTTTATCATTTTTAAGTCTATTTTTCTTACATTTTTATCTATTTTATAATATTTTTTTCTCATCATTCTGCAAATTCACAGTTAGCTATATTGAACTGCAAGAAGAATTTGAGCAGCACATGTTCAATCAAACAAACTGACACTCATTCTATTACCAAGATAGATAGTACACCAAAGGTGCCAATCTACTTCCAGATTTTTTTCAGTTAACTTGTATTAATTTTTATCTCCTATTTATGTTGTTTTAAATTATATTATTTTTGTCATCAAAGAATTGACACTTCCGAATGTGACACTACCATTCAATGTGCACAAAATCAGCCTAGTGTTACTGGTCTTACCAGCTCCCCAAGATGGCCATCCAAATTGGGTCATGATTTTATAGATCTTGTAAGTTGTTTTTTTTTACTTTTGTTCTTTAAATATTAGTTTTGGGTGGAGCAAATTTTGTTTTTCTAAGTATTTACTTTTGCTCTTTTTCTCTTGTTTCTAGGTTTCGCCAGAAACACATGACAGATATATAGATTCCGTGGATCAACATGACACTTCATATAAATCAACACCTGTGAGATTCTTGTACTTTCTTTTATTCTAACTATTCTAATTAATTTATTTTTCTTTTTTAAAGATAATAGTGATTTTTGATATATTCTTGCTTTTTTTCCTTTTCTTTTTCCTGCTATAATAATGCAGAGCTACAATAGAGCTTCAATTGTTGGCCGTAGGCTTTTTGAAGGGAATCAGAATTATGATTCCAACTCGATGAGCAAGAGTCCTGTCAAGCAAATGTTGAACAACTTTGGCAAGGTATGCACATGATCAAATACATGTCTTCTATTTTATTATCATTGCCACTTTTTAGTAACACCATTATTTATTTTTAGTCTTTTCCAACATGAGTTGAAAGTGCAAGACTAATCTGCCTAGTTGCAACCTGAGTCGCAACTGCCAAAATAAGCCAGTTGCAACCCATGTCGCAACTGACTGATTTATATATCGCAGATAGCCTTATTTATTTGACAGGTTTATATATCACAATCGCAACTGTACGTATTTAACTTGCAACCTTAGTCACCACTTGGATTGGCATCTATAAACTTTAGTGCCTTTTTTCAAGTTTTTTTGTCAAATAAGTTGCAACTCATGTCGCAACTATCTTTATAATATCCACCTTTTTCTGCATAGTTTCAACCTGAGTTTCAAATGCCAAAATAAGCCAGTTGCAACCCATGTCGCAACTGATAGTTTTATATATTTGAAGGTAGCCTATTTGACAAGGCATCTCTTATTTTGTTAATTTAAAACCTTACCAAAATAAGACAATTTGGTTTCCTCCACCATCCCATCCAATGAAGTATTTTTAGGATTCTTTTCAATAAAATCCTATCGAATCATAGGTTCCGTCGTTCCCACTGCTTCTCCTTTTGAATGGTTAGGTCTGAATTCCACAATGGAGCTTCAATTTTTTTTATTATTTCCAAATATATAATTTGCAACCCTAGTCGCAATTCAGATTGGCATGTATAAACTAATCTCAACTGCAACTCCTGTCGCCATTGTCCGTCTTTATATATTACTTGCAACCTTAGTCGCAATTCGGATTGGCATCTATAAACTTATATCAAGTGCAACTCTTTGTCGCAATTGTCTGTCTTTTATATATTACTTGCAACCTTAGTCGCAACTCGGATTGGCATCTATAAACTTATCTCAATTGCAACTCGTGTCGCAACTGTCCGTATTTTATATATTACTTGCAACCTTAATCGCAACTTAGTGCTTTATCAAGGGGGGTTGTCAAATAATATGCCAGTTTCAAGCATAGTTGCAAGTCCTTTTTATCATTTTTGCATACCAAGTTGGAATACTGGTCGAACTCAAGTTCCAATACTATTTTCCAGTAGGAATTCAAAATGAGTGTTATGTCAGTTTCAAAATTACTTGCAACTCTCTATTATCTCTGTTAAGTTTCAAAATGAGTCGCAACCTATGAATTCTCGAGTTGCAACTCAAGTTGCAACCACACTTGCAACTGAGTCACAAGTTGCAACCACACTTGCAACTGAGTCACGACTATAGCTTTTCGTAGTTGAACTTTTGCAATTTAGTATGTACTTATGTTGTTTAATTTTGTAATTCAGGAGTCATCATCACCAGAGCTTCAGATTTTGGGTGAAAAATCATTCAAAGAGAACTGCAATACTATGAATGATGAAGCGGAAAAGTTGTATAATACTAGCTTGTCACTTGGGAGTTCCTCATGGCATGGGAAAGAAAATGTGCTTCCGCAATGAATACCACAACACAGCAAGTACATATATTCACCTTTTGATGTCAACCCAAGCCCCGCAGTGGCAGTACAACCTTCTCAGCAAAAAAATTGGGAAGCTGTCACTTCTCTGTGTGATGTAGAACCTCATAGATTGTAAGTTTATTTCTGTAATATTTTTTATTTTTTATTGAGTTTGCAGTCTCTAAACAAGTTACTTTGATTTTTATAGTCTTGCAGGATATGGGCAATTAACATTGATAATATAAGAGTATCCATGTTGCAGTTAGGAAACTCAATGAAAGTGAACGGTTGGGTTGAGGCTTGGCTAATGAATGCATTTTGTCGCAAATTATTCAAAGACAAACATCCTAGAAAATCTAACAAGCATTTCTTCTTCAATACTACTTCGGTAAGTCTATTTGCTGAAACTAGTATCTGTTGTTCAGTTTACTTGTACAAGAGTAAATCATTTATGTTTCAGTTTTCTATCTCTTAAACAGGATTATCTTTTTAAAAATGGAAAAATGAAGAAACTAGGATAATTTGGAAACAGAAAGCAGTAGAATCATTCACCTTATCAAATAAAGCCAGATCATTGCACTTGTCAGATGGGGTATTTTTTTGTTCTTCTATGATCCCAAAATTCATTATCTGTTGTTTCTATTATTCTAGTTTATCTAATTTTGTATTTTATATGTTGTAGCTGTATTTCCCTAGTGTGTTTGATGATCATTGGTTCGTGTTCATGGTTGACATCAAATATCGCAACTTCATATTCCTAGATTCATATTATTCTCAAGAAACTAGTTATCAGAAGAAAGCTGCAAACTTGCTGGTGATACGTCTCAAACGTATCTATAATTTCTTAGGTTTCATGCTAGTTTTATGACAATACTCGCATGTTTTATATACACTTTATATCATTTTTATGTATTTTCCGGCACTAACCTATTAACAAGATGCCGAAGCGCCAATTCCTATTTTCTGCTGTTTTTGGTTTCAGAAATCCTACACAGGAAATATTCTCGGAATTGGACGAAACAAAAGCCCACGGTCTTATTTTTCATGGAGCCTTCCAGAAGTCCGAAGAGGAGACGAAGAGGGGCGTCGAGGCGGCCACACCCTAGGGGGGCGCGGCCCCACCCCTGGCCGCGCCGCCCTATGGGGTGGGCCCCTTGAGCGTCCCCCGACTCTGCCCCTTCACCTATATATTCTCTCCGTCGCGAAAACCCTATTACCGAGAGCCACGATACGTGAAAAGTTCCAGAGACGCTGCCGCCGCCAATCCCATCTCGGGGGATTCAGGAGATTCCCTCCGGCACCCTGCCGGAGAGGGGAATCATCACCCGGAGGACTCTACATCACCATGCCCGCCTCCGGACTGATGCGTCAGTAGTTCATCCTTGGACTATGGGTCTATAGCAGTAGCTAGATGGTTGTCTTCTCCTCTTGTGCTATCATGTTTAGATCTTGTGAGCTGCCTATCATGATCAAGATCATCTATTTGTAATGCTACATGTTGTGTTTGTTGGGATCCGATGAATATGGAATACTATGTCAAGTTGATTATTGATCTATCATATATGTGTTGTTTATGATCTTGCATGCTCTCCGTTGCTAGTAGAGGCTCTGGCCAAGTTGATACTTGTGACTCCAAGAAGGAGTATTTATGCTCGATAGTGGGTTCATGCCTCCATTGAATCTGGGACAGTGACAGAAAGTTCTAAGGTTATGGATGTGCTTTTGCCACTAGGGATAAAACAACAATGCTTTGTCTAAGGATATTTGTATTGTTTACATTACGCACAGTACTTAATGCAATTGTCTGTTGTTTGCAACTTAATACTGGAAGGGGTGCGGATGCTAACCCGAAGGTGGACTTTTTAGGCATAGATGCATGCTGGATAGCTGGTCTCTGTTCTTTGTCGTAATGCCCTAATAAATCTCATATTAGTCATCATGATATGTATGTGCATTGTTATGCCCTCTCTATTTGTCAATTGCCCAACTATAATTTATTCACCCAACATGCTATGTATCTTATTGGAGAGACACCACTAGTGAACTGTAGACCCCGGTCCATTCTTTTACATCTGAAATACAATCTACTGCAATCATTGTTATGTGATGTTCTTTGCAAACAAACATCATTCTCCACACCATACGTTTAATCCTTTGTTTACAGCAAGCCGGTGAGATTGACAACCTCACTGTTAAGTTGGGGCAAAGTATTTTGATTGTGTTGTGCAGGTTCCACGTTGGTGCCGGAATCCCTGGTGTTGCGCCGCACTACACTCCTCCACCAACAACCTTCACGTGGCCTTCATCTCCTACTGGTTCGATAACCTTGGTTTCTTACTGAGGGAAAACTTGCTGCTGTACGCATCACACCTTCCTCTTGGGGTTCCCAACGGACGTGTGCTTCACGCATTATCAGCTGGTAATAACAAATTTCTTTTGTAGTTTATTTTTTGTAATCCTTTCTTGAATTTTGCCTCTTGCTAGTAATACTAGCTATCATTGTTTTTGTGCATGAAACAGACTAAAAACTTCAAGGCAGCCTGGAATGAGGCCCGGCTAAAGAAGTTGGACTTCAATAGTTTTGGAGTAGCATATCCAAATGTACCTAAGCAAAGGAATGGGTATGCATTGTTTTTCCCGTGGCACTTTCTTTGATTCCTTTATGCATTTTTAGATGTTGTGCTTCTATTCACCTTGTCTTTCTTTTGTCTGTCTTCGCCGCAGAAATGATTGTGGAATTTTCAGCATGAAGTATTTGGAACTCTTTACTGCTAGAAATCCTGCTCAGTGCTCATTTTCTCATTTGGACATCACGGCGTTTCGTATGAAATATGCTCATGACATCTTTATGTGCGACTACAATGTTGAGAATGATGCAAAAAAATTAGCCATTCAGTTTTCTTCATAGGTATAGTGTTATATTTTAGGTGAATATTACAATTGTTTGCTAATGATTTTTCTCAGAACTAAATTTATTGTGTTTTTGTTATTGTCAGGAGAAGAATATCAAAAGAAGATATGAAAATGGTGAACTTCAAACAAAGTTGTTGCATAAGCTGTGAATATACTCCCAAAGTGACTACCACAGTGCTCGAAATAGTTAATGATTTGTATTGTTCTTTCTCTTATGTAAATTCAAAGAGACGTGTATATAAGTATTGTCGCCCTGTTGTCGGAGAACATGGCATGTTATCTCAGACCCTTTGAGTGTTATCGGAGAACAACGTTTTAGTGTCTTTGTTTTTTCGAGTGTTATGAATGTCTTTTTTTTATTCAAATAGTTATGTTCTTGGTGTGCTTTATATGTTTTGGCATTCACATTATCTTGTTGTTTGAATTATTTCTGGATATGCGGAAACAGGCTCTGCTTGCTTTTCTGTCTTTTTCTATAAGTACCATGACAACTGCATATTTTCACTTTTCATAAGTAAACACGTGTATGACAAGCTTTTGTTAAGAAATGCAGAAGACATATCAGAATCTGACTCAGAGAAGAAATGCAGAAGCTTTTTTGCAGGTATGACTAGTACTATTACATTTATTTGCTCCAGTATCTCAGATTGATTGTTTAGAATCTATTTCACAACATCAATAAATAGCTAGAATCTTTTTCACACAATTCTCCAGTTGGTTTTTAGAGGCATGTTTTCCCCTGGCTTTTTGACGATGTCTTCTTCATGTTGCCTGTTGATTTCGCCTGGTTTCTCTTTTGTGTTTGCTTCTTTGTTGTATTCTCAGCATCAACTTTACCTGCAACAAAATGAAAATTCTCTAGGTATTAGTTTCTAAACATTATAAACATAGGAAATACTTTATAATTGCTCTTTTTTAGGTAATGTTTTGTTTTTTACCCGCTGTCTTGTTGTTGCTGGTTTTGACACTTTTCTCAAAAAATGACTTGGGTATGTGCCTCATTGTACATGTACAATGTTATGTTGATGCGAACCACAGTGGCTGCATGTAATTTGATTTTTTGACATCAATTCTTCAACGAATGTCCTTTGTCGTTTAGAAGTTTCTGGACGTCCTTTCGAAGGAACAACATCAGGATCTTGTATGTTATCAGGGAAACCATCTTTATGTTGTTGTTCACTTGTTTTTTGCTGTTCACTTGTTGCACATGGTTGTTTGACCTTTTCTCTTTTCTGGAATTCCGCAGTTTCATCTTCTTTAGTCATTTCATCTAGTCTGTCCTCTATCCTTTTGATTTCATCCAGCAAGAACAAGTATTTCCTTTCAGTCACAGCTCCTTCAGAGGCAATATTGCAAAATTTCCTAGATAGCACGCAGTATCTCAGATGTTTGTTACTTGTTGTTAGATCTATTGGGATGGAATGCTTATCTCTGATGTATTTTCTATCTTTTGGCCTCCACCTATTGATGTAATACTTTTCATGAAGCTCTAACAAGTTAAGGTGGATGAGGACCCTCAGTATATGTGCACATATTATGTCATCCTTCTCAAACTTGCAGCATATACAGGCGAATTCTTCTGCTTGTAGGTTTACAGAAACAAGGTACTTTCTGGACCTGAAATCTTGCAGTTGTAGCATAGGTGTCTTGTAGACCTCATACCTGACAAACTTTTGAACCTCCTCAACATGCAATTTTGTTGTGAACATTATTTGTTTTTGGAACCGATAGAAGATTTTCCGGTTGTACATGCGACCAGCTTGAAGTTCTATCTCGCTACGCACCCAATAGTCCGGCTCTGTTATCCTTGTTACTGAATCTTGTTCTCTTTCCAATTCCTCTATGTTTTTAGATATTTTCTGGTACTCACCCAAGAAGCTGATAACACTATATGTAGACCCAACATTGTCTTTGAAGATTGCATTAGTGCCCTCACTTCTAGCAGTTGAGTGAATGAAAGGTAAGAAGTCATGCTTGAAGTAAACGGGGAAAAACTTCTTTCTGTTTTCCCACATAATTTTCAAATATTTCAGGTGTCCAACATTGTATCTGAAAATCATCTCTGGCCACAAATGCTCAAATTCAGCTACAGTCAGTGAGTTGCGCAGAATATCAGAGAAATCTGCATGAAGGTTTGGTATTTTACTAAAGCTTCCTCCACACTTCTCTTCCGACTTTCTCTTGATATGGAAGAAGCAATTTCTATGACAAGTTTGTTTGAAAACTTCATTTATTGCTTTTGCCATTGCAGCATCTTGATCTGTGATAATTGTTGCAGGGTGCTTCCCTCCCATACATATGAGGAATTCCTCAAATAGCCACTCAAAGGTACTTGCTTGTTCATTATTGACTATTGCACAAGTAAATAGGCAGTTGTGGCCATGTCCTGTCACTCCGACAAAAGGAGCAAATGGGGGGTTATACTTGTTAGTCTTGAATGTTGTGTCGAAGCTAAGGCAATCACCGTATAAGTCATGCATGTGTCGAGAAAATCCATCAGACCAAAATATGCATTTGACCTTGTTCCCTTCTCCAAGATCAAATTATAGTAGAACCTTGGATCTTCTTTTTTCCTCTGCCTAAAATAAGATAGAACTTTCATCATATCATTTGTGTTGTCTTCTAATCTGATTGCAGTCATGACATTGCTCACATATTTCTTGTTGTAAGGAACATTGTTTGGCTTTCCTCCTCGCAGGTTTGTGAGTATTGCCATTATCTTTCGTGCTGGAAGCTTCACAAAAGTGAAAGTGCGAATGAAGAGCTTCTCTTGATCGGTCATATGTCTATGAGATGCCAGGAATTTGCTCTCATCAGGGCGGCTTAACTCATGGTTGTGGTGCAACTCTAGGTTTGTCACAACCCACTTGTCTCCTTTTAGTGTAACCACCATTTTGGCTTTGCAACCTGAAACAAGATTTACATTTCTTCTTCTTTTTCTTGTTTTAGGTGGCGGTCCAGAACCAACTTTCTGCTGGTTTCTCTCTTGTCTCTTCTTCTTCCTTTCCTCAATTAACTCAGGTGCAACTACTTTGCCAAACTTACTGCTTGTGTAAGTTCTTCTCGTGCCAATAGCATTTCCAATATTTTTGCCTTTGTAGTTTCCCGCTTTCTTCACAGAGAATACACAAATTGAAGCATATTCATTGTAAAATTTGTAGGCTTCCTCTTCAGTGTTAAATACCATGTTTAAGTGTGGAGCATGATGCCCAGTAACTTCTTGACTAGCTTGTAATGCTGCAACAACACTTTCATTTTCAAGGAAAATACAGATATCTTCTTGAGTTAGCTGCTCCACTCCTTCAGGCATCTCCATAACTGCTTCTTCACCATCTTCATTATTGTGAGTTTCATTGTTGAAACTGTTATTTTCCTTTGGAATGTGCTGCTCATTATGTACTGGATCATTATTCAGATTTTCATTGTCATCGAATTGCCAATTGTAGTAGCTATCTGAACCATAATTTGGCACATCTTCATTTCCAATATTTGTCTCATCTTCAGCTAATTCTTCATATTCATCACCAAATACTGGTTGCTCATAAGCTTCTTCTTCTTGTACATCTAGGAGCGTTGACTGGGAACTTGCATATCTACCAGTTATCATAAATGTCTTGTTCCGCACATTTTTTCAATTTTTGGTTAACTATAATATGCAGCTAAAGATAATCCGCAGCTAATTTGCAGTCACAGTTATCTTTTTTACCTCTGAACCCATTCCCTCTTCCATTCCATTGAAATTGCTTTGTAAATAGCTCTGCAAATTTATATTTTTACAATAATAGTCAGTTTAAACAACCAAGAACTTTCTTATTAAAACATTTTCCCCGCGCTATGTATGTTGCTTCTTACCTGTGATGTTGATGGTGCTTCGACAGACAACAACATTTCCATGAAGGACATACCATTACCTTGTGATAAGGATATCTGCATTTTTAGTTTCAAATAAGTCATTAATCCATCTGTCATCCCATTATCCCATATTTCAATGTTTTTATTATCATATAATTATGTACTAAAGTTAGTATGGAACAATTACAACATAGCGATCTTCAAGGTCACCTTGTTCAGCTTCCTTTGAGTTGTAGTCATATGTCCATGGTGGTGTCTTAGTCTAAACATCAAGTTCATTAAAACATATGTAAGCAACAGTAAGTTGACAATGTTTAGAGTTGTAATTCATGTTTTGATATATAGTTCAGAAAGTAAATCGAACTTACCTGCATATTAACATAGTTGTTGTTCAAAGTATAGCTTGCTGTGCGAGCTTCAATTTTATTCTGCATGGAAAAATAACAGTCATATACTTTCAATATAGTGTGCTTTGTATATAGTCTTGACAATTAATGCAGAAGTAAACAACTTATATGCTCAGATTTTGAATACACGTGCTCGATTATATGATCTTTTGATACTGTATTTTTGCAGGTATGATGCAGGTACATGCATAAGTTCATTCAGAGAAGAGGTACCTGATTCGGGCAGAAGTTGCTATAATTCTTGCTAATGCTTCCTCCATCTTCCAGGTATGGGTACTTGGGTATCTGAAAATGTATGCAATGTTGGATTTTTAACTCAGTATATGATCTTTGATACAAATTTGTTTTTATAAAAATTGAAGCCAATTTTGTGCTGTTTACCTGGGTTCATATTATGAAATCAACCTTCAAATTCGAATCTGTTGCAAATGAAATTTAAGATGTCAGCTATTAGCAGTTAATGAAATTTCAAGAACTGACCAAGGATGCATCACATTTTAGCAAATTTTTTTGGGGAAGGGCTGAGCAAGGTTTTTGCCCTCTTTTGTTCTTGATGCATCAGGTTTTAGCAAGGTTGGTTCAGTTTCTTCAAGAACTGACCAATTATGAATCAGGTTTTAGCAAGATTTTTGGGGGAAAGAGCTGAGCAAGGTTTACTGGTCGTCAGAGTTTGGCCAGAAAGACAGATCGAGAGAGATTTTACCATGGTAAGCCTGATTCCCTTGATCCATTGTTCCAATTTCTTCAAGAACTCGTCCCCTCTGTCAGATCTGCTCCTTCATTGTTCTTCCTGTAGTTTAGCTGGAGGTGGAAGAAAGGAAACGAATCTGGGAGTGGTTGCGTTGCGTTGCGTTATTTCCTGCTTCTCGTAATCGTCAGGGGCATTTTTGTAATTTTTATCCTGCTTTCTGATGATCGAGAGAGATCTGGGAGTTGTTGATTTCGTATGCTTCAAGTTGGGCTTTTGTTTCTGAAGAAGCCCAATAACAATATGGAACAACTCTGGCCCAACAAAGTCAACTGGACAGCCCAAGACAAAGAAATACAAAGACAAGAAAGATGACGTTATGTCTCAGTCGACTGAGCGTTAAAGACTCCCTTTAAATTATAGTTAAATCAAAGTATTTACATAACCTCCCTGCAACACAAGGACATATTTTGTCTAGTAGCCGTCCAAAGAGCACCTGAAAATCTCACGTCTTTTTTCCCACGACTTTAAGTTTCAGAACAGATTGAGTGTCGTTCACATAATTGTGTAGTGTTTCTAGCGAAAAACCCCTGGTACAGTTTTCGTCACGGTTCCCATGTGTATATGAAATGAGTGCCCGACGGACTGAACTGATTGAATGTCAAAGGAAACATCAGTTCAAATAACTATATATAGCAACTGAAAGAGAAGAAATAGTGGAAGAAAGACTACAAAAACATCTTAGTAGTTGGAAAGGTAAATTATTGTCCCTAGGAGGAAGACTGATACTCATTAATTCAGTACTGACAAACATGGTACTATATATGTTATCTTTCTTTATTTTACCAAAAGGAGTCATGCACAAACTCAATTATTATCGATCTAGAATTTTTTTGGCAAGGGGACATCGAGAAAAAGAAATATCGGCTGGTTAAATGGAGTATAGTTTGTAGACCTAAAGATCAGGGAGAGCTTGGAGTTTATGACCCGGAGGTCAAGAACTCAGCCTTGTTAGGTAAATGGTTGTTCAAACTTCCACTAATAGGAAAACACTTATAGATGGGATGCTATTCTGTGGCGCACTGGCTTTGCGTGCGCCACAGACTGTGGCGCACGGGGGACGGTGCGCCACAGAAATAGCTTCTTTTTGTGGCGCACCAGGCTAGCATGCGCCACAGAAATTTGGTGGGGTCCACGCCTTGCCAGCCCCAATCATAGGTTTCGCTATTTATGTGGCGCACCAGCAGTGACGGAGCTACAAAGAAAAAGATGGGCGGGCCAGGATAAAAGGCAATACATTTCTTTTCTCGAGGGCTAAAGAGTTGGAGATTTTTGAGTGAATAATCATACTTTAAACAACCGAATCTAAGAATTTGGAGACCTTCGGAGGAAGGAAGAAAATAATACTCGCTGGACTAACGATGGAAATTAACTGCATAAGAAATGTTTTTTTACCATTAAAAAGCGCGAGTGGATTTTTGTAGCTCAGGCTATATGGACGCCAATTTTGAACCTCTGAAATTTTTGAATTTATACATCTAAAGAAAATCAAAGAAATATAAAGATGTACACAATATTGTAATCTATGAGTGCGTAAGAACAAAATATGCTGCATTTTGGGCTCGAAAATGACAAACCTGTCGACCGTATAGAAGCAATCAATCAGATTTAGGAAGATTTGGTCTGCGGTTATGTCATAATAAGCCCACATGCCAAAATAACGAATTTCTGTACCCTCCTCGTTAGGGTTTCCAGGCTCCGGAGGCGATTCCCATCGCCGCCGTGAGATCACCCCGTTTCTAAACCCGACTCCGCCTCGTCTCCGCCTCCCTCACCCGTAAACCCTCCACCCTCCCCCGGCGTGCGACAGATACCGCGGAAACTCTCCCTGCGTCATGGCCTCAAGCTCTGACGCCGGTGCAAGGCCGGCAATGACGGAAACTGAACCAGATCTCGACGATCTCCTCAACAACCTAGACCTGCGGGATGACGAACTTGATGATGTGGTGATTGGCGCGGATGAGGTTAAAGAATTCCAGAAGGATGCTCGCTGGATGGCGATCGGTAAGGTTCATACAACACGATCCTTTAGTGCTGAGGCCTTATTTGGGAAGATGAAAGCAATCTGGAACCTTTCCAAGGAGCCGATCTGCCGTGAAGCGGGGGAAAATCTCTTCGTTTTCCATATGCATTGTCTTGGCGATTGGAAGAAAGTTGTTCATCAAGGTCCCTGGACGTTCCGAGGATGGGCGGTCCTCATTGAGGACTACGATGGCCGTGAAGTTCCTGAGAAAGTCTCGTTTGGCGGCTTGTTTGTTTGGGCTCAGATCCACGGGATTCCAGAGCTATACCGGAAGGTGCACGTTGTTGATGATCTTGCCCGTCGAATTGGCAAAACAAAAGAGGTTCAGATGTCCCCTAAGTTGTTCTATGAAGGAAATTATGTCAGGCTGCGCGTGTTGATTGAGGTGGAAAAACCTTTATCCAGAGTTGTGCTCCTCAATGTTGAAGGAGAAGGTAAGAAGAGGCTGCTTGTTAAATATGAGAAGATTCCATACTTCTGCAAACGCTGTGGTCTGATTGGGCACAATCATGAGGAATGCGGTGATGGAGTGTGGACAGCCAAGGAGCTGCAGTACGGTGATTTCATGCTCGCAACACGACGTGCTAACCCGCCAACTTTAGAGCCCCGTCCTTTCAATCAAAGAGGCAGGGGAGGGAGAATAAACAGAGGCTCCGTCTCGGGTCTCCGTAAGCGCTCCTCCGATGATGCCTTGCTGGATATGAACTCTGATCTAAAGGATACAGCCTCAAGTCCCTTAAAGGATGTCCCAATGGAGCAGGATGGGGACGGTACTCTGGGTGCAAGGAAATCTCTTGTCTTTGATGGGGAACACACTGAGAATGATTCGGAATCAAGCAATAATATTGCTGATGAAAACTCGGAAGAGGTTCCACCGCTTCCTCCGGCATACTCTGACCCTCGTGAGCGCACAAAGCTGCGAAAAACTACAGCAACAAAGGACTTGGCAACATCGGCAGCCTCCCTAGAGGAGGACCGCCGGGCCTAATGTCGACACTAGGCTGGAACGGCCGGGGAATAGGGCACCCCGCGACCGTTCAAGAGCTTGTCTGTCTTGTACAGACTTATAAGCCCTGCCTGGTCTTTATTTGTGAGACTAGGCAAAGCAAGGAAAGAGTTCAAAATCTGAGATATAGAATTGGTATGAAGGAATGCTTCCATGTGCAAGGTGATGGAAAGGGTGGTGGTTTAGCCCTCTACTGGACCGAAGAGGTGACTGTGGATCTCCTATCCTTCAGCAAGCGACATATTGATGTGCACGTTAGCGGCGGCCCTTATGATCACATGTGGTGGGGAACGTTTGTTTATGGGGAACCTAAGGCCAGTGATCGTCATCAAATGTGGTCCAAAATTAGACAAATACAACACAGATCAGATAATCCTTGGTTGATGATGGGAGACTTCAACGAGGCTATGTGGCAAGAGGAACATTTCTCGAGAACACCACGATCAGAACGCTTAATGATGGACTTCCGGGAGGTCCTCTCGCATTGTGACCTACATGATATTGGGTTCATTGGAACCCCCTGGACGTTTGACAATAAACAGAAGGGAGAGCGCAATGTCAAAGTCCGGCTTGACAGAGCTGTTGCCTCACCAGCTTGGTCTGCTATGTTCCCAGAACATAGACTGCGGCACATCCCTTCGTCCCGATCGGACCACTGTCCTATCCTCTTGACAGCGGATGAGTCTCCTAGTTGCAGATCATCTAACCCCATCAGACGGTATGAGGTAGCCTGGGAGCGGGAGCCATCCCTGGCTGCGGCAGTAGAAGACGCCTGGTCTCGTAGGATCCCAGGAACAAATCTGGGAGACGTCTCTTCGACTTTGAGGGACATGATGAGTGAGCTGCAGAGTTGGAGGAAAGTGCATTTTAAATCGGTGGCTAAGGAGATAGACAAGAAATGGAGCCAACTAGATAACCTCCGTTCCTTATCAGATGAAGCGAGTAGAGCTGCCTGTATTGGTATTGAGAAGGAAATGGATGAACTCCTTTATAGAGAGGAAATCATGTGGATGCAACGGTCCAGAATTGCGTGGCTCAGAGAAGGCGACCGAAACACGAAGTACTTCCACCGACGAGCATCGTGGAGACGTCGGAAAAACAGAATTCGTCGTCTTAGGAGAGATGATGGGACTTGGACCTCGGATCCTTCGGAAATGGAAAACATGGCACGGGATTTTTTCCAGAAGCTCTATACACAGGAGGAAAATATAAATCCGGCTCCTATTCTAGATACAATGAGAAGCTGTGTCGATGCTGAGATGAATGACAAGCTATGTGCCCCATTTACAGAAAAAGAAATTAGTGATGCCCTCTTTCAAATAGGTCCCCTTAAGGCCCCGGGGCCGGACGGCTTTCCAGCCAGGTTTCTACAGAGGAATTGGGATATCCTTAAGGACGAGGTGGTTGTTGCTGTTCAAAATTTTTTCTCTACTGGTGTGTTACCTGAGGAGGTTAATGATACGGCGATTGTCCTAATTCCCAAAAATAATGACCCTGAGGTTCTCAAGGATTTCCGCCCCATTAGCCTCTGCAACGTTATCTTTAAGGTGGTCTCCAAATGCTTGGTTAATAGATTGAGACCTTGTCTACAGGGAATGATTTCACCAACCCAGAGTGCGTTTATCCCTGGAAGGCTAATTACTGACAATGCCTTAATAGCCTTTGAGTGCATTCACTCGATCCAAACAGGATCAGCAGCTCGGAAGAAATTTTGTGCGTACAAATTGGATTTGGCCAAGGCGTATGACCGTGTGGACTGGAGGTTTTTGGAAGGGGTTTTAGCGAAACTGGGCTTTCATACTCAATGGATTCAGTGGATTATGGCGTGTGTTACCACTGTTCGCTATTCTGTTCGCTTTAACGGGAATATGTTGGACTCCTTCACTCCAACCCGCGGCATCCGACAAGGTGATCCTCTGTCACTATATCTCTTCTTGTTTGTTGCTGATGCTTTATCTTGTCTCATTCGAAAGGAAATTGAGACCAACTCTCTCCGTGAGTTTCATATTTGTCGCCGTGCCCCGGGAATTTCCCATCTTCTATTTGCCGATGATAGTCTTCTATTCTTCGAAGCTTCTGTACAACAAGCCAACATCATCAAGGGCATCCTGGACCGATATGAGCAAGGCACTGGTCAATTGGTGAGTCTAGGAAAGTGCTCCATATTGTATGGGGCTGAATGCTCGGCGGCGACTCAGGATGAGATCAAAGGAATTCTGAAATATGAGACCACCTGTTTTGAAGAGAAGTATTTAGGCTTGCCTGTCCCAGAGGGAAGAATGTCAAAGGGGAAGTTCAAATCAACCAAAGGAAAATTCTCTAAGCATGCTAGTGATTGGTCTGAGAAGTATATGTCGTCAGGAGCGAAGGACGTTCTCATCAAGTCTGTGTTGCAATCTATCTCTACCTATGCCATGGGTGTATTCAGATTTCCCATTGGCCTAGTAGATGACCTTGAGCGAATTATCCGCAACTTCTGGTGGGGTGATGAATTAAACAAGAAGAAAATGCATTGGCTATCATGGGACAAAATTACTAGACCAAAGGCACAGGGTGGTACTGGTTTTCGCGATCTCCATATTTTTAATCAAGCTCTCCTTGCGAGACAGGCTTGGAGATTACTGCAATATCCGGACAGTTTATGCGCACAGCTTCTGAAGGCGAGATATTACCCGTCGGGCCATCTCCTGGACACTGCCTTCATCAAGAATCAGTCAAGGTCCTGGCAGGGTGTAGTTCATGGCCTTGAGTTATTGAAGCAGGGAATAATCTGGCGCATTGGAAATGGTTCAAGTGTCAAAATCTTTCGTGATAATTGGCTCCCAAGACCCGGCTCTTTGAAATTGGATGGAAGAAGAGGTTCACTCCGGCGGAGGTGGGTTTCGGAATTAATCGATCAGGAAACAAGAACCTGGAACGAAACTGCTGTTAGGGAGTGCTGCTTACCTCATGATGCGGCAGTGATTCTTACTATAAAACTTCCACAAAGAGCAACGAAAGACTTCATTGCATGGAGTGGCGAAAATAATGGCCTGTTCAGTGTCCGATCGGCATACCGGATCGGCCTCCATATGAAAAACCAGGGTAGTAACACAGGCCAATCCAGTTCCGAGGCAACTGGCGATAGGAAGATCTGGGATGTCATCTGGAAAGCGAATGTGCCACCCAAGCTAAGAGTTTTTGCGTGGAGGGTTGCCTCTGATTCACTT
Organism: Lolium perenne; assembly: GCF_019359855.2. Lineage (NCBI taxonomy): Eukaryota > Viridiplantae > Streptophyta > Magnoliopsida > Poales > Poaceae > Lolium > Lolium perenne. The sequence continues at coordinate 131,787,309 of NC_067249.2, read as the reverse complement.
GGTACCCGCCTAAACTTAAGTCGGCGGATTGATACGTTTTCCCCCACCTGTGCTATATGTGGGTGCAAGGCCGAGGATGCCCACCATGCCCTTGTTGATTGTACTCTGCCTCGTGCATTACGTGAGGAACTTCGCGATCATTGGACTCTTCCAACTGAACTATCGTTTAGAGAAAATAATAAGGACTGGATCTTCACTCTTCTGATCAATGCCCCCAAGGACCAAAGACCCAAGATTATCTTTCTTCTATGGCGGTCCTGGCATCACCGAAATAATATAGTGCATGGAGATGGTAAAGCTTCGGTGTCTGCATCTGTCCCGTACCTGGTTAATTATCGCAGTTCAATTGTTAAGGCTGGCGACGACATCGGCAGTGGTACATCCTCATGGATCCTCCCAGCAGCCGGCGCAGTCAAAGCCAATGTCGATGCTGGGTGGGATTCTGCGTCAAAGATGGCTGGTATTGGCATCATTGTCAGAAACCATAGAGGCTCCCCTCTTGTTGCCGAATGGAAACCTATTCCAGATTGTGGGAGTGCGGAGGAGGCGGAAGTAATTGCTTGCCTCCATGGGCTTCGCCAGCTAGTGGAATTGCAATGTTGGCCACCCACAATTGAAACAGATTGCCTGCGTGCTGTGCAGGCGATATCAAGCGACCAGGAGGAACGCTCAGCTTGCTGGACTTCCATCTTGGAGATCCGTGAACTTCTGAAGATCTTCCAAGACGTTTCCATTGTTAAGATAGACAGAGTCTGTAATGGGGTTGCTCATGTCCTAGCTCAGCTTGGTAGGTCAGGACTTTCTGGTTGTTTGCGAGATTCAGCGCCTGACTGCGTTCAGGACCTGATCACGCTTGATTGTATGAACACTGTGTAATCCTTTGGCAGCAGGTTTCTTACGCACTCTTTTCCTTACCAGGGTACCTGAGGGGACTGGAAGGTTTTTAATGAGGCGGCCTGCTGCTGTATTAATATATGTGTTCTTACCTCAAAAAAAAAGAAAATGATAAACCTTGATTTTGTTATCTCAATTTTCTTATTTGTTAGATTTTGTTATTTTTACCATGGGTTAAATACAATGTATTTCGTATTGAAAATTTACACACCGATGAAATACAAAATTGTCTATGTCCAGATATTTTATTCAGACTTTTTTCAAACTTTGCAATCAAATATTAGAAGTTTCAGAAAATAAGAAACAAAAGTAGGGAACAATATAGCCCGGACAACACTTGAATTTTCGGTTACAAAGCTAGCTATTTTTTTTTAAACATCGGTTACAAAGCTAGCTACCTAGTCTGGAAGACATTTTTTGAGAGCGCGCTAACTAGCAGTCTGAGCCGCTCCAAATCGTTACGTTGCTGCTGGGCCTGCTCGGATCGTATGGATCTGTCCCAGCTAGTGGATTTGTCCTGAATTGGGCCTCGTACATAGGTATATATGGCTTTTTCCTCAAAATCCTGGGCGGGCCATGGCCCGGATCGGTCCCTACATAGCTCCGCCAGTGCGCACCAGAGCAGTGCGCCACATAAATAAGACATTTTGTGGCGCACTTGTTCTCGTGCGCCACAGAAATAAGACATTCTGTGACACACTTGTTCTGGTGCGCCACAGAAATAAGACATTCTGTGGCGCACCCTCACTAGTGCGCGACATAAATAGAACCTTATATCATCGCCTGTACGCCACTCGTCTCCCCCAAATCCTCTCCCCTTATCCTGTACACCTACTCCTCCTTCCTCCGCGCCGCCGCTAGCCTAGATGGAGCACGCCGCCGCCTCCTTTCTCCGTGATGGCCGCATGCCTCCACGCTCCACGCATCCCTGCCACCACCAGCAGATCCCGCTTCGAAGAGGGAGGGGAGGACACGCGCCCGGCGCCTGTCTCCTCCACCACGTCGTCTGCGGGAGGACCTCCTCCACGACGGCGTCTGCAACCACGGCGGGCCCGCCACCGCCCCCTCCATGGAGGCCCTCGCCGCGCGCTACTGGAACCACAACGTCGTCGGATACGACGAGAAGCTCTCCGACGGCTTCTACGACGTCTGCGGCACGCCCATGGATCCAGGGTTCCAGCTCAAGTTCCCCTCCCTCAGCACCCTCAAGTCCGTCCTTGCCGCAGGACGAGACATCCCCTGTGTCGCCATCCTGCTGACCCCGTCTGCGGCGCGCCCATGGATCCCCTACGTCTACATTGTGAGCTATATTTTCTCCCTATGGCAATCTGTTGGTATTACTTGTGTTATTCTAGTGGATCATGATGTGTTTTTGCTGGTTTAGTTCTGCTCTAGCTACTGACTAGTTAGCATGCACGTGCATCGCACGTCTCTATTAATCATAACAAAATCACAACACAACATATATAATACGCTTCCCGAATGCATACGGCTTTTTGGCAACCCAAGTTTATGGTCTAAGTGGTAACCGCCTTACATAATAAACGGGGCACTAATTGTTATAATATTGGCTTTGAACTCCACCTCTCTACGACAATTTCTACTTCGAATAGATCAGGCTTGTTCTCTTCCTTGATGCCTTTGTCGTGTCGCTAACTTAAATAATGTCCAAGGGCTTACACGAATAACATTAGGATCACAAGCAATGCCAGACGTCCACCAAGGGAATGATAAACCAGTCACAGTGCTGCAGTTTTGCCACAATTTCTGTGATTTAACATATGAAAATATATTCTGATTTGTGTGCAGAACTGAACAAGGAGGAAAAGGAAAATACAATTACTATAGAAGACCTGTTAACATCGATGGAGGTCACGGCACATAAGACTTCTAATAATCATCTTCATGCTCTAGGACAATGGTCCATCTATAATGGGCTGTCACAGTTATCAAAAGAACATGATCTTAACGGGTTCTCTACAAATTTGGATCCTTTAATATTGTATGATAATGGAATCGAGCTCTACTTGATGGCACACATCTATCTTAATTGAGGTAGATATTGCGTATTGTCTTTGTAATTCTCGACAGAAGTATTGTCTTTGTATTCTTTTCACTCTGTGAGAATCTGACTCAATTTCTACAGAACTGAAGAACTGAATAGTGACCACACCATCACTTGGTAATTGGTAAAAGAAATGCTGAAGTCCCGCATCTTGTAAATAATAAACAAATAAATAGCAAGCTGAGAAACACCACTGGACGTGAAACATCCTAAAATGTTTAACCAAAATAATCTAAGAACCATGTAAGGCGACGACTACATGTTTTCTGTGGTAACTGCAATAAGTAAATATTCGGTCCTCTTATGGTGAAGCTCTGACAACATCTAGGCATGACACTCTTGTAATTGCAAGCATAAACACGTACAAACAGAATTCTCACCACAGATAAAATGAACAAAATCATTGAAGGAATTGACCAACAGCACACGTCCTACTATATAAAAAAAAAAATCAGCAGCGTACTTAGTTGAACAAGTGCTGACATTGTTAGAGTTGTATAGTCTCTTTTCCGTTATTCCCCAGTGTATGAGGGGCTTACCTGCACATTGTCACACATGTACATGTACTGGCCTATGGCCCTCTGTGAATACTAGTTTCTCATTCACAACATGGTATCAGAGCTCTAGGTTTAGCTCTTTGCACGCTACAACTCCGTGCTCGATCTGCGCCGCCGCCGATGATCCTTCCGGTCGCCGCTGCTCCACCTTCCTCCTTCTCTCCCGTGCTTGTCGGGATCGAACTCTTTTAGCCTTCTTTTTCGTCGTGTTGGGGCTCGATCTGGAGCACCTGCTGCCCCGATCTGCTGAACCCGGTGCAAGCCGGCCAAGCTCCGGCCGACCTCATCCCTGGCCGGCCCCGTCCAAGCCAAGCTTTGGCCGATCTCATCCCCGGCCGGCCCCGTCCCTGCCACGGCCGGCCCCGCCCCCGCCCTGGCCGGCCTCGTCCCGGCTCCCTTTTCCGGTGCCACCTGCTCCGGCCGGCCATGTCAGGATCTCGGGTGATCCATGACAACTCTCGATCGAAGAGGAGGAAGAAGGGGAGCACGCGAGGCTCAGATCTACTCCTACGTGCTAAGGAAGAAAACAACAGTAGATAAAATAGGGTTTTGATTATGCTTGATCCTCCCATCCACCCCACTCACACCTTTATATCCAAGGCATGAGCTCAAGCATTTGACAGTTGTGTCCTTACAATAAACCGGAATACAATTTTAGAGCTAAGGCAAAAAGGTAAATGTGCCGAGGGACTCTTCTCGCCGTAGGATTGACAGTTGGAGTCGTGGGCTTCATCTCGACCCTCCGTTGTTGTCGCTGAAACTAAACAGGATCCTGACACCGCCCCCCCCCCCCTTAAGACAAGGCTTCAAGGCTTGAATCCTGGGAAGGTGGCTTGTATGAAGGCGGCATCCTCCCAGGTGGCCTCTTCGTCGGAGAGGTTCTCCCACAATATAAGCCACTGAGGAACAGCCATGTCATGGTTGCCCGCGCTGCGTGTGACTTGCCGATGGTCGAGAATAGCTTGAGGAGCAACTTTGATCTTTCCCGAAGCAGTAACAGAAGGCAATTTGGGGTTGGGAATAGCTGACTTACCCAGGTGCTTCTTGAGTTGGTTAACGTGGAAGACATCGTGCATTTGAGTACCCGGAGGAAGGAGAAGCTTGTAAGCCACTTGGCCAATCTTTTCTTGGACACGGAAGGGACCATACCATTTTGATGTGAGTTTGAGGGCATTGCGCAACCCCAGTGCTGTTTCCCGGTAAGGTTGCATCTTGAGGTAGACCATGTCACCCTCTTGGAAGCTTCGTTCTGTGCGGTTTAAGTCAGCATATTTCTTCATCCTGTTCTGAGCACGCAACAAATTGTCCTGCAAGGTTTTCAACATGTGGTCTTTTTCCTGCACAGTGACCTGCGTTGTTTCTGAGATATTGCAAGGAAGGGCAATACTGTGAAGTAAAGGAGGAGCATACTCGTATAATGCTTGGAAGGGAGACATTTTGATTGCTGTGTGATAGGAGCAGTTGTACCACCATTCTGCTGCTGGAAGCCATTGGCACCATTTTTTGGGTTCTTGGAAAGCCATGCAACGCAGGTACTGTTCGAGGCACTGATTTACTCGCTCTGTTTGGCCATCAGTCTCTGGGTGGTGTGCTGAACTGTACTTGAGCGCAATGTTGAAAGAGGCAAATATTTCTGTCCACAGTGTGCTGGTGAATATGGTGTCTCTGTCACTGATTATGCTGGCTGGAGGTCCATGTAGTTTGACAATATTATCCATGAAAAGGTCAGCAATCTTCTGCACATTGTAGGGGTGTGCCAGAGGGATGAAGTGAGCATATTTAGTGAGACGATCCACTACTACCAGGATCACATTTTTGCCTTGTGATTTGGGTAAGCCTTCAATGAAGTCCATGCTGATGTCTGTCCACTTCTGTTTAGGGATAGGGAGTGGACTAAGGAGGCCAGGATACTGAACCTTCTTTGTTTTTGATATCTGGCAAGTTGGGCATTCAGCCACTTTTTGAGCAACAAAGTGTTTGAGCTTGGGCCAGTAGAAGAGTTGTTGGATGCGATGGAGAGTGACTCGATGACCAGAGTGGCCTCCATATGAGGAAGAGTGGAGTGTTTGGAATATCTTGGACCTCAGTTCAGTGTTGCTGCCAATGTAAATTCTTCCTTTGTAGCGAATGATGCCAGATTGCAGAGTGTAATGTGGCTTGTGGTTTGAATTAATGGCAAGCTCCTGTAGCAGTTTAAGAGCTGTGTCATCCTTAGTGTATGACTCAGAGATTTCTGTTTGCCAAGTTGGTACCAGGACAGAGATGGTGTGGCATTGTTGCTCAGTAGCCGGGATTGTTACTTCTCTGTCAGTTTCGTCAGGCTGAAACTGTCGAGAGAGAGCGTCTGCCACGGCATTTTCCTTCCCTTTTTTGTATTCGATTGAATAGTCAAACTCTAATAATTTGAGCATGAGCTTGTGTTGAATGCCTTTGAGCAGTCTTTGACTTCCCAAGTATTGTAAGCTGCGTTGGTCTGTTTTGATGACAACCTTGTTGCCCAAGAAGTAGTGTCGCCACTTCCTGAGAGCTTCTAAGATTGCTAGGGCCTCTTTTTCATATATAGACTGTACACTGGTTCTAGGGCCCAAAACTTTACTGTAGAAGGCAAGTGGTTTCCCCTGTTGCATGAGCACTGCTCCAATACCCGTGGCACATGCGTCAGTCTCCAGAGTGAAAGGCTTGGTGAAATCTGGTAAGCTTAACAAGGGTGGCTTGGACATTACTGACTTCAGTGTGTCAAAAGCCTTTTGTTGGTCAGTACCCCAATGGAAATTGTCCTTTTTGAGCACCTCATAGAGTGGCTTGCATATAGTGGCATATCCTTGAATAAACCTCCTGTAATAACCAGTAAGACCCAAAAACCCTCTTAATTTTTTAAGTGATTTGGGTATTTTCCACTGTACTATATCAGCAATCTTGGTGGGATCTGTAGCCACTCCTTCTCCAGAGATTATGTGGCCTAGGTACTCAACTTGCTTTTGTCCAAAAGAGCATTTGCTTAGCTTGGCTTTGAGCTCATGATTCCTGAGAATGGTTAACACAATCTTCAAGTGTTGGTTGTGTTGTTCCCTTGTCTGACTGTAGATGAGGATGTCATCAAAAAACACTAGAACGAATTTCCTTAGGTATGGGGAGAAGATATTGTTCATCAATTCCTGGAATGTTGCTGGGGCATTGCTCAAGCCGAAGGGCATCACTTTATATTCATAGTGACCAAGGTGTGTGGAAAAAGCAGTCTTGTGGATGTCAGAAGGGTTCATCCGAATCTGGTGGTAACCTGACCGTAAGTCCAACTTGGAGAAAATCTGTGCTCCATGTAGTTCATCCAGGAGGTCCTCTATTACTGGTATGGGGAATTTGTTTTTGATTGTGATATCATTCAAACTCCTGTAGTCCACACAGAGGCGCCATGATCTGTCCTTCTTTCTTACTAGGATGACAGGTGAAGAGAAAGGACTGGTGCTGGGTTGAATTTCTTCATTTTGCAGCATTTGCTTGATGATTGATTCAATGGTGTCCTTTTGTCCATGAGACATTCTGTATGGTCTGATATTTGGTGGTGTTGCACCAGCTATCAGAGGTATACCGTGGTCAGCAGCTCTGTGAGGAGGTAGCCCATTTGGAGAGGAGAAAATATCTTCAAATTCTTGAAGAATGAGAGCAAGTTCTGCAGGTAACTCTGTGGTAGAGTTGTCAGTATCCTTAGGAGGAATTAGGATATACCCTGTGGCACCTTGTTCCAATATCTTGGAGCATTCTTCAGCTGTGATCAGCAGGTTCTTGTTAGGTACCAAGTGATCAGAGAAGGTTTGCTGAATTCCCTTATTGTCCAGTGTTAAGGTTCTTCCAATGAAATCAAAGGTCACTGGATTGTGGAGCTTGAACCAATTCACCCCCAGAATAATGTCTGCTCCCTGCAATTTCAGTATTCTAAAGTCTGCATGGAAGAGTGTGTTATTGATTCTGAAGGGCTGATTGAGTGCAACTGCATCAGAGGTGAGAATGCCTCCACCAAAGAATCGTGGATCGTTCTCCTGGGTGCTGGTTTGGTTGGAATATTGTGCTTAAGGGCAAAGGAGTGGTCCAGAAATGTGTTGGTACTGCCAGTGTCTGCCAATGCAACTGCTTTTGCTCCTTTTATTTGTAGCAGCAGAGAAATTGTGGATGCACTAGGAGAACCAGTGTAAGCAGCAGCAGATATGTGCATCAGGTTGTCAACAGGTTGGTGTTGCACCTCTTGATTTGCTGCTTGTTGCTCCTTGATGTCAGGAGGGGCGGCTTCTTCTTGTATCATGTCCCCATCACTGTCGTCCTCTGAATTTCCTTGCATCTGTAATGCATTTATCGCTCGTTGCATAGGTTGGCACTTGTGTCCCATTGTCCAATTCTCAGGACAGTACCAGCATTTCCTTGGCTCCCGCTGGCGAACATTTACTTCTCTGTTCCTGTTGTCTCTGTTAGGGAAATTCTTGGCTGGCAGAGGTGCGGCATTGTTTCCTGGCATATGTTTCCTGTTGGATGACAGGTATGATTTTTCATACTGTCTGGCATACCAATAAGCAGACAAGAGTGAATCAGGCTTCTGGCATTGCACCGTATGTTTGATGTTGTCTTTAAGGCCACTGATGAATCTGTCGATGAAGAAGTCTTGCGGCAGGTATGACCTTCCTCTCTTCATCAATGTCATCCAGGTTTCATATGCATTGATGTAGTTGTCGACACTAGCTGTTTGTTTCAGGTGCTGGAGCTGATCCATTGGATCCAGAGAGAGATTGTCTGGGAAACGGTCGATCAAGACTTGGCAGAGGCGTGACCAAGACAGCTGCTGTAAATTGATGCCAGAACTGCTCAACCACGTCTTGGCTTGTCCTCTTACATGTGCCAAACCCCATTTTACTCGCTGATCCTCTGTAATGCCCACCAAGGCGAAGATATCTTCACATTCCAATATCCAAGCGCGTGGATTTTCTCCCTGAAATGTTGGCAGTTCCACATGCGGGGCTCGGATGTTGGGTTCATTGTGATGGTGGTTTGTGTTATCCATGGTTGGTTGGTGGAAAGTTTGGGTGGCTGGTGGCTGTGGTGTTGGGGGTGGCATTGGGTAGGGGTAATTGTAAGGTGGAGGAGGGGGATAGTATGGTGGGTATGGGTAGTATGGGTTGGGTGGGTATGGGTTTGGTGGGTATGGTTGCTGCGTGGGTGGGTTGTAGGAATTTGGGCTGGTGTATGGGTTTGTCAGCTGTGTAACTTCGGTCTGATGGGAAGAAGATGGAGTGGTCGTGGTGATCGGCGGAGGCATGGTACTCACATGGGTAATCTGCCGAACATGAGATGGGCGTGGCATCTCAGGTGGATGGGGAAGTTGGTCCGGTGTGAATTTGCCGAAGTTGGGTGGAAAAGGTGGTGGTTTTGGGTTGGGTGGTGTGGATACTGGCGTTGTTCCCTCGAGAATTGGAGAAAGGCTGGTATTTGGGAGAGGTGGCGGCGATGGGAAGGTGTGGTTTTGGTTCGACGATGGAATACCCAGCGCATGGGAGAAATTGGACTGCATGTTAGCGACCATGGAGGTGAGTTTGGCCATCTCACCTTGGAGGTTGTGGAAGGCGGCCTGGTGTCGATCGAGACGACGACCGATGGCACGCACATCGCGGGGAACTCATTGGCGCAGTTGGGCGTCTTCGTGCTCGTCGTCCGTGGTTGTCGCTGCTCCGTTGTTCCGGGCATCACGCGCGGCCGCATCCCTCGAGGAGGAGCGGGATCTGGTACTTGGCGGCATGGTTGGTGGCGAGGGAAGGGAGGGTGGGACGAGCCGCCGATCGATAGGTAGAAGGGAGAGATGGACCAGATCGATGCTCTGATACCACCGTGTCAGGATCTCGGGTGATCCATGACAACTCTCGATCGAAGAGGAGGAAGAAGGGGAGCACGCGAGGCTCAGATCTACTCCTACGTGCTAAGGAAGAAAACAACAGTAGATAAAATAGGGTTTTGATTATGCTTGATCCTCCCATCCACCCCACTCACACCTTTATATCCAAGGCATGAGCTCAAGCATTTGACAGTTGTGTCCTTACAATAAACCGGAATACAATTTTAGAGCTAAGGCAAAAAGGTAAATGTGCTGAGGGACTCTTCTCGCCGTAGGATTGACAGTTGGAGTCGTGGGCTTCATCTCGACCCTCCGTTGTTGTCGCTGAAACTAAACAGGATCCTGACAGGCCATCTCCGGCGACCCACCGGCGCCGCCCAGCCCTCAGCTGGCCAGCCCATGTGTTGGCTTCTCGTAAAGTGCTGTCGAGCCTCTCTGCTCGTGAGCCACCATGCACAACTGGATCGGGCCAAATCCAGATCTGAGGGTTGACCAAAAAAAATGTCGTCCTCTGGCTACGTGAGTATCCCTCGTTGTCTTGTGATCTTCGATGGTACCAACTATGGAGAGTTTGCTGCCTTTATGCGTATTCACATGCGTGGTCTTCGGCTGTGGGGTGTTCTCACCGGCGAGGTCTCGTGTCCGCCGCGTCCCACAGCTCCTGTGCCTCCTACCCCGCCGTCCGTGCCACAGGCCCTTCCCGAGGATGCTTCTCAGGCTGATGAGGCCGCCAAGTCTACAGAGACTGCTGCTGATGAGGCATATGAGGATCAGGTACTTGCATATTCAGAGGCACTAGGCTCTTATAAATGCTTGATTTATTTAAGGGAAACGCTGTTATTCATCCAGGGGATCAAAACACGCGCATCGTCCTGCTTATCAGTGCGACGCGTGTCCAGACGATCGATCGTGTTGTCGCTCGTATGCGCCCGCATCCCGCACCGAACGGCCGCACAACACGCTGGGTGGGCCCCGCGCACTTTGTATTCTCCTACCTCTATCTCTTTCTTATCCCAAACAAATTCCCAATCCACAGTTCGTCTCTCACAGAGCACCGCCGATGCCCCCGCCTCCATAGCGGCGAGCACGTCTCCGCAGCGCGCCGCCGATGCCCCTGACTCCATAGCATGAGCTCGTCTCCGCAGCGTGCCACCGACGCTCCCCGCCTCCATAGCACGACCTTGCCTTGCCGCCCTCCCTCCAGCTCTCCCTGCCGCCGCACTCGAGCACGTCCGGCGAGGCCTCTCTCTCCTACCTCCGGCGAGTACTAGTGCTTCAAGGTGGCGTATCTCGTGCTGGAACCAGCACCAGCCACGGACAACCCTGCGGAGGTGCTCGCCTCAGTTTCGTTGCCGTGCGCCGCCCAATGGTGGAGGTGCGACTATGGGAGATTACGGAGAGGTACCATCGGCGGGCTGCATTGCTACCATGGGCGTACGGAGTTGCTACCGACGGCTGTTGGCCTTGCTACCATGGGTGTCCGAAGTTGCTGCCGGCGGTGGGCGACCTTGCTACCATGGGTGTCCGAGGTTGCCGCCGACGAAGGGCGGCATCGCTACCATGGTTGTACGGCGTTGCTGTCGACGGCGGGCGACCTTGCTACCATGGGTGTACGAGGTTGCTGCCGACGAAGGGCGGCATCGCTACCATGGTTGTACGGCGTTGCTGTCGATGGCTTGCGACCTTGCTACCATGTGTGTCCGAGGTTGTTGCCGACGAAGAGCGGCATGGGCGACCTTGCTACCATGGGTGTGAGGCATTGCTGCTGAGGGCGGGCACCGTTGCTACCATTGTTGTACAGCGATGCTGCGGACGGCGGGCAGGGTCGCTACCAAGGGATGGACGGTGACGCTGCGACCTCCACCATTGGGTTGGACGCCCTTCGCCAGAGCTGGACGCCGGCCACAGGCCCCATGGTGACGGGGTCCGGAGAGCCAGGGGGTGGGAGGGCTTGCTTTTTTCCGCGGAGGGGATGTAAGCGCTTTCTTTGCGGGTGAAATCTTTGCATGTACGTGCGTGGTCCAGTTGGACACGTGGCGAGCTACGGAGGCGGGTGATCGGGGCTTCCGATCCCCCGGGGGACGCTCAACGCTTCCCTTTATTTAATGAATTGCTAGTGAGCTCATATGCATTGCTTGTGGCTTTGCTATGGCTATGTGCTATTTGGTTGATCTGGAATTACTTTCTTGGACATGGTTTTAGATTTAATTATGTGTGATTTGTTGCCCTATCTCTCTAGGGTATGAGCTCCTGGTTTTACCAGGGATCACCAACTCTGGTTGGGTGATCTAGCTTCCCTCTATGCTGGCCTATTCTTTTCTATCTATCACTGATCGGACAGATGTTGCGCTTGATTTCTTGGCCCTGCCTATGATGCAGAGGCCGAGGCACTTTCTTTTGATAAGAACAAATACTTTTATAGGGGTTTTCAATTCTCTGTGATGATTTTGCATAGCACCTCTATGCAAGACTGAGAGAATTCAATCTCCCTATCCTCCTAGGTGAAAACCTAGTTGAAGGGTAGTGAGATGGGCATTGGTTATACATGATTTCTTTATAAATGATTTGGTCTTTAATTTTATTTGTACTTACCGATGATTAGAATGTTTGGTCACTACACTTGGGGGAGGGGCAAGTGAACCTGGTGCGATGGCACAAATATCAATCTCTTGTGCATCCTACTTAGTTTCACTTAGCCCTTCCCTAAATGTTAATATTTGTTTTGACCAATAAAGTATGAGACATATGCTATATCTAGTTGATACTACTTGGATCTTTCTTCCATTTTAGTGCCGATGATTAGAATGTTTGATCACTCGTACACTCTGGGGTGGGGCCAGTGAACCCGGTGTGATGGCACAAATTTCAATCTCTTGTGCATTCTACTTGGCTTCGCTGATCCTATCCCTGAATGTTAATATTTATTTCGACCAACAAAGTATGAGGCATATTCTATCTAGTTGATACTACTTGGCTCGTATTTGAGTTGGACTTATTCGTTTATTTTGGTCTTTCTTCCATTTTAGTGCCGATAATTAAATTCTGTGGTCACTACACTTGGGTGCGGTGCCAGTGAGGCTGATGTGATGGCACAAATATCAATCTCTTGTGCATCCTACCTGGCCTCGCTGACACCATCCCTAAATTTTAATATTTGTTTCGACCAACAAAGTATGAGTCATGCTATTTAGTTGATACTACTTGGCTCGTATTTGAGTTGGACATATTCATTTATTTTGGTCTTTCTTCAAGATAGAGCCGATGATTATAATGTTTGGTCACCGTACACTCGGGGGTGGCGTAAGTGAGCCTGATAAGATAACACAAATATCAATCTCTTGTGCATCGGACTTGGCCTCACTTACGCCATCCCTGAATGTTAATATTTGTTTCGACCAACAAAGTATGAGCCATATGCTACCTAGTTGATACCACTTGGCTCTTTCTTCCATTTTAGTACCGATGATTAGAATGTTTGGTCACCGTACACTCGGAGGTGGCGTAAGTGAGCCTGGTAAGATAGCACACATATCAATCTCTTGTGCATCGGACTTGGTCTCACTTACGCCATCCATGAATGTTAATATTTGTTTTGACCAACAATGTATGATACATTTATTTATTATATCCTAGTTGGCTCTTATTTGTGTTGGCCTTCTTCGTTTTTTTTTGTCTTCGTTCATTTTGGTCTTTCTTCTATTTTAGTCACTACAAACTCAGGGGGGCGGTGCAAGCGAGCCTGGCGGGAGAGAGGAGGGATCAGAGGAGGAACCGGATGAAGAACCCGATGCAAGCAAGCCTAGTGGGGAGAGCGGAGGAAGCAGAGGAGGAATCGAATGAAGACCACTGTGTATCTTGAGATGGCGAACTTTGTATGAATTAAGAGTTGTATGTGAAACATTTGACACTTGCCACTATATGTGTATCTCGATCGGACTCTAAGTAATGTGATGATGATGTTTATATTATATCTGTGCAATGTATATGGTATTTATATTATATCTGCATATTTCTATATATAATCTGTATAATATATGTATATTGTTGTATATAACCTGTATGTAGCAGGTAGTACAAAACCGTGTATAATACGAGCAAATTCTGTGGCGCACTAAATACTAATTCTGTGGCGCACCGAGGCACGGGTAATTCTGTGGCGCATGGGCTAGTGCGCCACAGAATTCTTATTTTTGTGGCGAAGATTCTGTGGCGCACCACCCCACATAATAGGTATTTTGGTGCGCCACTGATGAGGCTTTTCCTACTAGTGTTCTTACTGAGAACGGGATTTAGCAAACTATATTAGGAGAAAGTATATCGGGCTCGAAGACGTTATCCTAAGTGCTATTCTTAGCTAAGATTTTTGACCGTGTGAAGCCACACGAGTTTTTTCACACTCCATGTGATGCATGTGCTAGCTTGTAGTGTAAGTGATAACAAGTTTGTTTAGGCTAACATTCACCCCCTCAAACTTGTTGCCATCATGCTAAATTCATGATGCCAAGCTTCTGTCTCATCTCCACGAATTTGATCTTGCCCAGCGCCTTGGTGAAGATGTCTGCGAGCTAACCATTAGTGCCAACATGCGCAACATCGATCTTCCCTTCTTCGATGCACTCACGAATATAGTGGAATTTTGTATCAATGTGTTTGCTCTGATCGTGATGCACTGGGTTTTCGCTCAGCGCGATTGCTGATTTGTTGTCCACCATGAGCTTCACCTTGGCCGGAGTGGTTTCGAGCAGCTCCGCGACGAGCCTGCTGAGCCACACCCCCTGACATGCCACAGTAGCTGCAGCGATGTACTCTGCCTCGCATGAGGAGAGCGCTACCACCTTCTGCTTTTGTTATGCCCAAGTGACTGCACTTGAACCAAGAAAGTAGATGATCCCTGTAGCGCTCTTGCGGTCGTCGACGTCCCCGGCGAGGTCACTATCACTATACCCCACCAGCGCCGGCACCGCAGTGTCTCCCTTTGTGTACCTGCAGCCATAGTTCGCCGTGCCACAAATGTACCTTAGTAGGTGCTTCATAGCATCCCAATGCTGATCCACCGGCGACTCCATGAATCGCCTGAGAATGCCGACCGCATAGGATATGTCTGGCCTCGTGTTCACCAAGTAGCGGAGGCTACCGATGATGCTCCTGTACATCGTCACATCCACTGCAGCGTCGCCATTCTTCTTCTCAAGCTTGAGTCTACAGTCCATGGGTGTGTGGCAGGAGTTGCAGCCACTCATGCCAGCTATCTCCAAGATTTTTCCAGCATAGCTGCTCTTCCTGATGGTGATCTCTCCAACACCTTGCTTGACCTCAATCCCGGGGTAGTAGCTGAGGAGACCAAGGTCGCTCATGCAAAAGAACCTCTGCATCTCGGCCTTGAACTTGGTGATGTCGGTGACACTGGAGCCAGTGATGATGAGGTCGTCGACATACACCCCAACAAGCAAGTAGCCATCACCTACAGTTCGTTTGTACACTGCATGCTCCATTGCACATCGCTCGAACCCAAGTGACATCAGTGACATGTCCAGCTTAGCGTTCCAAGCTCGTGGCACTTGCCGAAGTCCGCACAACGCCTTTCGGAGGCGTAGCACATGGCCCTCCTTGTTTTTCTTCTCATAGCCCGCAGGTTGATGCACGTACACCTCCTCGGCAAGATCACCATTGAGGAATGCCGATTTGACGTTCATATGATGGACTTGCCACCCGTTATGCACGGCGAGGGAGAGCAACAGGCGCACCGTCTCCATTCGTGCCACTGGCGCGAACACCTCGTCGAAGTCCACCCCCTGTCACTGCGCATAGCCTTTTGCGACCAGACGGGCTTTATGCTTGATGATGTTGCCAGCAGGGTCACACTTCACCTTGAAGACCCACTTGAGCCCGATGGCTCGCTGGCCAGCTGGGAGTGTTGTGAGCTCCCATGTCTTGTTCTCGAGGATCGCCGCCATCTCAGCGTCCATGGCTTGCTTCCAACAAGCCTCGCCAAGTCCCTCCTGCACTGTGGCTGGCTTGTCGGCAGCGAAAAAGCACAAGCCGTTGTACTCCGCCTCGACTTCTGTAGTGTCATTGTACAGGTCATGGAGTCGGCGATAATGACGCGGTCCAGACTCAGAGTCCAAGTTGGCGTCTTGCTCGAGTGGCGTCGCCCACCCATCATGAGCAGGAGTAGCCGCAATAGGTGTACGCGGCTCCAGCGATGCCGCTGGCATAGCCGCTCCTTGTGGCGTCCCGGGGTTGCCGCCTGCACACCCGGTGGTTACCGCCTCATTGACCTCATATGCCACCGTGAACGACGATGGTGCAGCAGGCGCATTGGTGCGCTCTGTCGATGCGCCCTCCTTGTTCCACTCCCAGGAACGGCGTTCCCCGAACACCACATCCCTGGAGATGTGCAGCTTCTTGGTTTCGGGATCATACAACCTGTAGCAGTATGAGCTTTCCTCATAGCCAATCATCACCATCAGCGTCGATCGGTCCGAGAGTTTGTTCAACCCCGACCCGATATTCTTGACATGCGCAGTGCAACCAAATGTGCGGAAGTGTTGCACATGTGGCTTCTTGTCATGCCAGGCTTCATATGGGGTTTTCCCATCCACGCTCCTGGTGGGCGCCCGATTCAGGATGTACACCGCCTCGCCCCAAAACATGGCAGGCATGCCCATGCTTTTGAGGAGACACCTCGCCATTTCGACGACGGTTTGGTTTCGGCGCTCAACAATGCCGTTCTGCTGCGGGGACTACGGCGCAGTGGTGAAGTGCTTGATGCCGTTCTGATCGCAGAATGCCTTGAACTCGCCTCCTCGATCAGAATGGAAAGCAAGAAGTTCGCACTTCTTCTCTGCCTCGGCACGTGCCTTGATCTTGGAGAAACGAGAAAAAGCTT
The DNA here is from genome assembly GCF_019359855.2 of Lolium perenne. Taxonomy (NCBI): domain Eukaryota; kingdom Viridiplantae; phylum Streptophyta; class Magnoliopsida; order Poales; family Poaceae; genus Lolium; species Lolium perenne. Next base: position 131,771,035 of record NC_067249.2, on the reverse strand, counting down.
CATCCTTGCTCTTGAGCACCTCCAGCCACATGTACCTGCTGAAGTCATCAACGACAAGCAAAAAATATTTGTTGCCGCTGGGTGTCGCCGGTGTGATCGGCCCGCACAAGTCAGTGTGCACAAGCTCGAGCCTCTCCTTGGCTAGGTACGAGGATGCTTGCGGAAATGGCCTTCGATGCTGCTTGCCAAGCATACCGCCATCACAGACTTGTTCGACTTGGTCGATGACGGGCGCGCCTTGCACCATGTGCTTGCGCGTCATGTCCCGGAGTGCGCGGAAATGGAGGTGGCCATAGCGAGCATGCCACAGCCATGCCGTGTCATCGAGCTTGGCCAGCATGCACACCGGTGCCGTCAGGTTCAGGCCGACCGTGTAAAGCCGGTTCTTGCTACATGACACACGCGTAAGCAGCTTCCGCGCGCGATCGTAGATGTACATCTCACCGTTCTCGATCAGGTCCTTGCATCCCGCTTCGTCCATCTATCCGAATGAGATAATATTACTTCTCAATTCGGGGATGTAGTATACCTCGGTGAGAACGCGATGCTCGCTGTTCTGGCACTTGAAGAGCAAGGAGCCGCGTCTGCGGATGCTGACAAGCGACCCATCTCCAAACTTCATTGTGCCATGGACGCTCTCGTCCAGAACCGTGAATGCCTCCTTGGTGCCAGTGACTGCTCGCACCTGTGTCAAGGTACCAGACGCCATTGGTCTTCTGCTTGGGGGAAGACCTTCTCGTTCAGGATTACGGCCTCGTCGCCATGCCCTGCGTGCTCCTCGTTCAGGAACACGGTTTCATAGACGTGTTCCATGAGTGCGTTGTCGATGTCGCGGGTGTGTCCCAACATAAGTGCAAGCCCGTCGTCATCCTCGCCGACCGCCAGGTTGGCGTGCTCCCGGCGCTCCTCATTGCGCTTCTTCTTGCGACAATCCTTGGCCCAATGACCGGGGATGCCACAATATCGACAATATCCTTTCTTTTTGTCGTTGCCTCCGACGCCGGCTCGAGACGTGGGTCTGGCCGACGTTCTGGGTTTGGCCACAACCTTCCCCATCTTGTCGCTACCAGTGGATGTGTATCCACCATGCTCTCGGCCGCGCTGTCGCGCCGCCCACTCCTCCTCCGTGAGAAGTAGGCGCCCGACTGCTGTCGAGTTTATTGGCTCGACGTCGAGGTTGTAGCGCCCCTCCACATCCACAAGCCTGCCGCAGAGCTCCTTGATGCTCATGTTCTTTGTGTCACACAAAGACTCGATGGACATTGCCATTTGCCGGTACCGACGCGGAACAACTCGTAAGAACTTGAGCACCGCCTTGTGCTCGGACACAGGGTTGTCCAGCAGCTCAAGATCGTTGACGATGCCAGTGAGCCGCATGACGAATGCTTCCACGGACTCACCGTCGTGGAACTTGAGCGCCTTGAACTCAGCGCGCCGCGCTTGCGCCTTGGCCTCGCGGACGCGGTCGACACCCATCCGCATCATCTTCACGGCGTCCCACGCCAGCTTGGTGGAGTCCTTGACCGAGCGTGCGCGGCATCTCCGGCGGCACATTCCGCAGGATGACGCCCAGCGCCCGCCGGTCGTCACGCTCGCTCCCAACTCCGGTGTCGACCAATGTCCACATGCCTTGCGCCTGCAGTTGGACGCACATGACGAGCACCCAGTCGACATAGTTGGTGCGAGTGAGCACCAGCGCTGGTCCTGGCGCGTCGTGCTCGTGGATCACCCTCTCCACCACGCGTACCTCAGCAGCTCCATCACCGACGGTGAGCTCCTTGAGAGGCATGGACAAGGGGCCCCCCTCCAACTTCTTCGTCCACGACACCTCAGACTTATTGTCTGCGCCTTTCCCTGTCATCGCCGCGGATCAAACACCGGACGACTACAAAGCCTTGGATCGTTGTTGCTGAGACTAAGGAAACACACGCATACGAGCTGGGTGTTCTTCACGGGAGAGAAAGAGAGTTGGAGACTGAATGCCTCTTATTGCGTTGCTTGAAACTGATACATGAGGAGCCTATTTATACTACTACGTGCTGCCACTATCTAGTGTGGACATCGTCCTTGAGTCAAGCCTCACTAATCCTGACATGATATCTTGACTACTACGTTTTTTCACTCCATGTGATGCATGTGCTAGCTTGTAGCGTACCTGATAACCAGCACGTTTGTTTAGGCTAACAACTAATGCATTACATTAAAGTGTAATCCTATGATTTCAAATAGGTGAAGTAATATGGAGTCGACGTTCGCATAAAACCATCATATAAAAGATAGAAAATTTTACCAAATACTCATTACACATCATATAGAATCATAACCAACTCATCCTATGCCCTCGGAAATATGGGGAACTACTCACAAATGTTAAAAATGATATGGATCAGAGGCATAATAATTACAACATAATCTGAATATATAATCTCCCCACCAAATAATGACAAATTACCAATCACGAACATAGATGGCGTTGTGCTTTTCTACTTGGCTCCATCTGAGACGGAGTCGTGCTAATGAGCATGGCTCCGTCTGGTGCGAAACCAAGCAAAAAATTATTTTGTGAATTTTTTTTAAAACTAGGTTATTTTGTGAGATCTTTCCAGATTTAGCTTAATTTTGTTAAAATCGACGCAGTTCGAAGGAGGGGCAGAGACAGGACAAAGCGCGCGCGCATGGCCCAGAATGAGAGGAAAACATGGAGCATGAGTGGAAAATTTGGGTTTGGGCTTTCCGTGCCGACGAGGGAGGCACAGCAGAGCGGACAGTGAGGCATGCGCGGAGCACAGCAGGGCTACACCTCGCTCGCTCGATTATGTCAGGCGTGAGCAAAGCCATTAACCACTGCTTAGATCTTTTCCCGCCTCATGGGCGCCTCCGATCTCATCGACTTGTTTAATTGCAGCCTCCTCGTCCTCGCAAAAGAACACGAGTATCGGGGAATCCAACCGGAAAGCTACTACGCGGAAGCCAAAGGCAAGAGCGATTGCGATACATTCCGATGCTCCATCCCCACTTGTCTCGGCTCTAAGCAATGGTAGTGGTAGTACATAGCCACCCACGACTTCAAGAAGAGCAGCATCTCCTGGCCTGGTTCTCGGGCCATGGAAGCGGCCGAGCTCCTGGAGAAGATACGGGTGCTGGAGGAGGGGCAGGCGGAGCTCAACCGGGACATAGGTAGGCTCATACCGGAGCGCCGCGGCGCGCAGTCCACGGCCAGGCGCCGTGCTTGCCGTGCGCTGCCGCCGCAGCGCTCTTCGTCGTCGTCGTCGCGGCGCGTCGCCAATCGCGGCAGGCTGTCCGACAGGTACTGCCACTGGATACTGCAGTCGCTGGGCCAGGCCGTGCACATCGTTGCCCCCGACGGGAAGCTCCTCTACTGGTGAGCTCCCTTGCTTTATCTTTTGGTTCGGTTGTGCGTGCTCTGTGTCCATCAAGTGTTCGGCGAAATGCTGGACAATATGCCCATGCATTCTGCATATTTCGTGAACCTCGGTCATAACGGTGGGTATAAATCAGGCGTTTTAACTCTCGTATGTAATTGTTATATGATCTCAGTTCTGAAGAAACCTACAACTATTGTTTGCCAAGTTATGCTAGTTTTCTGGCAAAATGTAATAATGCAAGATATGAGATTTAAGAAGGAACGCCTGGTGCAAATAATGGACCTTTTGGTTTCCTTCAGCCCTTGCAATTTTAGTGAGTAAATCACACCTTACACCAGGTAAAATGTCACAGTGTCACTTTATACCAGCCTTTGCATAAGTTTTCGCTCTGTACCAGGTTCAAGTACAATAACTACCCACTAGGTCTCATCAGACACACACCGTTGCGTTCTGAAGTTGCTGGCGCTCCTCAGCTAGTTGTCGGTCGTTTGGCGTGCGTGTGTGTGTGTGTGACGTTAGCAGGTGCGATGCGCCTACTGTTAATCTTTTGTTAACATGGTCAATTGCGCTATCTTAGCACCTTCTCAATACAAAGACATACAAAGTTCCGAAAAATCTACAGAAATACATACACGTGTATTATGCGTTAATGTGTAGCCTACAAAGTTTGGTTAAAAAATGACCATTTTGATTAAGAAAATAGACACATCTTAGTAGGAGATACTTATTAAAAAAATACACAGTCCGCGAATGATCATATTTTCAACCAAAATTTACAGTCAGAACTGACAATTGATCTCGTGAAAAGTGAAAGAACTGCAATTCACCTAGTGCAAAGTTCATATCAATCTTTGTTACTAAATTACATAACATATTTTGATGTATGTAATTAATGTACTGAGTAGATCCCATTCTCTCGACTGGTCAACTTGGCTCAGGAGGCATATCGGTTCTTTTAGTTTTATATAATTGGCACCCCTCTGCTAGGTTATATGAACGCAGGTTTTACAAAATTCTCCTTTTTTTCTGTGATTTAGGAACCGCTATGCTGAGGACATGTACGGTTATTCTGCAGCAGAAGCAGTTGGTCAGAATGCCGTTGAATTAATGGTTCATCCTGCTGACTACGATTCAGCAAAAATCGTCATCCAGAATATATTTATGGGGAAGTGTTGGAGAGGGAAGTTTCCTGTTAAGAACAAGTCAGGAGAGAGATTCTTTATTTCAGTCCATAACACCCCTTTATACGATGACGATGGTAGCTTGGTGGGCCTCATCTGTCTCTCACTTGATGTACGGATATTAGAGGAGATATATAGTCCTTCAGGCTCAGCGGAATCCTATCCAAGTACCACAAAGCCCCAGTTTCATGCTAACAACCGTCCTAAAAGTAGTTCACTAAACACAGATTCTCTTCACTCTCAGCAACCTCTTCAATCTGCTATCACCTCCAAGATAGCAACTTTGGTAAGTTATATTTACGGACAAACATATAAAATGACTGCGTTGTTTAGTCCCAGTCGGAGCTTATTCTTTATGGTATGTTATTAATTTATTTCTTAATTTATTCTATTCTTGTATTTTGGTATGTCAACACAGGCTATGAAGGTTACAAGTAGAGTTCGTTCTCGGATAAGGACAGGTCAGAATGCCGAAGAACAGTATGGTAGTGGCTGTGAGGGCCAGTATTCTGAACTTGATGTCCGGGTGGAGCTGTCATCAAGTGAAGCAAGCTCCCCAAGTGGGGATGTGATGCCAGGTGCCTTTTTTGTCGAAATGAAATCTGCTAGCAAGTCCACCAAAACAAGTAATGTGGATTCAGGAGAAGGAAAAGTAGGGTTTCACAAGATGTTCAGTTCAAAGGCTGAGGAATTATTAGCCAAGAACGGCATATCATGGCCGTGGAAAGGGCATGGAAATGATGGGGGTTCTGGAAAGAGTAGCATGAAGTTGACACAGTTACGTGATAAGCTGGAGAATGACCAAAGTCATCAAAGAGTTCCAGTTCTAGAGCCGATCATAATTCCAGACTGCCAAAACAGCGATTACACTTGGGCAAGCAAATATGAGGTCACAGGTTCCTGGTGGGATTTCGACATGAACAGCACGAGTAGCATAAGCAGCACTGGGAGTAGTAATAGCAGTGGTATGGATGGAGCAGATTATGAAGCAGACTGCTTAGATTATGAGATTCTCTGGGAAGACCTAGTAATTGGAGAACAAGTAGGTCAAGGTAGTTACTTCTCCCTTGGCAATACTAATACCTGTCTGGACATGTAGGCACTCATATCTCTTGTTATCACGTACTTCAGATAATCTAGGAGTAGACATAACCATAGCTTCTAATCGCACAAACTGCTTAACCTGATAGTTTTTGTCAGTAATTGTCATTATGCGTGCATCTTAATAACAGTTCATGTATGCTCCTCTTATCTCTTGCATAGTCTAAATCAGTTTTCATCATTAAAGTTCCCTCTCACCGTGCTTCTTAATACTCCCTCCGTCCCAAAATGTAAGGTGGCTAAGGATTAACGAAAAGTCAAATCTTACTAACTTTGACCAAATATTTAGGGAAACATATATACATCTACATATTGAATGGACACATTAAGAAAAATATACTTTATGCTTGATATTGATTTACTATTGTAATTGTTCATATTTTTGGTGTATAAACTTGGTCAAACTTACAAATTGTTGACTTTTGAGTAATTCTTAGACGCCTTACATTTTGGCATGGAGGGTGTAATAGCTTATGTACTCCTCTTATCTTTGGGATAATCCAAATTTTGGTTCTATTTCTTCAAAAAAAAAAATAGTCATAACAGTTCATTTAATGTCATGATTCTACAGTAGTCCTGGTGGCATGAATTTCTACTCCGAGATTCTTAAGTTGCTAGTGTATTACACTTCCGCAACAGTGATGGCATTTTTGTTCGTATGGTTAGGCCTGCACTTGTTTATTGCTGAAAGTTCATATAGATAATCACACAAAATTTAAATAGTATGCCTATTTCTTAGACTGTTGTATGCAATCTGGCGTTGTCCCCTTTCGTAACAAACATATTCATTTCTGCTATTTTCATGTATGCACACAGGTTGTTGCGGAACAGTGTATCACGCCTTGTGGTATGGCTCGGTATGTTATTTCTATTGCATGATTATGAATGAAGCTTTACATATTAACAATAAATTCTCAGTATCTATCCATGTTCCTGTAGGATGTGGCAGCTAAAGTATTCTCCAAACAGGAATATTCAGAAGAAATGATAAATTCCTTCAGACAAGAGGTGGACATCTATAACTACATACAATTATCGTTGGACCTTCAGTTGCTCATTAATTTTGGTATTAATCTCAAAGAACCACATTATCTACTGTCTTGTTGAGTTAGATTTTCCATTGCAGAAACTAATTGCAGATTGCGATTGGATCCATGATGTTCATAGAACCACTGTTACCATTTTTGCTAGTCTATGTTATTGCAACCATGTGAATAAATATGAAGAAACGATTCCCGCAAATATTATGATGAAAGGATACTGTGTTGACAAATATTTTTTGTTTTTTGTGGATTAATTAGAAATACATTAATACCTTTTCGGATCATTTTCTTGTGATCCCTTCTCCATAGTTTGTGGTCATGACCATATTTGTATCCTTCACATGTGTAGGTATCATTGATGAAGAGATTACGACATCCCAACATAATACTTTTCATGGGTGCAGTTATGGCACAGCAACGACTTTGTATTGTTACTGAATTTCTTCCACGGTATGCTATATGTCTTCCTACATGTTTTATCTTTTACAAATACTACTACTAAGAACGCTGAAAATACTTCTAAGGATTAATGGATGTGATGGCTGGCATACATAGTTCTGTAACTGGCCTCCCATGTTTTATACTCACTTTCCTCTAGTTCAAAAAGTTGAGAGTGCTATTACCCTGGTGTTTTTAATTTGATACTTACCATGCATTGATTTGGTACTAGGTGCAGTTGTTTAATATTTTCCCTGGCTTTTAAACAATTCTTGCTATTGGAAATATTGTTTTGGCATTCTTCTGTGGTTGTTTAGACTTTAGATCTCACGACAGGTCATTTTGTTTTACTTGCTGTATAACACTTCACTGAGTCCCATAATGCAGAGGGAGTTTGTTTCGGTTTCTTCAAAAGAACACTGGCAAGCTGGATCCAAGACGCAGGGTTAACATGGCTATAGACATAGTGAGTGTATTTTCTCTTAAAACCTGGTTAAGTAATCAGGAAATTTAATGTCGAATTAACTACTCCTACATGTAAATTTTGAGAGATGAACATGATGTGGCAGAAGAACTGGAAAAACATTCTTCACTTGAAGATATCAAGAGATATTTTGACTAGATACAGAATTATTTTTTGCAACTTCCTAGAAGCAAAGTTGAACTGCATGTAAGCTAAGCCATATACTTAGCTTCAGTGCATGCAAGATGAAACAAGAAAATATGTGATATCATGGATCTGCCATCTGACATGGTAACTTGTGCTAATGTCACACATTATTTTTACATGATTCTAACTTAAGATTATATCACCAAAGGCCAATCATGGCTCATGTGATTTTTTCTAGAACATGTGACTCATGTGATTATTATGTGCAACATTTTACCTTGACCCTCCAAACAATCATGCGTGTTCTTGTTGGGCTCTTTAACACATATAGATAGAAGTTACTTGCTATTTTCTTTGTCGAATACACATGTTGATTCTTAGAAGAATAAATAATATTTTCACAGGCAAGGGGTATGAATTATCTTCACAACTCCATCCCCACTGTTGTACACCGTGATTTGAAATCGCCAAACCTGTTGGTTGATAAGAACTGGACTGTAAAGGTAAGTACGAAATTTTGTTCTCCATACTTTATGTTGTCTTTTCTCACTTGGTTGTATTTAGGTTGCAGACTTTGGTCTTTCACGTCTGAAACTCGAAACTTTTTTGACAACCAAAACTGGAAAAGGAACAGTAAGTACACGCAACTTAACCTTTTCACAAATGAATACTCCCTACTGACAAGATTGACATAAAATTTAACCTAGTGCAGATAATCGATTTGCTTACTTAATTCTGACAGCTCTTATTTCCATATGCAGCCACAGTGGATGGCTCCAGAGGTGCTACGGAGTGAACCTTCAAATGAAAAGTAAGCTCGGCGTGGAATTTTTTGAACAACAAAAGTTCTTGTTACCTACGGATGATTACTCATGTCTTTCATTTTATTAAGTATAGGTCTGATGTGTTCAGCTATGGAGTGGTTCTGTGGGAGCTTGTTACTCAGAAGGTTCCCTGGGATACTCTCAATACAATGCAGGTACGTTTTTACTATGCGTATTGGTCAGGTGTTAATCTGATGTTGTATCAGCACCTAAATTCTGCAGCGTTGTTTCCTACATCATGTACATGAAGGTTGCCTGCCTCATCTGTATTAAAAATCTACTTAGATATAAACAGTGTTAATAGAAAATTTTAATGGCATCTTAAAAAAAACCTCAATGCTTCTTTGCTTCATATTTCATCCATTCTTCTTTGAGTCCGGTAGATATGCTTTTTTCAGGGTCGCTAAGTGAAGGTCCTTGAGAGTTGTACGCTCCTAAATCCTAAGAGTGTCATTCCCCCTTTCACCCTTAGAAAAAAATTCAGACAATCCCCAAAAAAAAAAATTCTATTGGAAAATACTAGCTTAGTGGTGAATTGTGAATCTATTCCAAGTGAAATCACTATCTTTGCAGATTAACAGAACCTAGTTTCTTGCTTCTTTTTAATGTAACAGCACATGCTTTTCTATTAAGGCCAATGCATAAGGCTACCGCCCCTATGTTGCAGGTTATTGGAGCCGTGGGTTTCATGGATCACAGATTGGAAATTCCGAGCGACACCGATCCTGAGTGGGCATCAATGATCGAGAGTTGTTGGGACAGGTACTGTTTTGCGCGCTACTGAACAGCCAATTGCCGACCCTGTCAAATGATCATCCTTTCTTTGTCGAAAAGTGATTATCTTTGTGTGAACAGTGACCCACAACGCCGCCCCTCGTTCCAAGAACTCCTTGAGAGGCTCCAGGGGCTGCAAAAGCAGAACGCCGTGCTGGCTCAGACGCAACGCAAAGCAGCTGGGAAAGGTGCTGGAAGGATGAGCATCAAAGAGAGCTAGCTTCTCGCTCGCGCTCCTCTAGTCAATCTGGAACTTCCCCAATCTATATGGTTTTCGACGGAAGTTCTTGGCGACCCCTTGCCTCTTTGCCATGGTGATTTAACATGTTCAGCTCTAGTGTGTTCTTGCGCCATCTAGAGTGGATACTATGGCGGTTTCGCTTGGTGTACCAGTCTCTCCTGAATCCTGATGTGATTTTCCCCATCCCCCTATGTGATCTTGTGGGTGGTAGGCGACCGCTTGGTGCACCTCTGTACCATGAAGATCAGCTTTTTATTGATATCTGATCTGATGGCTAAAGGGAAACGTGGCTTAACGTGGGTTACATAATAACAATATTCAAAAGTACGGTAAAGAGGAATTAGGCTTTATAGTGAATCGATTCAAAAGGTATACTGCATCATTACAACCTCATGCATATACCATAATAAATGTATTAAGCCCCGACACCTTAAGCTGCCGCGTTGATGCGCTGCCTCTTCCCACCACCACCCACTTTCTTCTTATCTCTGCTCTCCGGGTCAATATTGACTTTTGGAGGGTTCCTGATGGAGAATGATGCAGCTACGTCCTGCCAGATTATAACGAGTGACATTGTCATTTTATTTCTTCTGTTATAAGTCTCAGACTCCAGATTAAGCACAAAATAAGCTGGAGCAACTTTTCAGGAAACATGAACATTTTGTGATATTGTAAATAAATATAGGCCAAACACTTTTGGAGAGGTGCTCACAACAAATAAAGGAAAAAAAATGGCAGCTTGTGATATTTGGAGATGGGAAGCGTAAAATAGCGAAATAAAAACACACTAAACACAAAGCGCACAGAGTTCAAGCAGCATTTTACCTTAAAATTGAGACCATGAACATTGAAAGTTTTCTTCATGGCATTTGAGTTGTATGCTAGAATGTACGATCTGTATGCTTCTTGAGCTAACTGATGTAGGAAGTAATTCTCGCCAACGATTTTCTCCTGCTTAGCATTATTGAGTTGCAACTTCTTGAACACATAGAAAAACTGGACTGAATTAACACTTCACTGATGTAAAAGATGCACTTACAAAATTTGCTTGCAAACTTGGCACATTCTTGTTGTGGAGCTCGTATTCGGTGAGACGGATGTTGGCTGCCTGCAGGCACAACAAACATGTAATTTCGCTTTACTTCAGATTTTTTTGTTTGCTACATTATCTCGGCATAGAATTGAGTACCCTTAGGGAAATAAGAAGCTCCAGTTCTTGGGGAAGTAAGAACAATATTACGCTCCCTTTTCCTTTTTCAGCACGTGTAGTATGTTCAGCATTGTGAATGTAATCCTGAATGTCAAACTTGGATTGTTTAGTACAGTCCAAATATGATAAGAAACCCTGAAAGTCAAATTCGGATCACCAACCTGTAGTTTGTTTAGAGGATCGTATTGCACAATATAATCCTAAAACAAGGACATATAATTCGGTTAGTAGGAACAATAATTTCATAGCAACAACTAACACACATTTATCGAAACCTCACCACATCAGGAATATCAAGGCCACGAGCTGCCACATTAGTGCAGAGTAAGATACCCTTTTCCGAGTTGCAGAAGTTGGAGAATGTTGCAGCTCGTTTCTTCTGCTTTTGTTTCTCATGGATGCCAGCACACTCCATCTGCACAGAACCTAGGAGTTCTGCATGGAACTTGACTGAACTACATGATGAAAAGATCACCATGACCTTCTTGGACAGTTTCCTCTTCAGGAAAGCGTGCAAAACCAGAAACCTCTTCTCGCTAGGAACAATGCAATATCCCAGCTCTAAGTCTTGAGCATTAGCCTGTCAGAGCATAGTCGTTATTTTCGCAAAATTAGTTCTTAAACGAAAGAGAGTTGAACAGCTCTATACGATACCCCCTTCCCCTGCTCCTGCTCCTCGTCCTGGTCCCCCGTCTTCACTGTCTCGTCGTCCCCGGCCACCTCCTGTTGCTCCGGCTCTTGCGTCTCCTGGCCGGATTCCATGGTGGCAGTTGCATCATAGACCGGTTCCTCCGACTCTGGTGGGGTGGTGATGGGTTTCCTCTTCTTCGATCGCTTTGTGGTGCCCATGGTTGCGGCCGTCGGCGACATGGCGGCGGAAGAAAGGGTGGGCTGGCGTTCTGTTTTAGGGTTTAGTGGCGTGAAATCATGAGGGGTTCCCGGTTACGTACTGTGGTTTTACGATGGGTTCCGTCGGAGGATCGTGGGAGTCCAGCTCGAGAGCGTGCCACGCGTCCCGCGTGGTGGGCCAAAAAACAGTGGGACGCCGAGGCCCACCCATCCCCTTCGTCTCACGTTCGTTCCTTGTCTCCTTCCTCCGTTGCTCGCATCATGCAGAAAATCGACCTGATGGCTGATCCCACGCCTCCAGTTCGCTCCTAGTCGCAGTCCCGCCGGCAGCCGCTCCTGGTCGCGCCCCTCCGTCCTCCTCCTCCTCCTATCCGTCCTCTTCCGGCCCTGACCCCATCAACCCCGACTCCTCGTCCTCCGCCGCCAGGCCGTGGCTTTCGGTATGCATGACTCCAAGAAGCGTGCTGCCCGGGAAGGGCGCGGCGGTCGCAGCGCCCCACCGTCACCGGAGTGCTTAGCTCCCCCGGCTCCTGCCTTCATCGGAGATGGAGACCACTGCTATGGTCGGTGCTGCCAACGACGTTGGGCAGTGCTCCAACCACCTACGGGGGTTGCTACAGGACCCCACCGGCGACAACGGTGCATCCACGGACTACGGCAGATGCTTCCAGTGGCGTCAGGCGTTGCTGCAAATGGTCAGCGGCGGTGGTACTAACGGTTAGCGGTGGTGCTGCAAATGGTCAGCAGTGGTGGTTTAAATTGCTAGTGATGATGCTCCAAACTACCAGTGATAGTGCTGCAAATACTCACCGATGGTGCTACCAACCGTCAGTGGCGGTGCTGCAAGAAGCAAGTGACTGTTCATAAGGCATTCTGTAAGAAACAACTCCATCATTACCTGACCAACTGGCGGCTCTGTCCATGGAACTGTAACATATGAATAAATATCTAGTCAGAGCACCGAAAGCACATCACTGCATTTAGATGCATGTGCGAGAAAAATATTGATGATAAGGTCTTGAAGCATCTATTTTGTTCATAAGGCATTCTGGTGCTTTCATTGATACCCAGAACTCCTTTTTCACTGTAGGATATCTATTCTCAGAATTAAATAAGAGGTTTAGCCTAAGCTCCAGGAAGTTTTGTGGAGACGACTTTTTTTCTATGGAATCTTATTGATGATCTGAGTTGACACTAGGTCCCTTTTTTCACTTAACTTGAAACACAGATGCCTTTATATTATGATGATGATAAATTTAGTTCACTAGGTTACCTGCGATCAAAGTGGTTACACCAGCACGCTAGAACCTAAACAAGCGGCATGCATACCCAAGTGTTCAAGATGTGTATGACCATTTGATTGTTGCTTCATACTTGCACTATTGCAGTTTCTATGCAGTTACTACAGATATGCTTAATTTCCTTTTGAACCCATCGTAGAATTGCAATGTTCCTCTGTTTTTATTCCTTGTGCTTATTTTATTCTGACATTGTTATGAACACGAAAAGATATTCTATCTGATATGTGTCTAAAATCTAACTTACTAAAGTACTTGTGTTTTCTTTATTTCTCAAAATATTTCATGAATATTTATGGTATTTGGTACTCCCTCTATCCATAAAAGGATGTCGAAGATTTGTCTAAATTGGGATGTCGAAGATTTGTCTAAATTGGGATGTATCTAGACACCGTCCTTTTATGGAGAGAGGTAGTATATTATTTATGCTTTACTACCTTTTAACTAAATTTTCAATCGTGTAGGTTTATGTTTGGCTTCCTTAACATGTCTGATTTCAGAATTATTTATGATGTTCTTTGGTTTTTGACAATATTTTTGTTTCTGCTATTTTTTTATTCCAGGGATTTCCTCCCTAGCTTGGAGGGGGGTTCCACCCTCTCGCCAGGTTAGCACCACTGGTCACTGGATACTTCAGCGGGGCTAGTGCATGGAATTGGCTGAAATGGAGAACATCGTGATACCACAAAGATTCCAAGAGCTAACGATATCATGGAGGCATCAAGGACAGAAGTAGAGCAGAAGAAGAAACACTTGTGCAGAAGGTGTGATGGTATCCTGTCACCAACTTTCCAGAGAATAATTAATTTTCTTAGATGTGCCTTGTCCGGAGTGTAACTGAAGGAATCAAACCATTTCACTCAATGAAGCTCAAACCCGCGTCTTTCTTGGCTCCCTTCTCCACCATCATCTGCTGAATGGCTCTTGCATCAGCTGCAGCACAATCAGAAACAGTGGCGGCCAAGGTAAGATCCACGTCCTGGCAGGCTATGGGGAAAATATTGTCCCTCTTAGCCATGTTTGTGACGAGGCCTGTAGCAGCACCTAAGAGGTCTAGGATAGCAACAGTGACCCGCAGGTCTTGCCAGTGTGGCCGTAGGAAAATGATAACATCATCGGTGCAAAAGGAAGCTCTGAACCTGAGGATTTGTGGGCCAGTCTGTGAAAGAATCATGTCCTCTTGAGCCATGTCCAGCAGTCTTCCAAGGCAGTGTCTCAGGTTTCTCCTCTGCAGGACAGGGTCAGAGCGGTCTTCATTGACAATTATCTTAGTGGAGCTAGTTGCCCAGCAAAGCAACAATCCAATTCAGCCACTTGACACTGAAGCTTGTGCAGAAGAAATTGTGATGGGATCTTCTCACCAGCTTTCCAGAGAAAAACTAATTGTCTTAGATGTGCCTTGTCCGAATTGTAGCTGAAGGAATCAAACCATTTCACTCCATGAAGCTCAAACCCGTGTCTTTCTTTGCTCCCTTCTCCACCATCATCTGCCGAATGGCTTTTGCATCTTCCCATCGACCATTGGCTACATACAGGTTGAACAGAACGGCATAACGTCCACCATGGTGTGGCTCTAGCTCAATGAGCCGCTTCCCAACACGTTCGCCGACACTAATATCATTGTGCATCCGGCATGAAGACATCAGCGCACCCCATTGCGACGCATGTGGCTCCATTGGCATATCCAGCAACACAGTCTCAGCCTCCTCGACATGACCTGCACGCCCAAGAAGATCAGCTAGGCACCCATAGTGCTCCCTCTGTGGCTCGATCCCGTGGCACCGCATCGACTTGAAAATACTCCTCCCTTCGTCCACACGACCTGTGTGGGTGCACGCGCACAATGCAGCAACGAACGTCGACTGATTTGGCCTGAAACCCTTCTCGGACATCACTCGAAACAACTCAAGTGCACGCTCACCGTGGCCATTTACCGCAAGCCCTCCAATCATTGAATTCCAGAGCACAAGATCGCGGCAGTGAACGCCGTCAAAAACAGACCAAGCCTCCTCCATGGACCCACACTTGCAGTACATGTCCACCAGCGCCGTCTCGACCTTAACGTTCCTTTCCCTCCCCGCAACCCCCTCCGTTTCAAGATACCGGTGAATCCACCGACCCCTCTCGACCGCACCAAGATGCGCGCACGCCTTGAGCGCGCTGACCAGCACCACTACATCGGGCTTGAAACCCTCGAACATCATCCGATCAAACACCCGCAGCGCCTCGCCGAACACCCCGGCACGCACAAGCGCGTCGATCATCGCGCTCCAGGACACCAGGTTCCGCTCCGGCATTCTGCCGAACACCTCCCGCGCCGCGGGCAGGTCGCCGCTCTTGCCGTACCCGGAGACCATCGTGTTCCACGAGGCGACGTCCAGGGCGGCGCCCGAGTCGAACACCCTGCGCGCGTAGGGGAGGTGGCCGAGCGCGCAGTAGAGCTTGAGGAGGGAGTTGGTGACGACCGGGTGCGCGAGCGCGCCGCACTTGAGCGCCTGCGCGTGCGCGACGGGCGCGGCGAGGCCGGTGCAGCTGGGGGAAGGGGACGAGGCGAGGGCGGCGAGGAGGAGGGAGAAGGTGAATGGGGTGGGCGTGGTGGCTTCGCGGATGCGGGAGTAGAGGGCGAGGGAGGCGGCCGCCGGGACGCCGCGCCGCGCGAGCTCGGCGTGGAGCGGACAGCCGAGGGAGGAGGGCGCTGTGGAGAAGAAGGTGGCGAGGTGTGGTCTCCGGAGGCGGCGGGTCGCCGGAGCGAGCGGCCAGCTGCCCATTTGGTCTGCGCTTCGCAATCGCATGAGTTTGGCCAATGCTGGAGCTCGAGTGCATGTCTTGTTGCCTATGGTCGTCCGGTCCGGCGAATTCAGATTTTCTTTAGCATTCGCAGAGCCGTACGATCTTCTGTTCACCCAAAACTTCACACTCCCTCGTGTTAAAGCATTTTATTTGGTTCGTATGCACTTTAGTTCATATTAGTCTATTTTTATGTGTAAGTTCACTCACTTTGGTTTGTATCTAGTACTTTGTTTGGGTTTTTTAATTAACTCGAATTTAGTATAAAGTTATATTAAATCCGAGTTAATTAAAAGAGACTGAAGGAAGTAGTTTACTTTAAAAGTATCTAAAACATCTTACATCAATACACAGAGGGAGTAGTTTGTACCGATCAGATCATTGCCACTAACATATCAGAAAGGGAAATTTCAAATTATGCAAAGGCGAAGAGAGAAAGCTCGTCAGCTCCACTCCCTAGAATAGAAACGAGATCTCAAGGCTACATGCCCTTTTTTTTTAGCAATTAGCAGGAGCTTTGCCTTTTCATTAAGAAATGGCCAGTCTATAAGGGCATCTCCAACCGGGCGACCCAAACCGCGCCCGCGCATTCGGATGGGTCGAGTCGAACAAAAACGTGGCCCAGCGCGCGGACCCATCCCTAAAACGGATGGCCGCGCCGTCCGGGACGACCCAAACCCGGCCCAAATCAGGGACGAGTTTGCGTGGCCGCGGATGGCGAATGCTGGTCGCTCGCGTCCTCTCCTTGTCCGCCCCTGCCCCGCCTGTCTGTCTCCCAAAACACAAACCCCTCGCACACATCTCCCGCCGCTCCGCCGCCAGCCAAGGACCCGCGATTTGGGAGCGGAGTCGACGCCGGCCACCGTCGTCGAGACGCCGGCAAGCGGGGCGGAAGCATAGGTCGCGGCCCCGCGCTGCTTTCACCGCGTCGTAGCAGAGTCGGAGGACGCCGTTGCCGTCGCTGTTGTCCTCCCACCGTCGCGAGACGTCCCGCCGTTCGCAGCTGCGCCGTTGCCGCCGGAGGTGAGCTCTCGTGCACCGTGTTTGCAGACCGCAAGTCGGCCGAGACGGCCATGGCCTGCAGGTCCCTACGGACACATTGGATGGGCTCCGCCTGCGAGGTGTTCGATGAAATGGGCATACTAAAATTTGTCCGTTTTCATCTTTAGATCATGGTGCACAGCGACGACGACTACTTCTTCAAGAACTTCATCGACACGTCGTCAGACGAGGACTCCGACGACGAATTTTTCACGGATGCTGCGCTGATCATTGATACGCGTACAGCACGCGACCGTTGGGAACCCCAAGAGGAAGGTGTGATGCGTACAGCGGCAAGTTTTCCCTCAGTAAGAAACCAAGGTTTATCGAACCAGTAGGAGCCAAGAAGCACGTTGAAGGTTGATGGCGGCGAGATGTAGTGCGGCGCAACACCAGGGATTCCGGCGCCAACGTGGAACCTGCACAACACAACCAAAGTACTTTGTCCCAACGTAATAGTAAGGTTGTCAATCTCACCGGCTTGCTGTAACAAAGGATTAGATGTATAGTGTGGATGATGATGTTTGCAGAAAACAGTAGAACAAGTATTGCAGTAGATTGTATTCGATGTAAAAGAATGGACCGGGGTCCACAGTTCACTAGTGGTGTCTCTCCGATAAGAATAAGCATGTTGGGTGAACAAATTACAGTTGGGCAATTGACAAATAAAGAGGGCATGACCATGCACATACATGATATGATGAGTATAGTGATATTTAATTAGGCATTACGACAAAGTACATAGACCGCTATCCAGCATGCATCTATGCCTAAAAAGTCCACCTTCAGGTTACCATCCGAACCCCTTCCAGTATTAAGTTGCAAACAACAGACAATTGCATTAAGTATGGTGCGTAATGTAATCAACAACTACATCCTTAGACATAGCATCGATGTTTTATCCCTAGTGGCAACAGCACATCCACAACTTTAGAACTTTCTGTCACTGTCCCAGATTTAATGGAGGCATGAACCCACTATCGAGCATAAATACTCCCTCTTGGAGTTACTAGCAAAAACTTGGCCAGAGCCTCTACTAATAACGGAGAGCATGCAAGATCATAAACAACACATAGGTAATAGATTGATAATCAACATAGCATAGTATTCTCTATCCATCGGATCCCAACAAACACAACATATAGCATTACAAATAGATGATCTTGATCATGTTAGGCAGCTCACAAGATCCGACAATGAAGCACAATTAGGAGAAGACGACCATCTAGCTACTGCTATGGACACATAGTCCAGGGGTGAACTACTCACTCATCACTCCGGAGGCGACCATGGCAGTGAAGAGTCCTCCGGGAGATGATTCCCCTCTCCGGCAGGGTGCCGGAGGCGATCTCCTGAATCCCCCGAGATGGGATTGGCGGTGGCGGCGTCTCTGGAAGGTTTTCCGTATCATGGCTCTCGGTACTGGGGGTTTCGCGACAAAGACCTTAAGTAGGCGGGAGAGATAGGTCAGGGGGCCACACGAGGGCCCCACACGACAGGCCGGCGCGGCCAGGGCTTGGGCCGCGCCGCCCTGGTGTCTGGCCACCTCGTGGCCCCACTTCGTATCCTCTTCGGTCTTCTGGAAGCTTCGTGGAAAAATAGGCCCCTGGGCGTTGATTTCGTCCAATTCCGAGAATATTTCCTTACTAGGATTTCAAAACCAAAACAGCAAAACAAAGAATCGGCTCTTCGGCATCTCGTTAATAGGTTAGTGCCGGAAAATGCATAAATATGACATAAAGTATGCATAAAACATGTAGATATCATCAATAATGTGGCATGGAACATAAGAAATTATCGATACGTTGGAGACGTATCAGCATCCCCAAGCTTAGTTCCTGTCATTCCAGTAGGTAAACGATAACAAAGATAATTTCTGGAGTGACATGCCATCATAACCTTGATCATACTATTGTAAGCACATGTAATGAATGCAGCGATCAAAACAATGGTAATGCAATGAGTAAACAAATGAATCATACAGCAAAGACTTTTCATGAATAGTACTTTCAAGACAAGCATCAATAAGTCTTGCATAAGAGTTAACTCATAAAGCAATAAATTAAAGTAAAGGTATTGAAGCAACACAAAGGAAGATTAAGTTTCAGCGGTTGCTTTCAACTTATAACATGTATATCTCATGGATATTGTCAATGTAAAGTAATATAACAAGTGCAATATGCAAGTATGTAGGAATCAATGCACAGTTCACACAAGTGTTTGCTTCTTGAGGTGGAGAGAAATAGGTGAACTGACTCAACATAAAAAGTAGAAGAAAGGCCCTTCGCAGAGGGAAGCATTGATTGCTATATTTGTGCTAGAGCTTTGGTTTTGAAAACATAAAGAGAGCATAAAAGTAAAGTTTTGAGAGGTGTTTGTTGTTGTCAACGAATGGTAGTGGGCACTCTAACCCCCTTGCCAGACAAACCTTCAAAGAGCGGCTCCCATGAATTATTTTTATTTTTGTGTGGCACTCCTTCCAACCTTTCTTTCACAAACCATGGCTAACCGAATCCTCGGGTGCCTGCCAACAATCTCATACCATGAAGGAGTGCCTTTTTATTTTAGTTTTATTATGATGACACTCCTCCCCACCTTTGCTTTCTCAAGCCATGGCTAACCGAATCCTTCGGGTGCCGTCCAACAATCACATACCATGGAGGAGTGTCTATTTAGGTTAATTAATTTGGGACTGGGAATCCCATTGCCAGCTCTTTTTGCAAAATTATTGGATAAGCGGATGAAGCCACTAGCCCATTGGTGAAAGTTGCCCAACAAGATTGAAAGATAAACACCACATACTTCCTCATGAGCTATAAAACATTGACACAAATCAGAGGTGATAAATTTTGAATTGTTTAAAGGTAGCACTCAAGCAATTTACTTTGGAATGGCGGAGAAATACCATGTAGTGGGTAGGTATGGTGGACACAAATGGCATAGTGGTTGGCTCAAGGATTTTGGATGCATGAGAAGTATTCCCTCTCGATACAAGGTTTAGGCTAGCAAAGTTATTTGAAACAAACACAAGGATGAACCGGTGCAGCAAAACTCACATAAAAGACATATTGTAAACATTATAAGACTCTACACCGTCTTCCTTGTTATTCAAACTCTTACTAGAAATTATCTAGATCTTAGAGAGACCAATTATGCAAACCAAATTTTAGCAAGCTCTATGTATTTCTTCATTAATAGGTACAAAGTATATGATGCAAGAGCTTAAACATGAGCACAACAATTGCCAAGTATCAAATTATTCAAGACATTCCACCAATTACTACATGTAGCATTTCCCGTTTCCAACCATGTAACAATTTAACGAAGAAGATTCAACCTTCGCCATGAATACTATGAGTAAAGCCTAAGGACATATTTGTCCATATGCAACAGCGGAGCGTGTCTCTCTCCCACACAATGAATGCTAGGATCCATTTTATTCAAACAAAACAAAAACAAAAGCAAGCAGATGCTCCAAGCAAAGTACATAAGATGTGATGGAATAAAAATATAGTTTCACTAGAGGAACCTGATAATGTTGTCGATGAAGAAGGGGATGCCTTGGGCATCCCCAAGCTTAGACGCTTGAGTCTTCTTGAAATATGCAGGGTGAACCACCGGGGCATCCCCAAGCTTAGAGCTTTCACTCTCCTTGATCATATTGTATCATCCTCCTCTCTTGATCCTTGAAAACTTCCTCCACACCAAACTCAAAACAACTCATTAGAGGGTTAGTGCATAATCAAAATTTACATGTTCAGAGGTGACATAATCATTCTTAACACTTCTGGACATTGCACAAAGCTACTGAAAATTAATGGAATCGAAAAATCCATCAAGCATAGCAAAACAGGCAATGCGAAATAAAAGGCAGAATCTGTCAAAACAGAACAGTCCGTAAAGACGAATTTTATTGAGGCACCAGACTTGCTCAAATGAAAATGCTCAAATTGAATTAAAGTTGTGTACATATCTGAGGATCACTCACGTAAATTGGCATAATTTTCTGAGTTACCTACACAGAATTAGACCCAGATTCGTGACAGCAAAGAAATCTGTTTCTGCGCAGTAATCCAAATCTAGTATGAACCTTACTGTCAAAGACTTTACTTGGCACAACAATGCAACAAAATAAGATAAGGAGAGGTTGCTACAGTAGTAACAACTTCCAAGACTCAAATATAAAATAAAAGTGCAGTAGTAAAATCATGGGTTGTCTCCCATAAGCGCTTTTCTTTAACGCCTTTCAGTTAGGCGCAGAAAGTGTATATCAAGTATTATCAAGAGACGAAGCATCAACATCATAATTTGTTCTAATGATAGAATCAAAAGGTAACTTCATTCTCTTTCTAGGTAAGTGTTCCATACCTTTCTTGAGAGGAAATTGATATTTAATATTACCTTCCTTCATATCAATGATAGCACCAACAGTTCGAAGAAAAGGTCTTCCCAATATAATGGGACAAGATGCATTGCATTCAATATCCAAGACAACAAAATCAACGGGGACAAGGTTATTGTTAACGGTAATGCGAACATTATCAACTCTCCCCAAAGGTTTCTTTGTAGAGTTATCAGCAAGATTAACATCCAAATAACAATTTTTCAATGGTGGCAAGTCAAGCATGTTATAGATTTTTCTAGGCATAACGGAAATACTTGCACCAAGATCACATAAAGCATTACAATCAAAGTCATTGACCTTCATCTTAATAATGGGCTCCCAACCATCCTCTAACTTCCTAGGAATAGAAGTTTCACGTTCTAATTTCTCTTCTCTAGCTTTTATGAGAGCATTTGTAATATGTTTCGTGAAAGCCAAATTTATAGCACTAGCATTAGGACTCTTAGCAAGTTTTTGTAAGAACTTTATAACTTCAGAGATGTGGCAATTATCAAAATCCAAACCATTATAATCTAAAGCAATGGGATCATTGTCCCCAATGTTGGAAAAAAATTCAACAGTTTTATCACAGCAAGCTTTAAATAGCTTTAGCAGTTTCAGGCAGTTTTTCACGCTTTGCATTAGAAGTGGAAACATTGCCAACACCAATCCTTTTACCATTAATAGTAGGAGGTGCAGCAACATGTGGAGCATTAGCATTACTAGTGGTAGTAATAGTCCAAACTTTAGCTATATTATCTTCTTTAGCATTTTCTTCTTTTTCCCACCTAGCACGCAATTCGGCCATCAATCTTATATTCTCATTAATTCTAACTTGGATGGCATTTGCTGTAGTAACAATTTTATTATTATGATTTTCATTAGGCATAACTTTCGATTTCAAAAGATCAACATCAGCAGCAAGACTATCGACTTTAGAAGCAAGTATATCAATTTTCCCAAGCTTTTCTTCAACGGATTTGTTAAAAGCAGTTTGTGTACTAATAAATTCTTTAAGCATAGCTTCAAGTCCAGGGGGTGTGTTCCTATTATTGTTGTAAGAATTCCCATAAGAATTACCATAGCCGTTACCATTATTATAAGGATATGGCCTATAGTTGTTACTAGAATTGTTCCGGTAAGCATTGTTGTTGAAATTATTATTTGTAATGAAGTTTACATCAACATGTTCTTCTTGAGAAACCAATGAAGCTAACGGAACATTATTAGGATCAACATTAGTCCTACCATTCACAAGCATAGACGTGATAGCATCAATCTTATCACTCAAGGAAGAGGTTTCTTCGACAGAATTTACCTTCTTACCTTGTGGAGCTCTTTCCGTGTGCCATTCAGAGTAATTAATCATCATATTATCAAGAAGCTTTGTTGCTTCGCCTAGAGTGATGGACATAAAGGTACCTCCAGCAGCTGAATCCAATAAGTTCCGCGAAGAAAAATTCAGTCCTGCATAAAAGGTTTGGATGATCATCCAAGTAGTCAGTCCATGGGTTGGGCAATTTTTAACCAAAGATTTCATTCTTTCCCAAGCTTGTGCAACATGCTCATTATCCAATTGTTTGAAATTCATTATGCTACTTCTCAAAGATATAATTTTAGCAGGGGGATAATATCTACCAATAAAAGCATCCTTGCATTTAGTCCATGAATCAATACTATTCTTAGGCAGAGATAGCAACCAATCTTTAGCTCTTCCTCTTAATGAGAAAGAAAACAATTTTAATTTTATTATGTCACCATCTACATCTTTATACTTTTGCATTTCACATAGTTCAACAAAATTATTGAGATGGGCAACAACATCATCAGAACTAACACCAGAAAATTGCTCTCTCATAACAAGATTCAGTAAAGCAGGTTTAATTTCAAAGAATTCTGCTGTAGTAGCAGGTGGAGCAATAGGTGTGCATAAGAAATCATTATTGTTTGTGGTTGTGAAGTCACACAACTTAGTATTTTCAGGAGTACCCATTTTAGCAATAGTAAATAAAGCAAACTAGATAAAGTAAATACAAGTAACTAATTTTTTTGTGTTTTTAATATAGAGAACAAGATAGCAAATAAAGTAAAACTAGCAACTAATTTTTTTGTATTTTGATTTAGTGCAGCAAACAAGAAAGTAAATAAAGTAAAGCAAGACAAAAACAAAGTAAAGAGATTGGAAGTGGAGACTCCCCTTGCAGCGTGTCTTGATCTCACCGGCAACGGCGCCAGAAAACAGTCTTGATACGCGTACAGCACGCGACCGTTGGGAACCCCAAGAGGAAGGTGTGATGCGTACAGTGGCAAGTTTTCCCTCAGTAAGAAACCAAGGTTTATCGAACCAGTAGGAGCCAAGAAGCACGTTGAAGGTTGATGACGGCGAGATGTAGTGCGGCGCAACACCAGGGATTCCGGCGCCAACATGGAACCTGCACAACACAACCAAAGTACTTTGTCCCAACGTAACAGTGAGGTTGTCAATCTCACCGGCTTGCTGTAACAAAGAATTAGATGTATAGTGTGGATGATGATGTTTGCAGAAAACAGTAGAACAAGTATTGCAGTAGATTGTATTCGATGTAAAAGAATGGACCGGGGTCCACAGTTCACTAGTGGTGTCTCTCCGATAAGAATAAGCATGTTGGGTGAACAAATTACAGTTGGGCAATTGACAAATGAAGAGGGCATGACCATGCACATACATGATATGATGAGTATAGTGAGATTTAATTGGGAATTACGACAAAGTACATAGACCGCTATCCAGCATGCATCTATGCCTAAAAAGTCCACCTTCAGGTTATCATCCGAACCCCTTCCAGTATTAAGTTGCAAACAACAGACAATTGCATTAAGTATGGTGCGTAATGTAATCAACAACTACATCCTTAGACATAGCATCGATGTTTTATCCCTAGTGGCAACAGCACATCCACAATCTTAGAACTTTCTGTCACTGTCCCAGATTTAATGGAGGCATGAACCCACTATCGAGCATAAATACCTCCTCTTGGAGTTACTAGTAAAAACTTGGCCAGAGCCTCTACTAATAACGGAGAGCATGCAAGATCATAAACAACACATAGGTAATAGATTGATAATCAACATAGCATAGTATTCTCTATCCATCGGATCCCAACAAACACAACATATAGCATTACAAATAGATGATCTTGATCATGTTAGGCAGCTCACAAGATCCGACAATGAAGCACAATTAGGAGAAGACGACCATCTAGCTACTGCTATGGACCCATAGTCCAGGGGTGAACTACTCACTCATCACTCCGGAGGCGACCATGGCGGTGAAGAGTCCTCCGGGAGATGATTCCCCTCTCCGGCATGGTGCCGGAGGCGATCTCCTGAATCCCCCGAGATGGGATTGGCGGCGGCGGCATCTCTGGAAGGTTTTCCGTATCGTGGCTCTCGGTACTAGGGGTTTCGCGACGAAGATCTTAAGTAGGCGGAAGAGATAGGTCAGGGGGCCACACGAGGGCCCCACACGACAGGCCGGCGTGGCCAGGGCTTGGGCCGCGCCACCCTGGTGTCTGGCCACCTCGTGGCCCCACTTCGTATCCTCTTCGGTCTTCTGGAAGCTTCGTGGAAAAATAGGCCCCTGGGCGTTGATTTCGTCCAATTCCGAGAATATTTCCTTACTAGGATTTCTGAAACCAAAAACAGCAGAAAACAGCAACTGGCTCTTCGGCATCTCGTTAATAGGTTAGTGCCGGAAAATGCATAAGTATGACATAAAGTATGCATAAAACATGTAGATATCATCAATAATGTGGCATGGAACATAAGAAATTATCAATACGTCGGAGACGTATCAATCATCCACGGGCACATTGTCTCGCAAATCCCCGTGCACCGGGGGTCCTTGCCGGGGCGCGCGGCCGCCTTGGACCGCAAAAGAGAACGCGGCCACGACCAGTTCTTCACCGACTACTTCCAACCCATGGTATTGTTCACGCCGGCCATGTCTCGCCGTCGTTTTCGGATGTCCAAACCGTTGTTCCGCCGGATAATGGATGGCGTCAAGCTCTACGACGACTACTTCAACGCGAAAGTGGATGCAATTGGCAAGGTAGGCCTCTCTTCGTACCAGAAATGCACGTCAGCGATTAGGATGCTTGCATATGGCGTTGCTGGTGATTTCGTAGATGAGTACACGCGCATGAGTGAGTCTACCGGCTTGGAAGCGATGTACAGGTTCTGCAGAGCAGTGATCGGTTCGTTCGGAGAACAATACCTCAGGCAACCTAATGCAGAGGACACAGCTCGTCTGTTGTCAATCAACGCTTCCAGGGGGTTTCCTGGGATGCTTGGCAGCATAGACTGCATGCACTAGGAGTGGAAGAACTGCTCCTTTGGTTGGCATGGAGCATACAGCGGTCATTCTGAGGGGTGCACAGTCATTCTTGAAGCTGTTGCTTCACATGATACATGGATTTGGCACTCATTCTTTCGGAATGGCTAGCTCGCACAATGACATCAATGTGCTGCAGCGCTCTCCGGTGTTTCATAGGCTAGCGTACGGTTAGTCCCCTGATGTGGATTTTGAGATCAATGGCCACCACTACACCAAGGGGTACTACCTTGCTGACGGTATTTATCCACCTTAGGATACACTCGTGAAGACAATCCGAAAACCCAACTGAGAGCAGGAGGCAAGGTTTGCCAAAGAGCAAGAGGCAGCCCGGAAAGATGTCGAGCGGGCGTTTGGCATCCTCCAAGCTCGTTGGGCTATCGTCAGACACCCTGCCAGAGCCTGGGATGTGCAAACTCTGTGGGAGGTGATGACCGCTTGTGTAAGCATGCATAACATGATTGTTGATGTAGAGCGGAATGATTCACTCTATGATAATGACTGGGAGGGCCAGGGAGAGTTGGTTACTCCTCAAGGTGGCCCGGCATCATTCCAGGAAATTCTTCCTGCACACCATGAAATTCGAGATCTAGCTGTACACAATCAGCTGTAGGCAGATTTGATCGAGCACGTCTGGCAGCATGTAGGCAACAATGCTGCAAACAACAATGATGAAGGAAATCCGGAAGCCTAGAGCATTTGTATCGTTTTTTCATTTTATTTGAATAATATTTTATCCTTGATTACGTGGACAATGTAATGTGTAATAATTTTTGAGCATTTGAACTATTTTATATATTTTCTAATTTATCTTGTGTTTTTATAGTAAATTTACAAGAAAAACGTACTGTACGGCGCCGCGACCCAAAACTGCCGCGTTGGGCGCATGGCGCGACCCAAACAGACGCGGGGCTCCGTCCGCGCGGCCACCCAAACGGCCCAAAACGGACGGTCCAGCGCGTCCGTTTGGGTCGCCCGGTTGGAGATGCCCTAAGGCCGAAAACCGAAGGAAGGGATAGATACCCTTCAACACTTGATTTGTCTCACATGACAGATTTTGTAAAACAAAAGGTCAACATTAACTGTATGATGTAAGTTTATTTCAACAATGTTGCCTCGTGGAAGCACGAGCATGGTAAATATACTTCAGGGGCAATGCTCAGCATCAAACATCAATAATTGTCGATATTAACAGTTTTATACAACGGTCTCATTTCATTTAAGAATAATAATTGTCATATATACCACAGATTTACTACTCAACAACTATGATCACGGCTATATACCTAATTGAGCAAGAAAAAATGTTGCCGCATCAACAGATCAAATACTATATAGCTCATTGAGCATGAAAATTTGTTGACCCAAAGAGGGGTCAGAGGGAAACAAAAAGGACAAGAAAATTAAGACGGCAGTGCAGCTTGTTGTCAAAGAATGATCATATTCCCAAACTGCCTTGCCTTCTACACCACAGAATCATTGCTCCCTCGACAAAACAAATCATTGGCATACACTCCCCAGGAATATAATTGGGGGCAGTCTTCAGTCACACTTTATATTCCTGTATATCCTTCTCACAAACAAGGTAGAGCCAAGATATCCTACAGCACCTGCATCAAAATCACAACCGGTGTCAATTGAAACCATCCAAAACTTGGCCATGCACATGTTGTCGGTGCAGAAGAAGAGCTTACCGCAAAGCGTTCCTAAACCTAGGCAGAACATCAGAGTGTAGCCGAAGTAGAAGCTTGTCTGGAAGAATCCTGACATCTTGGTCTTCACGTTGTAATAATATATGGAGTAGAGGTAAACATAAACAGCGGTGGAAGCAGCGGAGAAGAATGAAGTCCATTGCCAGTGGTAGTTCTCAGCGTTTAGCAAGAAGTATGTACCGACAATCGTTACACAGATTGTGACAATTATGAGGATCAAGACGACCAGCAACATGAACCCGTACACGTAGTATACCTACCAATGCAGGATGAGACAGGAGGCATCAGGCTCCGTATATATGAACAAAACAGAGGCACTCAAGAAATAATGAAGAAATGGAAATTATCCTTTTTACCTTGTAATTCCAAAATGACGTGAAGACAAAGTACATCTCAATGAAAATACTGCCGAAAGGAAGCAGTCCTCCCATAAGAGCAATTACAGAAGGCGTGAGGTACCATTTCTTCTCAGGGATAGGACGGGGAATAGTCTTCACTCTGCATGGATTATTTGGGGCACCGCTCCAGTTTCTACCAACAACAGTTCCCAAAAGAGCAAGAGGAAAAGAGATGAAGGCCCACAAGATGAACATAACAACCATTGTACCAAATGGTATGGCAGCTAATGATCCGTAGAATATAGCAACAGTGTTGAGCACTAGACCAATTCCAAAGCACATAAACGGGAACAGCGATGCTGTCATGATCATTGACTTTATCCAGTTTTTTCCTGCTCATTAAACAAAATATTTCAACAGATATGAGCACCTTGTAGAAACATAAGTGTGAGGATTCATTTAAGATGGTAGGTAAACTGAGTTTGTACCTCCATGCCGTGAGTACAATGCGCCACTAACATATCCAGAAATGAATGAAGTAAGGGCATAGCAAACAATGAATGTCGTGACAATGGCTCCTCGCCTATCAGGATAAGAAAATAAGGTGAGGACATATTTTATGTACCATCACAGACAGTACAATTAGAATGCTTATAATAAAGTAGTTCATTGCATCTTAAATATATTCGAGATAATCGAAGTAAAAGTAACATAGTGTTGGAGCACCAGGATTTCAAAAGACCTGCACTTGCTAAACGGAAATAATATATCATATGTTTTTATTCAAGAGGATGTACTGACAGTAACAAAAAACATAATGACTATTGTCACTAAAATTATACTACATAGCAATAAGTTAAACAAAACAATAATTCAACAATGTTGTAATGTTTCTAACTTGGAAAAAAATCTACATAGAGAAGATGTAGTTAAAAAAGTGCAAGAGGTCATAATGGAATTGATTTCCAGTTGATCAATAATATGATAGCAGATAAAATAAAATTAAGTTGGAACATGTTTTTGGAAATTGGTTTGTTTCAACAAACTCCATAATACTCACTAAGCAGTAAAGCTCTATGTAAATCAAATAATGTGCAAGTCATAGCTACACAGACAAGAGGAAGATGGCAGTTATGTCCCTGTGTTGACTGGATTTCAGTAGCACGACTGGTAAAATCATAATCCGGAGTACTTGTATGGAAGTAAGCATGTGGTCACATAAGGAAATTAGATTAACAATCTGGTGCTTGATGGAGGTCTACTTGTGATTTAGATTTAGTGTTTAAAACTTGAGATGCTATACGCTATTTGGCTTGGATTACAAGCCAGAGAAAACCATGGGGCCAACGCTAGTGGCTTCATCTAAGTCCTGCATTTACTAGAAGCTGCATGTAAAGAGAAAGATGACAGTTGTAGCAACAAAACAAGCAAAGTGCATACCCAATGTACAGCATTCCGATGATTGCCAATATAATCACTAGCAGAATAAGAGCTGACAACTGTGTACCGATGCCAACAAGAGCTGAAAGAAGAGCTAAACTGCGAGGAGGCCGGAAAACATCCCCATGTACAAGCTTCCACCCAGATTCTTCATTGACATCCCTTTCCTGGTATGAAACAAATTATAAGTGCAGAACTGGAGCCAGGAAACAATTGTTTGCATAAAAGAATTCTTATTTTATTTGTGTAGATAAGTACTCACCAGGGTTTCCAGATCCTCATCGTCACGGGCGTACTTTGCATAATCATTCCTTAGAGTGCGCATCAGTATCATCGACACTAGCCCACTGAGAAAGATAACCATCATAAAAGAATTGAATATTGAGAACCAATGAATCTGCAGTTGGGAACAATATTTGTGGTCAGAGGAAATGATCAGAACTCTGTAAGACACACAGCATGTCCTTTGGCAAGGTATATATACGAACATAGTTAAAGGCAAAGGAGGTCATTGGAAAAATATGACACCCAAAATTCATATGAACCAAAGTGCAGAAAGGTCCTTTAATAGAAGAGTCAAATCTTGTTATTACCTGGTGTTCAAAGAAAGGATAGTCAAGGTAGACATCAAAGCGGTGAGCAAACGTTACATTGGTTGGTTCCCACTTGACAGAATATGTCATATCCAATGCCTTACCAGCATCAACAAGCTTTGGACTTTCTTGAGTAAGATTAACATGGATAATCTGCATGAAAGTAGCAGTGCTGATAAATGATGATCAAAATTTGAAGGCTCTGTAAAGGGAAATGGTGAAACACAAACCTGATTGCCATTGTATTTGATGAAAATAGTTTTGTGAGTGAAAACAAAATATTTATTATCGTTGTTTCTATCTGCCTCTCCAACAAAACCTGAAAAGTACAATAAAAAAAAGATAAGCCTACTGAAGGTACTGCAGAGGGCATATCAGCAGTAGGAAAGGAAGAGGATATACATACCCCACAGAGGCAAATCATCTTGATTGTAGCAAAAACAAGGGAGCAGCATATTCAAAAAACTAAGTCAGTAAGATGAATCTCATAGAAATGTGATTGTAAATTAAAAGGCAAGTAGGCTTGCCAACAGAGTCCAACAGGAGCTCAGGCAACTTACCAATGAAGAATTCGAACCAGTATGAATTCTCAATTGCATCCGATAATTGCTTGGCCTTTTCAAAATCAAGTTCCATCGAACATATGGTGTCCTTATCAACATTCTCTGTCATAAACCACAGTCATTTTTAA
This sequence comes from Lolium perenne, assembly GCF_019359855.2. Lineage (NCBI taxonomy): Eukaryota > Viridiplantae > Streptophyta > Magnoliopsida > Poales > Poaceae > Lolium > Lolium perenne. The sequence continues at coordinate 131,740,722 of NC_067249.2, read as the reverse complement.
ACATCACATTTTGACCTTAACAATTCAATATTCAAAACGGAAGCGAGACAAAGAATACTCATCAAGGGATGACTGGCTTACTTTTGAATTTTATGTCAATCTGGCTATCGATCAGTTCATTCCCACCAAGGACCTCCCCAAGCCCTCCCCATTTATGCACAGGGTTGTCTGACCTGTGGCAAAATGGAAGGCTGTAGTAGTTGTATGTCTCCTGCGGGTTGTTATAGGGGCCAACCTTGTTCACCCAGAGCGTAACCGGGGCTTCCGCTGGGTACTACACGCAGAAAAGAGAGCACAACTTAATTGAAAAGTTTGTGGCGCTAGACAACAATTACTCCCCAAACTATGCGAAAAACAGAATTACAGGTACATGCCAAAAACAGTGCAGGCTAGCAGCACTTTACAATAGAAGCAGTAGTTCATCAATGCGACGAAGGAAGGATCGTCTCCCCAAAGTATGCCAGATAGAACAGCACAACATGATATCGAACTTTTAGGACGTTAGCGATGCAATCCCTCCCCATTCTTGCTGTCCGCCTTGCTCCCCCACCAACGAAAACGTGACTCCAAGTCTCCATTGCCGAATAAATGGAGTGAGATCTAGTAACCAAACCAACTGAGCACTCCGATCCAGCAGGAAGACTATTCAGAGATCCCGCGTGTGCTGGCGCCCGCGCCACGCAGATCTGCCGCCAAGTGAGCAACAGATCTAGCGGCGGGCGTAACCCGACAGTGCCGTATCACTCTAGGGGTCTGGTTGAGACGCGTGTGTGCTCGTTCCCGTCGGTGGAGGAGGGGCAGGTTGGTGGGTTACCTTGTGGTCGGACTCGGAGGCGCCGGCGAGGAGGGGGAGGAAAAAAGCGAAGAAGAGGGCGGACGCCGCCGCAGCGGCGCCACCGACGGAGGCCATTGACGACGGCGAGGGGAGGACAGTGGATTTGGCGCGCCTCACTTGTTTCTTCTCCCCCTTGTTTTGGAGGTGTGCGAGTGCGAGCGGGGTTGCTGCATGGCGGGGACGGGGGAAGGTTTTGATGGAGCATTAACGTTCTACGGAGTACAGACTGGAACCAGGGAAGACTGAGAATTTCTTTTTCGCAGTATTTTATTACTGGTTTATATTTCTTTTTCTTAAATTCAAATACAGTATATTTTTCTTGAGTGAAATTCACTTTTTTACCTCTTACAATGAAGTTGGTATTGTTTTTAGTCTGTGTGGCAGAAATTTCTCCAAAATACCTCATTTGAGCACGTTTGTTCTCTTTTCTACACCTTTCTTTACGGTTTTGCTCCACTCTTACATGTGGGCCCATGGCCGGTCCAACATGGCGCAAATATGCCGGATCGGTGCCACCTTCCTCCAGCTAACCGCAATGAGAGTATCATAAATAATATCATTGTCAAAAATCTAACATAATTAATGAGGAGAGAGGTGAGAGTGTTAACTTAATAGATAGATAATGTATCATAGCACGTAAAACTAAAAATATTAGTGATAAATACATCTACCTAAATTTGCATTAGAATGCTAAAAATAATAAATATGAAGGAATAATGATACCACCCCATGAGCATTGTAGGGTTGGTATCATCCACTAGTTTCATATGCATGATACTAGTGTATGATACTTTCCATTGTGAACAGTCTTATGAAGTGTCCAATGAGGGTGGGGGTGTTTTATGTTAGATTATTAGATAATGTTTAGTTGAGTTTAATTGTCAAAAACAATCTCACATATGCACTAACACAGTTAAGCATACACATCAGACTAAGCAAATCTATCAAATGTGAACATAAAGTATAAGGTAAGAGATGAAAATCACGTACAAGGAAGGTCGCTCCTGCGGCTTCATTGTTGAGGTCGGCCAAGGTGTTATTGAAGTCGTCGAATCCACGGAGGTTGGTGAGGAAGCAGACGGAAAGAGGAGAGTGGTCGTGATGAGACGCTCTTCAAAAACTTATTGCTCGTCTCCCGTTGCAGGATCTCAACGGACACCGTTTTGAAGACCTGCTCTCTCGAACAACCGTGCACCTAGTAGAGAGGGGTGCATCAAAAAGAAGCATGCACATACACACCAACATACATATAGAACTTAGTTGGTACACCAAACAAATATTTAATATTCCACAAAACAGGTTTCTAATTTGATCTCGATTCATGCAACGTACATGCGTGACGAGGCGAGCGACGGTGAAAAAAGTGCAAATGAACTCCTTTTCTCACCCACTTACTAAAGTTGGAACAACTACCGTTATAAGAGCCTTCAACACTCTCACAGCTAGTAATGCTCAGCCTCCCCCGTCCAAGTTATTAAAATGGGCATTGAGATTTCAGAATTTAGTGGACGCTTGTAATAACATCTCAATTTCTAGGTATCTCTAGCATATGTAGCAGAAAATGATATCGATCAGTAATTACATTTTTTGAGAAATTTATGTGCAGCTAGGCTACTTTTGCAAGATCTGGCTTCAAAACAAAATAACGGGCGGACAGCGTGCAAACGCATGGAAGCCTAATAATCAGTGCGAAAATCTTCTCGGAATCTTTTCTGGTGCCCGAAGTCTCGGGATCGGAGCTGACGAAAATTGAATAATCTACGCGTCATGGTCAACGCCTTTACCAATAATCGAAGGAACTCTCACTCCGAGTCAACACAAGCAAATGCCGGATGCCCATTCTCCGTGGTTTGAGTGCAAAGGCATCTCGGGGACAGCGGCCCGCATCCGCGTGTCCGTTTGGATCGCGCGCTGCGCCCAACGCGTGGACGCATCGCATAATCGGAGAAACACGAAAACAAAAAAAAAAGGCTAATTTAAACGAAATTTCATTGAACATATGCCCTATTTTGGGCAAATTTGTACATAGCCCTATTTTGGGCAAATAAAACTAACAAAAGAAGCCCCTATATGGACTTTTAAATTTAAACTAAAACCCTCTATTAGGGTTTGGTCGGCGGCACGGTGGCCGCCGGTGCGCCGCCTAGCCCCTGTGGGCGTCGTCGGCGACGTCGTCGTCGTGGACGACATCCCCGGGCGGCGAGGCGCTGTTGTGGCTCGACCGCGCCGGGGACTCCGGCCACGGAGACCACAGGGCCTCCTCCCACGGCGAGTGGGGGTCCGGAGCCACCCGAGGCTGCGGCGGCGCACGGAGCGGCGCCTCCTCCCCGAGGCGCTGCTGCCTCTCCCCGCTGTGCGCGGCGCACGGCCTCTTGGCGCTGCCGCTGCTCGTCGAGGCGCTCCTCGTCGGCGCGGCGCCCGGCCTCCTCCCGCCGCGCCGCCTCATCCTCCTCCCGTCGCGCCTGGCGGGCCTGGGCGTAGAGCTCCCAGCCCTCCGCCTCCTCGGCCTCCCGCCGGGCCACCTCCTCCATCTCGGAGGTGCGAATGGCCGCATGGAGGTGCGGCCATTTCGCCTCCTCCTCCGCCGCCGAGATCATGAGCGCGGCGCGGAGGTCCGGGTCCTCCTCCGAGGACTCCGGCCGGCTCGAGCAGAGAGGCGGCGGTTGCGGCAATGCCGCACCGCCGCGGGCGGCCTCTCCGATGTGGAGGCCGCCTCGGTTTCTTCCCGCAGCCCGCGGCGCCGGCGGGCGGCGCGGCGGCTGCTGCTCGCTTCGTCGTCGTTGGCGGAAGCGAACCGTCGCTTGGCCATGGCGGCGGTTTCGCTGCGGGGAGTGGAGTGGGGGACCGGGTGGAGGACCAGATCCTCCGGTCCCCATTAAATAGACTCCTGGTCACCGACGGGTGGGCCCCGAGGAGACGAGGCGACCAGCGCCGGACGCGAGCGGACGGCGCGTGCCATCCGCGGCCACGCAAACCTAGCCCAGATTTGGGCCGGGTTTGCGTCGTTCCGGACGCCGCGGCCGTCCGTTTTTGCGGTGCGTCCCCGCGCTGGGCCGCGCTTTTGTCCGGCTCGACCCAAACGGACGCGCGGGCGCGGTTTGGGACGCGCTGGGCCGTCCGGTTTGGCCGTTTGGGTGGTCGAGCGGACACACGGACAGCGGCCCGCGTCCGCGTGTCCGTTTGGATCGCACGCTACGCCCAACGCAGCGATCCAAACACGCGTCACGTGGTTCGTCTTCCTTGCGCGGCGCTGCGCCATGGCAGGCCTCGACGGGACAGCAATGGTGGACGGTGGAGGCGCGCGGGCGAGCGGAAAGGAGGAGGATGAAGACCTCCGCCGCGCCGCCCAGCTCATAAGCTGGAGTGGAATCCTCACGTGTACAGGCCGCCCGCGTCGAGTGAAATCCACGGCCCCGACGGCGAGCCGGCGAGGGAGTCGCCGGCGAGGCCGCCGGCCCCATACGTATTAGGATAGAAGTAGTAGGCTAAAAAATTGTAATGGTTCTTTCCAATGAAAAAAACGTTTCTATTTCTATGACACGCGGATCAGGGGCGGACAAGGGGCGGATGCGAGCGACTAGCATTCGGCGTCCGCGGCCACGCAAACTCGCCCCAGATTTTGGCCGGGTTTGGGTCGTCCCGGACGCCGCGGCCATCCGTTTTAGGGATGGGTCCACGCGCTGGGCCGCGTTTTTGTCCGGCTCGACCCATCCGGACGCGTGGGCGTGGTTTGGGTCGCCCGGTTGGAGATGCCCTAAGAGCATCTCCACTCGTCCCCCCGACGAGGCCCCCGAGCGACGTTTTTCCCATCCGGACGGCGAAATTCGGCCCAGTCGCGCCCCCGGTTCCTCGTTTTCGTCCGGATTCGGCCCTTCATCCATCCGGCGAGCCCACGCCATCCCTGGCCCCCCGGGGACCTATCGGGGACTCCGGACGAGTGAAAAGCAGGGAAGGGCCCGATCTGTCGGTGACTCGACGCACGAACCCCACCGCCACGTCGCTCAAAATCTCCCCCACCCCTCGTATCTCTCTCGCCGCCGGCACCACCCCGCCGGCTTGTTGCCCAGATTCCGCCTCCCCTCCTTCCCCACCTGCCTGTATTCCGCCGTCTTTGGACGACGGCCTATCTGGCTGCTCTTCCGCCGGCCTGTTTTCCGACTTTGGCCTGCTCCTCGTCGCTCGCGGCTCGGGTTGCCTCGACCACGCCCGTCAGGTGTTCATCCATTTGCCTCGCCGGCCATGGACTCGGACGAAGAGGAGGAGCAGATGTTCGTCGAGCTTATGCAAGAAGAGATGGCAGCAGCCGCCCAAGACGACGAGCACATGATGATCCTCGGTTGCTTGGCAAGCATGTACGCCGGACTGGCAACTGGTCGAGGTGGTGGGTCGGCACCAGGTCGCCGGAAGTGCAAGCCGAGACAGCGAATGGAGGGCTACTGCATGTTGTACGCCGACTACTTTGCCGACAATCCATTGCACGGTGAGAGTGTTTTCCGGCGTCGTTTCAGGATGAGCAGAAAGCTATTTCTGCAAATTGTGTATGCCATCCGAGACTTTGATCCCTACTTCAGATGCAAGGCGGATTGCATTGGTTTGGTTGGATTTTCGTCACTGCAGAAGTGCACAGTGGCTATGAGGATGCTGGCGTATGGAGCTCCCGGTGATACTGCAGATGACTATCTTTGGATGGCGGAGTCCACCGCCCTTGATTGTTTCTACCGGTTCTGTAGGGCCGTCATAGCAGTGTTCGGGGACTATTACTTGAGATCACCCACTATCGAAGATACTCAGAGGATCCTTGCAACAAATGAAGCTAGGGGTTTTCCAGGGATGCTTGGAAGCATTGACTGCATGCATTGGCAATGGAAAAACTGTCCGTTTGCGTGGCAGGGAATGTACAAGGGTCACAAAAAAAAAGGCTGCACTGTGATACTTGAAGCAGTGGCTACCCATGATCTCTGGATTTGGCACTCTTTCTTTGGTATGCCTGGATCCAACAATGACATCAACGTCCTAAACTGCTCCCCGGTCTTTTCCAAGCTTGTTGAGGGTCATGCTCCCCCGCTGGACTATGTGATCAATGGTCGGCAATACAACAAAGGATACTACCTTGCAGACGGTATCTATCCAAAGTGGGCAACATTTGTGAAGACTATCTCCAACCCTAGCACCCCCAAACTTTGCGAGTTTGTCAAGAAACAAGAAGCTTGCCGAAAAGACGTCGAGCGTGCATTTGGTGTCCTCCAGCAGAGATTTGCTGTCGTCCGGTTCCCCGCTATGACTTGGTCCAAAGATCAGATGTGGGAGGTGATGAACTGTTGTGTGTGCCTACACAATACTCCCTCCGTTCCTTTTTATAGTGCCTATAGATTTTTGGCATTTGTTTCAGAATATAAGGTTGTAGCTTAGCTTTTTTCAATTACCCCCTCCCCGTTCAGCTCCCAAATCATTCAGCTCCCAAATTTGTTATGGTAAGTTAGTAAGATATGGATTTCCCAAATTTTACGTTGATCTCAAATCGTTTAGCTAGGGGTCTTGTGTAAAAAATACTCTTGCGCTAATTTTCATGCCAAAAAACTATAGGCACTATAGAATGGAACAGAGGGAGTATGATTATTGAAAATGAGCGAAAGCATCCGGTTCCTCTGGCTGAGCAAGAAGCACCATATGAGAGAGAGGGTCCTCTTGCACAGCCTAATCACCAGGTGCCTCCATCATGGGCCGCCTTCATTGCTATGCGCCAGGAGATTCGAGACTCTACAATGCATCAGCTGCTGCAAGATGATCTGGTGGAGCACATATGGAGGCTCCGAGGCAACGTCAACGCCGACGCCAACTAGTCTGTCTTAATTTGTTTGAAAAATTGTGAAATTGTGTGCTTCATTTGTTTCAGCACTTGTTAAACATTGTACTGATTATCGCGAATTTGTTTCAGCAATTTTCCTACTCTTGTTCGCCGAACTTGTTAAATTTTATGTTGAATTTGTTTGAAATATGTCAAATGGTCGAGGTTGGGGGTTTCCTGCCGGGGAGACGGCTGGAACTTCGGCGCTCCCCACGCCAAATCTTCCTCCAATCCGGACGAAAATTTCGCCGGATTTGGGCGTGGGGAGCGCCAACGAGTGGGGATGCTCTAAGAGCATCTTGAACACGCGCGGCAAAACTCACACGCGGTAAATTAACAGCCAAAATACAGCGCGGGAAAGGCCGAGCGAAAAATCCACGCGCGCTAAAAGTTTCGCACCGCGTGTGCTTTTGCGCCATCCTACGCGCCGAACTGCCGCGTCGAGTGCCGCATGCGCGCACCCAACCGCCAGGAACTTTCATCCCGCGTGTCGCTGCACCGCCCTCCAACTCGCTGCTCATCGCTCGCGCCGCCGCTCCGCCTCCACACCGACGAGATGTCGCCCCGTAGCTGCCCGAGCTCCAGCTACCGCGGCGTCCGCGCGCGGCCGAACGGCACGTTCTACGCCGAGATCCGCAGCGGCGACAAGCGCATCGGGCTCGGGACCTTCGAGATGGCGCACGAGGCGGCGCGCGCGTACGACGTGGTCGGCTGGCGCCTCGGCCGCTCCCGGCGATCGATGAATTTCAACGATGTCTGGACGCGGCAACAGGCGGAAGTGCTCATGCTGCCGCCGGCCGGCACGCGCGAGCTCGAGTAGCGGCTCGCCATCGCGGAGCGTGACGATCGCCTCCGCCTCGAGTGGGCGCGTCAGTTCCCGGAGGACGTCGCCGCGATGGAAGCGTTCTACGACAAGAAAGAAGAGGAGAAGGTGGCGGCGAATGTGGCGAAGAAGGCGGACCGGGAGGAGAGGAGGGCGAAGGCGGCGGCGAGGAAGAAGGAGAGGGACGAGAAGGCCACGAGGAGGTGGAGGAGAAGAAAAACGGCGCCGACCCGTCAACGATCGCCCTCTCCTCCTCCTCCTCCTCCTCCTTCGAGTGGACATCCACTCCGGTGTCGTCGACAACTCCGGGCTCGTCGGACTTTGATTGGGATTCCGAGTAGTTAGGCTAGTTTCAAAATAAATTTGGTTGTAGGGTCGAAGTTTGCAATATATTTTCATATTTCCTAGTCAATTTTTACGTTTTATTTGATCTATTTCGTTTGCAAATGTTGTTTTTCCACACAGCTTTTAGCGCGTCTGTAAAAGCAACAACTTGACGCTGTAATTTAGCGCGGCAATTTAGCTCGTCTGCAAAAGCAGTCGACAGCACCGCACGCTGCATCCACATACCGCGTACTAAACACGAATTTACAGTGTTCTATTTAACGCGCCTGTTAGAGATGCTCTAACGCCAGGCAGGGGTCCAACTCAAGTAAAGACAAGTCATATACTTCGCCTCGCTGCTATGGTGAAGCGCCCATAGTTGTGTAATTTGTCATAGTTGTGTAACTTGTCAAGAGGTTTAGGGAGAGAGGATTGTTGCTAGATAGCATCCACACATACGTGAGAGAGCAAGTTGCTATGTTCTTCACTTCTTTCATGTTGCAGGTCATAACCATATGTTTGGATTGATCCACATCACATTCAGAAGATAAATATAGATAATTTTCCGCTATTTTAACCAAGTCTTTGACGTAATTGGGAAGCTCAGATAAGAAATAATTGAGGCAATTAATTTTTGATGAAACACCAAGCAAGATGCGAAACTGGTATCCATGCTCTAAGGTGATAACAGATACAACTTTTTTATTTCTTCAGAATACCACAATGCACAAAAACATGACTGTTTGTTCTTTGCACCACATGATTGTATTAGCGCAATTAATAATACTCATGTGACGGCTAGAGTGCTGAAAGCACAATCATCATCCTACCAGAAACACTACATCAGCCAAAATGTGCTTGCTGCTATTAATTTCGGTCTCAAATTCACATATGTGCTAGCTGGTTGGGAAGAACCAGCTCATGATTCAAGCATTCTTGATGACAGCCTGTCTAGACATGATGGAATACAAATCTCTGATGGTAATTTCTACCTAGAAAATATTGGGTATGCTTGTTGGCCTGGGATTCTACCACCCTTCATACAAACTAGGTATCATCTAAACAAATTCTCTTCAAGGAACAGACCGTGTAATGCGGATGAGTTGTTCAATCTCACACATTCTAGCCCGAGAATCAACATCGAGAGGACATTTGTTGCATTGAAAAATAGATTCAAAATCCTTGACAAGAAGCCAGTCCGTACTTTCCCACTTAAGTTAAGCTTGTTCTTGTAGGTTACATCCTTCGCAAGTGGATCTTAGGGTGGGGTCTCGATGACCATTTCCCAGATGAATAAAATGTTACTCCTTGTGATATTGATGTCGGCAATGATATCGAGCATAACCACATCGAAATTTGGAAGAACAAGAGGAATGAGTGGATCCAGGAAATATGTGGTTGCACATAAATCAAGTGCAAGGCTGAAGGTTGACCTCCCCCTTGATCGCCATTGATGAATATCCTAGATCCGTAAGGTATGGTTTGGTTACAATCCAAACACAAGCATATCATGATGTATGCCCACACTCTCTCAAGATCCCTAGAGCCCAAGATCACCTCTCCAGCATGTAAAATGAGACACCTTGACATGCTAGTGCCGCATCAGCTTTTTTTGGTAATTTTTTAAAACATAAGGTCGTAGCCCTGCCTTAAATTAATAAGGCCGTTGCCGGCAAAGTGATACAAGATGCTGAAGACCAGCTAACAGAACCGAAGAACAACAAGCACACAGAAAAAGCAAAGAAAAACATCTAGAGCTTCAAATCCATTGTCTCACCTGCAGTCCGGCTGAAGAAGACGCGAAGTTGGAAAAGGGGCATCCTTGAGGTATTAACCATCGCCACCCTCCAGAGGCCAACCCAAGCCACAATGTCGTATGTTTCCACCTCTGAAGAAAGCTCCCTGCTTTCTCGCCCCGGATTGGAGGGTGCCACACCTGCGAAAGGTAGAGAGCTCTCGCTGAGCACGCATGGGCATTGTAAGCTTGCTGCCAAAGAAGAACGCTCCGAACACTCATCGCGCCGCCATCCATAAACTGCACCTCCGCCCGCGGCAGCAACTACAAAACACAGGATCAAGCTACCGGGAGAAGATAGAGAAGATGCGGTAAAACCGCTACCTGCTACCTACCAGCCACCGCATAGCTCGACCACCAATCCAGCTATATCAAGGCGACGCCTCCAACAAGGGAACATCGTAGGAGCGCCGTCGCCGCCCAAGACGAAGCTTTGGGTTTTCACCCGAGATAGGTAGGTCAGGGATGAAGGGAATAGACCTCGGTGTCGCCTTCAAGAAGGAGAACGGTGCCGGCAGCGTCGTCGATGTATTGACCGCCACCGTCGGCCAAGAGTTTCACCCAGTCCAAAGCCCCTCTTCCATCCACACGCACCAACCACCAGAAAATCCGTGGCTGGGGAGGTGAGGCGGGCAACGCAGGGAGGAGCAACCATCTCTAGCATATGCCACAGGCCCAACGGGGTGGCCTCCGTACTGCGCCCCCGCCCACCGTCCCTCACCGCCCACACAGCCGAGAACCATGGTTAACATGTAGGGGTTCGTTGCATCGAAAACAAAAAATTTCCTACCGCGAGAACGCAATCCAAGCCAAGATGCAATCTAGAAGATGGGAGCAACGAGGGGATGAACGAGACTAACCCTTGAAGATTTCCAAAGCCTATAAGAGTAGGCTCTTATTGCTGCGGTAGACGATCACTTGCCGCTTGCAAAAGCGCGTAGAAGATCTTGATCACGGTGCCACGATTGGGCAGCACCTCCGTACTCGGTCACACGTTCAGTGTTGATGACGACGTCCTTCTCCCCGTTCTAGCGGGCAGCAGAAGTAGTAGATCCTCCTCGGAATCCCGGCAGCACGACGGTGTGGTGGCGGTGTTGATGGAGATCTCCGGCGGAGCTTCGCTAAGCATATGCGGGAGAAGTAGTGGAGGAGGGGTGCTAGGGTTTGGGGAGAGGGGGTGCCATGGGCGCCGGCCTCAAGGGGGCAGGGGTGGTGCGGCCAAGCCATGGGCTGCCCCCTCCCTCTCCTCCTCATTATATAGGTGGAACCCCAAGGGTTTGTCCAAAGTCTTCGAATAAGACCCCAACAGAAAAACTGCCTTATGGACGAAACCTAGAGGGACAGGGACTCTCCCCTTCCCCCTTTTCTTGGCCGGCCAAGGAGGTGGAGTCCACCATGGACTCCACCCTCCCACTTGGTTGGCTGGTTAGGGTTTGTGGAGTCCCTCCGGGACTCCTCCTTCCATAGTAATTTATTTCCGGATAATTCTAGAAACCACCTTCCATAAATTCACCGGATCATTTTCAAACTTGGAAAGTGACTTCCTATATATGAATCTTATTCTCCGGACCATTCCGGAACTCCTCGTGATGTCCTGGATCCCATCCGAGACTCCGAACAAAACTTCGAACTCCATTCCATATTCCATATCTACTTAAACGACATCAAACCTTAAGTGTGTCACCCTACGGTTCGCGAACTATGTAGACATGGTTGAGACTTCTCTCCGACCAATAACCAATAGCGGGATCTGGAGATCCATAATGGCTCCCACATATTCAACGATGACTTTAGTGATCGAATGAACCATTCACATACGATACCAATTCCCTTTGTCACGCGATATTTTACTTGTCCGAGGTTTGATCATCGGTATCACTCTATACCTTGTTCAACCTCGTCTCCTGACAAGTACTCTTTACTCGTACCGTGGTATGTGGTCTCTTATGAACTTATTCATATGCTTGCAAGAAATTAGACGACATTCCACCGAGAGGGCCCAGAGTATATCTATCCGTCATCGGGATGGACAAATCCCACTGTTGATCCATATGCCTCAACTCATACTTTCCGGATACTTAATCCCACCTTTATAACCACCCATTTACGCAGTGGCGTTTGATGTAATCAAAGTACCTTTCCGGTATAAGTGATTTATATGATCTCATGGTCATAAGGACTAGGTAACTATGTATCGAAAGCTTATAGCAAATAACTTAATGACGTGATATTATGCTACGCTTAATTGGGTGTGTCCATTATATCATTCACATAATGACATAACCTTGTTATTAATAACATCCAATGTTCATGATCATGAAACGATGATCATCTATTAATCAACAAGCTAGTTATACAAGAGGCTTACTAGGGACTCCTTGTTGTTCACATAACACACATGTATCAATGTTTCGGTTAATACAATTATAGCATGGTATGTAAACATTATCATAAACTCAAAGATATTATAATAACCATTTTATTATTGCCTCTTGGGCATATCTCCAACAGTCTCCCACTTGCACTAGAGTCAATAATCTAGTTTACATTTGTAAAGATATAACACCTTGGCCTTCCGGTGCTTTATCATGTTTTGCTCACGGGAGGGGTTTTAGTCAACGGATCTGACATGCTCAGAACCGTATGTATTTTGTAATTCATTTGCGTCTCAACGCATCACTCATTTCCAAATGAGTCGGCATTAAATATGTTTGGTCTTCTGGTGGAACCTTAATTCCGCGGTCTGAAATATGTCACTAATATTGTCACACACAATATAGCTTCAAAGTTCTGACTCTGTCGGAACTACACCAAGTTCTAAAAGAACCTCTTGACTTAACATCATTTGTTATTGTCAAAACAATGACATACTCTGCCTTCTTTTGTAGAATCCGTCACAATATTTAGAACTCTTCTAAATCTAGCATAGACAACTTCTAGCTCATTGTGCTACCCTCTAAACAACACTTAGTCTAATTTGAAATTGAAATTTTATTTTCATATGTGACAAAACAAATATCGGTACAACATTTTACAGCGATTTGTTTGTCATTTCTTCATACAAAAACTATATATATATATTCTTGGTTCTTCTTAAGTACTCAAGAATATTCTTACTGTTTTTCAATGATCATCACATGAATCATTCTGGTATATGCTCCTAACTTTTTAGAGCACAAGATATCTGATTATGTACATATTATTCATGATCTAAAATCACTCATGTGTTTTTACTCATCGAGTGTTAGATACACTCAAGTCTTGTTAAACCTTCACATGACAAGAACATTTTCTTCATATTTCTATATTGAACTACTTTCAATATCCATTCTATGTACTTTGACTTAAACTTATTATGTGTTTCAATCTATCTTCATAGATCTTGACACTAAATTTGTTTCAGTCCATATCCTTTCATTGAAGTTAATTTCTCAATGAAACCTTTTTAATCAAGTATATAATTACATCATTTATAACCAACTATATGTCATCTATATAAAGTATTATAAATATGTCTCAGCGCTCCCACTTAATTTCGTGCAAATGCAAGCCTCTTCATCGTTTCTGATGAAATCAAAAACTCTTTGACTATTTCATCTGGTGAAGATTCCAACTCCGTGATACTCACTTCATCCAATTGAAGTTTGTATACCTATCTAGTATTCCACGGACTAGCAAAACAATTGGTTGTATCTTGTATACACCTTTAATACACACGTCTGATAAGTAATGTATTTTGCCATCCTACTAACATATCTCATAAAAGAAATATGTAGTGATTACTAGAATAATCCACATACTATAAGCATTGCTACGGAAGATCTAATCTTATCGTAGTCAACTCTTTGAATTTTGTCGTAAACAACTTTTCGACAAGTAGAGCTTCTTCAAGGATATTTCATCCAAGTCCATCAATTTTATAGATCTATTTACTTTCAAAATGTATTTATCTATCTTGGATTTCATGGCGTAAAGCCATTTTAACAGAGTCAGGGCCCATCATAACTTCTTTGTTTGTAGTTGGTTTATCATTGTTCAAAATCAATCCTTTGTCCACAAATCATTTATTTGATCACAAAGTAAACCATACCTACAAGGTTCAATATGTACTTCGATCTCCATGGCTAAAACACTTTGTAGTCATGGGAGCCATGATCGTCGTGGCCGCTTCCGGAACCAATTCCGATGCTGCGCTACTTTGATCATTATGCTCAGGTTCATAAACCTTATCAAGTTCTATTGTCCTCCCACTCAAATACTTCGCTAGAAATAATTTCTTGGAAATAAGAAACATTGACAAACACTTTTGTCTTTGTCTACATAGTGGGAAGAATTCCCAATCAATTCTCTGGGATAACCAACAAAGACATTCATCCGGTTTTGGTTGTAAACTTATTTACTTATGCTATGCATACCAAAATTTTAAGAAAAGATTATCAGGGTTCGTACCCATGCCATAACTCGTATGGTGTCATTTCAACGGATCATGATGATGCTCTATTCAGTGTAAAAGCGGTAGTCACTAAAGCATAATCCACAAAAATATAATGGCGTCAATATCTTATCTCATCATTGACCCAACAAGGTTTGGATACATCTCTTGGATACTTCATCATCACTATGATACTCCAAGAAACGTGAGTTGTAGAACAATTTCATAACTCTCTTAGATGTTCGCTAAAACTCGTAATTCAAATATTTCCACCATGATCCAATCATAGATATTTGACTTTTCTATTACGATGATTTCCACTTCATGCTGAAATTTATTTGAATCCATTCAAATGTTTCAAACTTCTTCCTTATTGAATATTTCCACATATATACTCAATTCATTGTTGGAAGTTTTCATGAAGTAGAAGAATCTCCCGCACACAACTATGCCCAGTGAACCACATATATCATTATGTATGTTTTCACTAAGTTAGTTGCCCGTTCAACTCTCGGCCTATGAACGGTATTTCAGTCATTACTTTTTAGAAAAGATTTTGCAAGCGCCAAACGATTCAAAAAATCAAATGACTCCAAAAATCCATTTGCATGGACTTCCTTCATGCGTTCCTTTCTAACATGACCTAAATGGCGGTTCCACAAATAAGTGGAATTCAAATCATTTGCCTTATGGCATTTTAGCGTCAGTATTATGTGTGTGTGTTTCACCATTAAGATTTATAATAACTTATCCATCGTACATGGAGTAATGTCATAATTTGAACAACTCATTGTTTTCATTTGACCAGAGCAAAATAACAATTATTAAGTTCTTTATTATAAATTCTAAGGGCTAGATAGAATGCCAACGATGAACATAATAACACTTTATTTTGTTCCAGACGTGTATTCCTATCATATTCCTTGCCAGTCACTTAGGCCATTGTATTCTTGTATTGCGTTGTTTTGTATGACACTTCATACCAACCAATATAGTACTAATACCCAAGAATTTCATAGTGTGACTTAACTAGGAATACAACCATAACATGTATATCATTTATATACACCTGAGCTAGACTTTCTAGTCTTTTCTTTTCTTTCTGCCAAAATATCTTTTGCAGTTTCTCTTTTAGCTTTCCTCATTATTCAGAAAAACACTTTAACATTATTAACTTCTAGGTTTGTTGGTCAAACACCAATAACCTTGAGGTTCTTACTTTTAAGTTGATCATCATATGACAAGTGTTTTAGATTTCACTATTAGTAACTTTGTAATATGATGAACAATTTCACTCATAATTTTATCCATCATATCATGATGACTTTCCGAGACCATGTCTGTACATGCTAGGCTCGTAAAGTTTTAACCTTGGTATTCGCATGTGCAAATCTGGCTTGCACCCGTTGTATGCACACGTAGAATCTATCACACCCGATCATCACGTGATGCTTCGAAACGACGAGTCTTAGCAACGGTGCATACTAAGGACGATAACTTCATGGATATGCGAATGTTATTAGTGCCCCAATAGTTGGAGGATTGTGACGCCTGGCGTCTTCAACCTTCATACATTCCCATAAAACTTATGAGTTTATGTAGTCTCACCAAATTATATTCTATCATCTTGTAATAAGGTCTTAGATATCACATATATCTCATACCTTGATTATTTCTGAAAACTAATTTTTCAGCTCCTTACTTTTCAAACAGATTTGAACTTCAAGTTTCATGGAGACAAGATAACTTTAGATACTAATTGAAACCATAGTTCTTTGAATCAACAATGTGAGGTTTACTAAAAGTTTGCAATAGGACTTAATCAATTCTTGATTCTTAACAATACGGTACCAATCCGTAAAGTTTCTTGTCATATTTTAACAGTATTTCTATCTCAATTACAAGACTAGCGCATAGTAGTAAACGGATGCCAATACTACAAAATTAATTCAAAATACTACTCAGACTATGTTTATGATAATTAGTTCATGTTTTAATCTAATTACTAATGAACTCCCACTTAATACAACATCCCTCATAGTTGTTAAGTGGTACACGATCCAAATCCACTACACCAAAACCGATCATCACGTGAGATGATGTAGCTTCAATGGTGAACATCAACATGTTGATCATATCATCCATATGACTCGTGTTCAACCTTTCGGTTTCTGTTGTCCCGAGGCCATGTCTGTACATGCTAGGCTCGTCAAGCAAACCCAAGTATTCCGCGTGTGCAACATGGCTTACACCCGTTGTATATGAACGTTGAATCTATCACATCCGATCATCACGAGATGCTTTGAAACGAAGAACTTTGGCAACGGTGCATACGAGGGGAGAACACTTTATTATCTTGATATTAATGTGAGGGATCATCTTATAATGCTACCGTCGCGTTCTAAGCAAAATAAGATGCATAAAGGATTAACATCACATGCAATTCATATGTGATATGATATGGCCCTTTTGTCTTTGCGCCTTCGATCTTCATCTCCAAAGCACGGACATGATCTCCATCATCAACGGGCATGATCTCCATCATCGTCGGTGTAGCGTCAAGGTTCATTGCGCCGTCTTCATGGTTGTTCACCTCATGTAGCAACTATTACAACTACTTTGAAATACTACTCAACATGAAATTTAAAGATAACCATAAGGCTCCTGCGGGTTGCCACAATACAATAATGATCATCTCATACATATTCATCATCACATTATGGCCATATCACATTACCAAACCCTGCAAAAACAAGTTAGACGTCTCTAATTTGGTTTGCATATTTTACGTGGTTTAGGGTTTTCGGGAGAGATCTAATCTACCTACGAACATGAACCACAACGGTGATACTAATGTTATCAATAGAAAAGTAAATTGAATCTTCACTATAGTAGGAGAGACAGACACCCACAAAGCCTCTTATGCAATACAAGTTGCATGTCGAACGAGGAACAAGTCTCATGAACGCGGTCATGTAAAGTTAGTCCGAGCCGCTTCATCCCACTATGCCACAAAGATGCAAAGTACTCAAACTAAAGACAACAAGAGCATCAACGCCCACAAAACCATTGTGTTCTACTCGTGCAACCATCTATGCATAGACACGGCTCTGATACCACTGTAGGGGTTCGTTGCATCGAAAACAAAAAATTTCCTACCGCGAGAACGCAATCCAAGCCAAGATGCAATCTAGAAGATGGGAGCAACGAGGGGATGAACGAGACTAACACTTGAAGATTTCCAAAGCCTATAAGAGTAGGCTCTTATTGCTGCGGTAGACGATCACTTGCCGCTTGCAAAAGCGCGTAGAAGATCTTGATCACGGTGCCACGATCGGGCAGCACCTCCGTACTCGGTCACACGTTCAGTGTTGATGACGACGTCCTTCTCCCCGTTCTAGCGGGCAGCAGAAGTAGTAGATCCTCCTCGGAATCCCGGCAGCACGACGGTGTGGTGGCGGTGTTGATGGAGATCTCCGGCGGAGCTTCGCTAAGCATATGCGGGAGAAGTAGTGGAGGAGGGGTGCTAGGGTTTGGGGAGAGGGGGTGCCATGGGCGCCGGCCTCAAGGGGGCAGGGGTGGTGCGGCCAAGCCATGGGCTGCCCCCTCCCTCTCCTCCTCATTATATAGGTGGAACCCCAAGGGTTTGTCCAAAGTCTTCGAATAAGACCCCAACAGAAAAACTGCCTTATGGACGAAACCTAGAGGGACAGGGACTCTCCCCTTCCCCCTTTTCTTGGCCGGCCAAGGAGGTGGAGTCCACCATGGACTCCACCCTCCCACTTGGTTGGCTGGTTAGGGTTTGTGGAGTCCCTCCGGGACTCCTCCTTCCATAGTAATTTATTTCCGGATAATTCTAGAAACCACCTTCCATAAATTCACCGGATCATTTTCAAACTTGGAAAGTGACTTCCTATATATGAATCTTATTCTCCGGACCATTCCGGAACTCCTCGTGATGTCCTGGATCCCATCCGAGACTCCGAACAAAACTTCGAACTCCATTCCATATTCCATATCTACTTAAACGACATCAAACCTTAAGTGTGTCACCCTACGGTTCGCGAACTATGTAGACATGGTTGAGACTTCTCTCCGACCAATAACCAATAGCGGGATCTGGAGATCCATAATGGCTCCCACATATTCAACGATGACTTTAGTGATCGAATGAACCATTCACATACGATACCAATTCCCTTTGTCACGCGATATTTTACTTGTCCGAGGTTTGATCATCGGTATCACTCTATACCTTGTTCAACCTCGTCTCCTGACAAGTACTCTTTACTCGTACCGTGGTATGTGGTCTCTTATAAACTTATTCATATGCTTGCAAGAAATTAGACGACATTACACCGAGAGGGCCCAGAGTATATCTATCCGTCATCGGGATGGACAAATCCCACTGTTGATCCATATGCCTCAACTCATACTTTCCGGATACTTAATCCCACCTTTATAACCACCCATTTACGCAGTGGCGTTTGATGTAATCAAAGTACCTTTCCGGTATAAGTGATTTATATGATCTCATGGTCATAAGGACTAGGTAACTATGTATCGAAAGCTTATAGCAAATAACTTAATGATGTGATATTATGCTACGCTTAATTGGGTGTGTCCATTATATCATTCACATAATGACATAACCTTGTTATTAATAACATCCAATGTTCATGATCATGAAACGATGATCATCTATTAATCAACAAGCTAGTTATACAAGAGGCTTACTAGGGACTCCTTGTTGTTCACATAACACACATGTATCAATGTTTCGGTTAATACAATTATAGCATGGTATGTAAACATTATCATAAACTCAAAGATATTATAATAACCATTTTATTATTGCCTCTTGGGCATATCTCCAACACAACAACACCCAACGCTCGCCACCCGCCGCCAGGTCGACGCCGTCTCCGCCATCCACGGCCACCGCCCTGGCTTCCGTGGCCCCCGACCTGAGCGCAACGAGCAACACCTCGCCCGTGGCCACCCAAGCACCGGTGAGGCCGAGCGGAGGGTGAGAGGGAGGAGGGCCGCATCGTCGAGGCCTCCGTACCACCGCACCAGGGGTCCCGCGAGAAGATCCCCGCTGCCCCATCATCGACCATGTCGGGCTTCGCCGGCAGCAGCCTCAGGAGGCGGCGAGGAGGAGGAGGGAGGGTGGGGGAGGCGGCGGCGGTGGGGGTTAGGGTTTTTGCCCCTTCAGTGACCGGGGTACCCGTTCTTTTCCACACTAGACGGTGTCTTCAGAGCATCCCCAGCCGTTGGGGCTCCCCAGGCCGAAATCCGGCGTTATTTAGCGCCAGATGGATGTATTTTGTGGCCTGGGGAGGCCCATTTTCCCAGCCGCGAGCCCATGGTCGCCTTCTGACGCGCACCCACCGCGTGCATAGCGACGGTGCAGTCACCGGGAAGGGCAATCGTCGGAGTGCCCTCGACGCATTGAACCGTCACGAAGTGGTCTGGAGAGCCGAAACGACTCGTCGGGAACGGTCGAAGTGGCCTCGATGCGAGAACCGCCGTAATGGAGCACGAACTCCGCGGAAGAGCAACCTCCGCTCTCTTCGTCGAGAGACCTACATATACGGTTTCCGACGGCCGACGCCATTCATCTGTTCTCTCCTCACCATCCTCTGTCAACCATGAGCGATCTCTCTTGGCCATCGGACACCGACAGCGAGGGGAAGCCGCCTGGATGGCACCATTGGTGGGATAAAGCTGCATCGTCCAGCAGCGACGATTCCCCCCGCCGGCCAGCGAGGACGAATGGGATGACGACGAGGAGGAGGACGCATGGGATGACGACGAGGAGGAGGACGAAGAGGCCAAGGAGCAGGCCGAGGAAGAGGCCGAGGAAGAGGAGGAGGAGCAGCAGGAGGAGGACGACGAAGAGGCTGAGGACACTGACGAGGAGGAGGACCCAACTTCCTCCGACGAGGAGGTGACGAGCCGGAAGCGTCGCCGCCACGACGATGAGGCGGGGCCATGTAGGAAGAAGAAGTAGTTTAAGTTTGTTTTAAAGTTTTTATATGTAATTTTTATGTTTATTCGAATTATATTCGAAATATATATAATCTATCTATGTTGCACCACTTGAGAGTTCAAAGCTTTCGTTCGACGAGGGTATTGCCGTAGATCGGGAAGACGAGGGTATTGCCGTACAAACCCAGGCCATTGTCGCCGACAAGTTGGGGCCACGCGCGCTTTTGTTTCGTCCGGAGTCCCCAAAAGCTCCCCGGGGGGCCGGGGATGGCGTGGGATCGCCGAATGAATTTAGGCCCAAATCCGGACGAAAACGAGGAACCGGGAGCGCGACTAGGCCGAATTACGCCGTCCGGATGGAAAAAACGTCGTTCGGGGTCTCATCGGGGAGACGATCGGGGAGACGAGTGGAGATGCTCTCAGGAGCCCTTCGCCTCGTCGATCTTTTTTTTTTATGGCAAATGCGTCTTCAAACTGGAGTTTCTGTTTGGACCCTTCGATTGTCCATGCCTAGACTGTTTTAACTTAGCTCGTATAGGTTTTACTAACACGAGCAATCATTGATGCTCTATTGTTTGGTTGTAACGTCTCCAGTTCAAGAGCATAACGCGTTTACTTGTCATTTACATGTGGCTAGATAGCGAAAAGCAAGATTTTCACAAAATCCTCTTTGGCTCATAGGGGTAGAACTGTAGATGCACTCGTTGTCTAAAATTATATTTTAGAACGTCAAAAAAATTGAAAAAAAAAATCTGGGTGTACATCTTAATATCCTATGTTCACACACTAAGTTTCGCAAAGAAATGATATTTTTTATGGGCTATATAAAAAAGACAATTTTTGTTGATTCATCAAAATAGCTTTTCACGTGACATGTTTTTATCTTTTTTACGTAGGTCACACAAAATGTTTTTTCCACAAACTTCTGTGAGTGAACATAAGGATTTCTTTTTCCATATTTTTTTGACATTTAGAATAAACTTTAAAATGCAGTTTTCTTCATAGGTGCATTTAGACCTATGAACCAAAACACCATGTCAAAGATTTTATTTGTTTCTTAGTACCGTATACTATGTAATACAAGCTATTTATGTATAGTTTTTTCTATTACTCCCTCCAATTCATATTAGTTGACACTAATATAGATATATCTAGATATATTATAGTTGTAGATACATCCATTTTAGCATCAAATAATATGGATCCGAGGGAGTACCTCTGTTTATAAATAAATCTCTTCTAAATCTGAATAAATCTCTTCTAAATATGAATGCAGACATGGACATAGTACTAGTAAAGCATAACGCGTTTACTTGTCATTTACATGCAGTTACATTGGCTAATACTTGTTATAATTTAGTATCTATCATTGCTTCTCCTTTAAAATAAACAAATCCAAGTTCAAAAACAAAACAAAAAGAAACCAGCCCTTGCTCGGTTGGGCTAGGATCGGTTTTGCTGCAGATCCAAAACGCACGTGTCCGGGGTTTTTCTCTTTAACTAGCCATATCACGGACAATTCAGCACCATGAAAGAACCACAAGTCGACGGAATTTAACACGGAAGCGCAAAGCACATACTGGATGCAAACAATGATCTATTGTCCTTCCAAAGTTAATAGCCTGACATGGACAACCGACCTTCAGAATTTGCATGCAGGTATGTAACTCGCATGTTTCTAACTAGCCACCCTCAGTATATACACCACAATGCATGTATGCAAAACTATATAACCCAGTGCTCATAAACTATGTCCACAGCAAAACTGTAACCCAGTGCTCACAAGCTATGTCCACAGTAACCCCGATGAAAATCACAATGAGACGCTCATTCTTCATCCTCCGTCTCCTCATCATCATCATCATCATCGCTGCTAGCAGCTCTGTACCTAGATCCGCCATCCTCGAGGTTCTCTCCCTCTTCCTCGGTCTCCTCGCTATCTTCCTCGTACAACACTTTCCTTGGCCACTGGTGCTCCTCAGGGATACTGACAGCTGGAGATGGGGCCGAGTATTCACTGCGCTTAGGGATCTTGAGCGGCAAGTTGGGTGTTTGGTTTGGCTTCCTTCTACGGGATTTCTTCGACGCGGTGCCCCTCGAAGGACCAGCTTCAGCACCAGCATCCGCGTAGTGATTGGGATGCTCTTTCCTCAAATGGAGGTTAAGTTTGTACTCGTGAATGTATGCCTTGGCACAACCGTCATAAGGGCAGACGTATGGACGATCAGCCGAGGGAACTGGCGGTGTTGCCAGAGGTTTTACTGGGTTATGGAGGTTCATTACAGGCCCACCTGGATTCTGTACACCAAATTGTAGTCTAATGAGTATATCTGTATATGTCCTGCAATAAGTGACAATTGACAAATATCCATACATCTTACCTTGTCATGTTGTGCCCTGTAATGAGCCCTGAGTTTAGACTCCTGCGTAAATCTTCGACCACATTCTGGGGACGGGCAAAGATGATAGTTATCCGCAAAATGTGTTTTCATGTGTGCCTTTAAATTAAAATCCAATGAGAAAGCCTGCAATAATCAGGAAAAAAATCACATTTAATACACAAGTGACTCAAATCCACAGCTACGACCCAAAAATGTCAATGGACTGAGTTGCATTCCCAGCTATTACAAAGTATGACACATCCGGTGCATCCTACTAAGCTTAACACAAGTTCTCAAACATACTAGATAGTGAACAAGTCTCTTGCTGGTACCGCCACTCCAGAATGAGCCTGTAACATTCTGTAATCCTACCTCTGGTATTATTTGATTATTATTATTTAACTGTATTGCCTTGATACAGAGAAGATCTTAAATTGCATAAAAATACTACCGTCAGTTCATGTCCTTTTTAGAATGACTGAATGAGTTCATGTCGTGGTAGCAATTTCTCGCCGGCGTGCATGCCAACTTCAAATGATGCACAGAAAAATGCACTTGCTTGGTAACAACTTAAAAGCATCATTATCTAAATGCAGCTAACAGAAAGACAATGAAACGACAAAGCTCGAAGACAGGCAGTTGAACTCAAAACCAAAACCAAGGATTGTGCTCTTCTATATTCAGCACAGAATATTTATTTCCCAAGATCAAATATTTCTGATAACTTGTCACCTACTAATTATATGATAGAAATATACAAGAGAGAGCATAGTATTACCTTGCCACAACCTTCATGATGGCAGACAAAGTTCTTCTCTCCTGTATGAATAAGAAAATGCCTCTTCAACTTCGAGCTATCTAAAAATTTCTGCAAAATCAGATTAGAAAAAATCAGATAAGCAAACTCAGTTCAACAATGTCGCTGCCATATGGAAATGGCTTTGGAATGTAGGCAAGACAGATAGGCACGGCACAATACCTTGCCACATCCCTCATAGTGGCAGACATATTGCCTTTCCCCATGGACGTTGGCATGTTTCTTAAGAGCCCCTGCATCAACAAAAGTTTTCCCGCAGCCATCATAGCTGCATAAGAAAAGAATCTCAGTGGTAGGCTCGGGCTTTGCAGAGTCCGTCACTTGTTCCTTGTCATTGGATTTAAGAGCAGCCAATCTATCCTCTGTAAAGAAATAAGGTAAAAGCAGTATTAGCTGAATGAGAAGGCTAAAACAAAAAGGCGGACACCAAATAAAATAAAAATATTCAGGTAGCTCCTCCTTATTGGTAAATTGCACTAAATTGTTCAGACTAAGTTGTAAACACAAGAAGAGGTGTGGAAGAGTACGATGTTGTCTACAAGCAAAGATTGAAATTTAACAGAAATCATTTGGCACGTTGATCGCTGATTAAACTCTCCATACGAAATGTCAACTTCTGCCATTTGCGATGAGAGAACTCATCACTAAACTAATGGGTTTACTGGTCTCAAGTGTGCACAAACCAAACAGAAACTTCACAACCCCCATGTCAAGCTGTACTGTTCCAACCGTAAGCATTTGAAGTACACTGTATCACGGACAGGGCAGACAAATACTTGATGCAACAGGAACAACAAACAGAGACACACAATTATAAACTAAACGGTAAGAACAGATAACACACTTTTTTCATTTGACACATAAGCACTATTCCAGGAAGTCGCAAGCTAGGTTAAGTGCTGTATCGGTAGTGGATACAACATTGATATGTCGATACCTAGTGATTCGGTACTGGGGAGTATTGGCGGATTTGAAATTACAGCACCAAAAAAATAAATGACAGTACTTCTTGATAATTCTTAGTTGTTACTACCCAAAACAATGCACGGTCGACATCCTCCCCACTATCTCCCTCCTGCTGCAACTGATGTCAACATTTTCTTTTTTGGCTTTGCAATACACATATACTCGTCGTATTGATGTACCATTGTTTATCGAGAAATTCACATGGCTGTATCATATCGCGTGTCAGAGTAACCAAACAAAGAGGTAGGGGTTTACGATTAAGTGAGGGGCACAATTAGACTAGCCTGGACACCGATTTGGTCCAGGCTATCCTGCACCTGTGATTAACCAAAAGAAGCCTCTAAAATAAATCTTTGGTGTAATTTAAGCAACGATAACCACAGTAACGGCCAAAGATCATGGCAGGCCGCAATTTCAGTCGCGATGACAGTAAGCAACAGTACGTCACAGCAAGCAGGTTCTTTTTCTCTATATACAATTATACATGAGCAAGAAGGTGACGTAGGGGTCGTACCTCGCACCCACTTGTAAAGCGCGCACGGACCGCCGGCGATGATCAGGTCCTGCGGAATCCTAGGGGAGAGAAGTAACGCAAGTAATTCAGATCCAAATCACACATGAACCGAAAAAACCAAGAAAGGTCGGAAGCAGAGTCGAATTGGGCGGCAGGAGGGGGGGTTTGGGAGACGAACCACTCCTTGACCCATCGGTGGCGGCGGTGGGGAGCGGCCTGCATCTTGTGACCCCCGCGGCGGCGCGCGGAGCAGGAGGCGGCGATAGGGGTTAGGGATTGTCGCAGGGGAAGATCGGGATTTGGTGCTGGGTGGGGCGGCGACTTATGGTGACCGAGCTAGGGGTGGGTAGAGGTAGAGGCAAGGGCAGGGCGGCTCGGAGTCGGATGGCATGGTGGATGCCGATGCGTAGTAGCATGTCGTGGTGCGGTGGCTGTGCGAGGAAATCTATGGCTACGCCTCGCGGGCGCGGGCGCGGCTGCTCCGTTCCCATCCATCGTCACAAGAGCAAACAAAGGAAACAAAGGTTCCATCGCGTGGTTTTCCGGTTGTGCCTTGTGGTGTGGGGACGCCTAGGCAGACGACCCGGATAGGGAGTGGTCAGAGCATCTTCACTCGTATCCCTCAAGCCCTCAAAACCACCCTAAGTTTTTTCAGTACGTCGGATATATAATGGCATCTCCAGCGGCGCGACGCAAAGTGTCGCTCAGTGACCGTTTTCATCCGCCGTGACCGGATATGTGTCTAGCACCACCTCTAACGGGGCGACGCAAAGTGACCGGGCCGACCGTAGAGACGCAAACCTGGCCTAAATATGCGTCTCGGATGCGTCTCTGCGGACGTCCGGAAACGTCCGCTCGCGTCTGGCGGACGTTTCGTCGGGCCCTCCTGGCAGCGACCCTGCGTCGATGCGTCTTCTCAAACGCGTCAGCGACTGCGTCGCTTCAGCACTCTGCGCCACGTTAATGGTGATGCCTCGGCTGCCGAGCGGCCGCCCACCTCCGCCAACCATGTTAATGGCGACGTCACGCGTCCCGCAGCCACCGCATGCCTCCGGCCTATATAAAGAGGGTGCGCGTTCTTCTTCCACATCCACTCCTCCAAAGAAACCCTAGCCGCCACAAAAAGCTCGACCGTAGCGCCGCCTAGGTGTTCCTGCGACGCATCCAGGCCCACGAGGTAGTCCATGGCCGGTCTTGGTGGCCGGCGAGGCGGTCGAGGCCGCGGCCTTGGGCGCCCCCGTGGCCGGGGCAGGGGCCGCCGTGGTGGAGCAGCTACGACCCCACGCTCGCCGTCGCCCTCCTCGTCCTCGCAGGAGGAGCGTTGCTTTGAGTTCCTCCTCCGCATCGACGACGACCCACTCGGCATCAAGCGGCTCCCGGATAAGTTCACTGAGTTCGTCGACGGCGTCGAGCCGGCGCAGTTGCAGCTACAGGAGGCCAGCTGCAACTTATGCCGCTGGACCGTGGACGTCCTGTTCGACGGGCAGGGCAAGATGTACCTGCACACGGGGTGGGACAGGTTCGCCTGTGATCTCGCGCTCGAGCCCGGCTGCTAGCCCACCTTCCTCTACGAGGGGGACGGCGAGATGATCGTCAAGGTATTCGACGACACAGCCTGCCGCAGGCACTACCACACCGGCGAATCCGTCTCGGACACCGATAGTTAGAACTTAGAGTGTTCTTTCTTTGCAGCGAATCTGGCTACGGGCCAGACGAAGCCAGTAGTCGAGGTTTCTGGATGTTCTTCCTCGGTAGAACCAACATGGGCACCGTCTCCTCCCGCTGGATTTTCCAGTTTGGGTGATTCGGTGTGCCCTCGAATGTTCGTTCTTGGCAGCGAACATACGGAAATCAACACAACTGGCTTCTTTTAAAAAAAAATATATTTGTGTCGACCATGGTTCAAACTATGTGTTAGTTTGTGTAAACCATGTTCCAAACTATGTGTTAGTTTTTGTAAAATCATGTTTCAAAATGTAATATTTGAAACTATGTTTAAATGGAGAAGAGGAAAAAAAAAGAAAAAGAAATAAATGTGTCGCCCCGCTGGAGCAGACCCTAGACGCAACGGAACAAAAATGGCCATTTTAGCGTCCCAGCGCGACGCAAACGGACGCTAGCGGATATTAAAATGCGTCGCGCCGCTGGAGATGCCCTAACCGTTTTTACTTGCCTCCGGTACGGCTCAATATGGTGTCCGGCATCCCGAGGCCATCTCCGCTTCACATGGAACACATCGGGCGCGCGGGACAGAGTGAAAAGCGAGGCGGGAAGTGACGGGCCTGACACGTCATTGAGACACGAACGAAGCGTTGGGTCAGGCGAGACGTCCCGTTGGCACTGCGCCTCCTTCACGCGTCGCCGCCGTCTGCACGCCACCGCTAGTTCCCGCGTTTTTTTTCCGGCTGCTTCCCACATATTCACGCGTTTTTTTCCAACCTCTTCTCGCGTCGCCGCCGCTTATAAAAGGCCGCCTCCGCTCAATGAACGTCACCACAGCCATCGTCATCCCTTTCTCTACCGCAAAACATGCCTCGTCACCTGCATGGTCTTATTTAATTTGCCTAGGTTATTTAAATTTATTTGCATGTGATTCTTGTTCAAGTGTGCTCTACATGTTGTTAAATTTCTGTAGGTATGCTGCATGTATTTTTGTGACTCATGGAAAGATTTAGGCCATTTAAATGGTTCCTAAGTCATTTCTGGAATTGTAAAAATCACATCTTTTGATTTTACAAACCATAAAATAGTGAAACCACTTTCAATAGCTTGTGTTTGTGAACCTTTACATACTGTAATTTTATCAAATTTTTGTGTGAACTAATCTGGAGTGGTTGGTTGATTTGGTATGGTTTGTTTCTTTTATTTTTGCGACGCTAGATTCGAACGCCGCCGGAAACGAAAGAGGAGGTGACTTCGGGGGATTTGAAGAGGAAGACCAGGGACACTTTGCTGATCAAGGCAATCCACGTCGTGATGCATCTCTGGTTCTATATATCTTGCTCTTGCATTATTACATGTTTTATAAAGTGCATGTATTTTATTCATTATGTCGGTGGTTAGTGCCACCTGGAGTTTTATTAATCAACCATTAGGTTGCAGCTCTCGTTGGTACCTACTGATCCCACCCCTATTAGTGATATGGTGCTTATCACCTTGTCATCATTGTCGCCACTTTTCAAAGATGAATTGGACTATAGGTTGGGAGCCCTGGAAAAATGGTTATGAAAATGTTTTCCTGAAAGAATATTTTCGAAAACCTTGGAATGGGGTAGCCCTGCCCAAGTGTGGGTTTATGAAAGGAAAAATATTTATGGAAAGAAGATTTGCTGGAGGCAAGTGGAGAAAAAATGTTTTCGAAAACTTTAGCGCCTAATTACTCACCCGGACTGAAAGACAGTGCAACCACATTACCCCAAAGTGGGCACGGGGCGTAGCGTAGTAGTTTGTCTCGCCTTAGTTTGAGTCCTACAAGTGTAGTGGCAGTCCAACCATGGACGCTTCGATCGAGGTTCTTCCCATGAGAAGGGACGCAACCCATTTACCTTTTCAGGTACGCGGGGTACAACTTATGAGCTCCCTAAAAGATGCCTAAGTGATTGGCTGGCATTACGGAGGGCCGGGTGTGTCGGGGACTTTGCAACTACTGGGTAAACGGCATTTCGGACTCTGGTGTTGGGAGGTACAACTCATTCGGCGGGTCTTAGGCTAAGGCGAGCAGGCAAAAAACTATGATCGGGTACTTGTCGTGGCAAATGTTGTTATGCAGGGACGATGCCCACACGATGAGTATTCGGATCATGTGGGGAAAGTGTATAACCTCTGCAGAGTGAAAACTATTTGAATAGCCGTGTCCGCGGTTATGGACCGTTGGGAAGGCTGCTGCTTAGCACTGGAGAGTTTTGTTTTATAAAAGTGTTTCTCAAAATATTTTTGGAAAAGTGATGCCAGTGGGACTGGTGGAAAATTTACCTGGGAGGTACGGTGGAAAGCTGGAATATTTGTTGGCCATATGAGATGGCCGGAAAGGAAATTGGTTCACCCTTCCCTATTACTATGAAATTACAATTGTTCTAAAAAGGGTTTTTCAACAAAGATATAGAGATGTAATACTCTCGAGAGGAAACTCCTCTTGCTCCTTGTCGCCCTAGTTAGTGCCTATTCCTTGCTACTACCATACTGCATATCCTTTATTTCTCTCTAAGGTGGTTTGCGAGTACATTCAAATGTACTCATTGGCATTGTTGTCTTGGTTATTTACTTGGCTAGACTTTGAAGAGGATTACTACGAAGAAGAAGAGTACGACGCCGAAGACGCGAACTAGGACGTTCTCCCAGTCAGCCGCCTGCAGGGTAAAGGCCTTACTTGGGTTCCACCACTATTGAAGTCAAGTTGTCTTCCGCTGCTATTTGTTGAACTACGACCTTGATGGCCTATGATGTAAGACTTCCGTAATAATGTTAATTCGGTACTGTAATGGATGATGTAATCTGGTATCAGTTTGGTTATGTATTCACGATGGAATGATCTTGGGATCGTGAAATTGTATGCATAACATGAGTTTCGGACTGGTAAGTCCGGGCCCCACATCAATCATACACATACACCCCAAGCAGGCATGCCACTTACATGCAGAACATGTATACACATCCAAAGGTGAAAGAATACCTTGAACAACATCACACCAATCTATGGTTTAGAAGTAATTTTGGTGGCCCTCATGGCCCATCTGGTGAGATCCAAGCGCTCTAGATGCTTCTCTTGATTAAATATTGACACCCCCGAAATCCTAGCTCAATTTGATTTCGTTTAGGTCCCTAAAAGTTAAAAATACACAAAATAGAGTTTTCTTGCCGGTTATAACCCAAATAAAGGGAATCATTGGTAAATTTCCAAAAATCAATATAAAACATGGATATAACATCATATATGTTACAAATATGTGTCAATAAACTACAAAGTTGATGCATGCAGTTTACATGCATCAGTCATGCGACTTCCTTAGTGAGCAGATGGGGCTTGGCCTGAGGAACTGCCCTCGGTATTACATAGCCTGAGAAGCACACCCAATAGGTCTACCTAGTACACACCATTCTTCATGGTCCATGGAGCGGAGGTTGCGCTGCCCGCTGACATGCGCTTCAATGCGCCATGATTTGTTGCCTATAATGAAGCCACTTGATCGAGTGCACTCGAAAACGATGTCGACGTCCTCAACGAAATACACGATATCTCACTTGCTCGAATCATTGTCTACCAGCATGAATTTTGGCATTGGGGTCATCTATATTTTATCTCTTTTCCACTAGGGTCATGCTCTATAAATTAATATAAGATAACTCTAATCAGTGAAGGTTTTGCTAATATTCACTAGGGTTAGTGATGATTGTAAGTACACCGATCAACTATAGCTAGTTTTGAAATAAGAGTATCGAACCATGAGGAGCTACTAGTTAAGGTCTTAATGCCCTTCGATACTATATATTAAAGGCTACATATAAATCGTTCTTTAGTCTCAAATAAAGGCGTTTTAAATGATTGTTGTAATTGGTTGCAAGAAAATAAACAAAGCAATAAGTAAAAGCGTAGTGAGAACTGGGTGAAACTTAATAAGACAAAGTGTTCTGGATCCACCTATAGCATTAGGATTCATGTTAATCAAGATAAAATATGATTTTAATCATATTGTGTGTGGAGAGAGCTTGATCCATAACAAGATGTGCCCAGGAAACCATTGGCCATCACAACTCTAAATAACCACTGCGACTAGCCTTCTGCAAACCACATATTGACTATCGAAATTAAGGGTTTTACCCCATGGTTATCGGTATGAGCTTGGTGAGTCCCCCATTATCCCCCTTATCCATGTGTTAAAGTGCCGATACGGTAATGTCATTTCTCGCCGTTCACTTTACCACACTTCAAAGGGTAGTTCCTTCTCGAGACCATAAGGAAAATATTACATGGTGCACAACACATAATATCAAGAGAGAGAGAGAGCTAACACACATTAATAACTTAATACCATAGATCATCTTATATTCATCTCATATTAATGTTAGGGTTTCTCCATCTCCCCAGTAACTAAAGAACTACTCACACATGGAAACAATCAAGAACATCATCATAATCTTATGGATGGGATGAAAATAATTGTATGAATTCGAATACAAATCCTCAATAGCAATCAAGATCAGAACTATGGTTGAAGAAGGAATGGATCGGTGATGGCGATGGAGAGGCAGCGGTTGATGATGAAGGGGATGATACCTTATCCTCCAATGATCCGTACAGCAGCCCGGAGGGTGTCTTCTCCAAAGTTCATCCTCTAGATCTATCTAGGGGCGGTGTTTATGTGTTTTTTGAAGCTGCATGTCTCCGATCTCTCCGTCGTCTGCGCGAGAAGAAAGTATTTGATGAGGTGGTGCTTCTAGACATCGTACGGGCGGACGGTACGGGCGGGCCTCCCCCGTATTGATGACCGCTAAATTTACTAGAAGTTTTCCTCGCATTCCCCTTTTGCCTAGGTGCATAATTAGGTGCTTAAATGATTTTTATCACATCAAAATACCATAAAATGATTATTTTTATTGATATTTCATCATTGCCTTATTATTTTGAGTCATATGTAAACAAGCATAAAAGGGCGCAATAGCATGGTGAAATACAAAAATCCTATTGCTACTCAGAGACACCTTCATGAAATAATGGTGTAAAAACATGCTAAAAATGCACTCATCAGTTAGCTGACACCATTTCCTTTAAAGAGAGCTCTGTCCCTGGATTACGATACTACAACCTTCGAGTGCGCCTCAGGCCCTTCTCCGATGGAGACCTGTACTATGATTCAAGCAAGCAAGTTTTCACAAACTGGAGTCCACTTGGGAAGGACCCTTCATCATCATCACAAAAGTGATACCTCGTGGGGCATATCACCTCAAGGCTTTCGAGACAAGCCTCGTGCGATCAAACATGTGGAACATCACGCAGCTGCGCTGTTTCTACCCTTAGAAGTTTATGTTATCAAATAAGGATACTTATCCAGGCTACTTAGCTGAATCATGTACCCGCGCTATCAATAAATCTTATGCTTTCCTCCAATAGGAGTCGATTATTTCTTACACTTATCCACACTCGATACTCGGGGGTTGTACTTTCCAAACTCAAACTCATACAACTCCAAACTCCGCATTACATACGCTAAGGCCGACTAGCTGACAAGACCTAACAGTCAAACCCTTGAAAACTCCAATCAAGCTACAACCCACCTAACAGATTAGGAAGGTGCACATGCTAAAGGCGTTAGGTTAATGAAAGGTTCCATACATGGTTGCAATGTGTGGAGTAAACATACAAACATGCAAAGATCTACTAGGAACTAGGATGCTTCTGAAACAAACACATCATGGTTCTACTCATATACGCATACACAAAGCATAAAAGACAAAATTGCAAAATGCATCCATTTTCATTCATAAAGTGCGATAAGGCACAAAACGGCAATTAGATTGAAAGGCCTGCTATGGACTTCGAACACAAAAGGACTACTACTACTTGAGGAAAAGCTCAGCTCTAGGTGCTCGCGCTTGAGTTTGGCGAGATCCTCGTCGACAAGGAGACCATGGAGATGTTGGCTCCCCTGGTTTTTCACCCCTCCATGGGATGGTAGTGGCGACGGCACATAAGGCCGCTGAAGATCTTGAAGGTGAAGTTGCGGGTGCCTTGGCAGTGTCAGAATGTTAGAAGAAACCCTGGAGCAAGGCTTTAGGCGAAGAAGAAGTCATTCCAACTGTCGATGAAGAACATGCACCCATCCCCATCGAAGTACGCCATCAGCCGCCATGTTCCTTGATCCTTTTTGGATCCCTTTAGAAAGGCACGGTTGGGTTCCGGCGCACCGGTGGCCTTGACAAATGCCTCAAGGAGCTTTAGGCGCTCCAAGGCCTCCTAATCCACAAATACAAAGAATTCGGATCTCGGGACCTCAAGGTGCACTTCCTTCGGTGGAAGCCGTAGGGGTGGAAAGAGAACTTGGATCGGGTCGGCGGGAGCAACATGGTGATAACCCCCAAGTGCAGGGGATCAATGTAGTACAATTCGATAAGTATTTGAGTGTCGAACCCATGAGCAGCTAAAGGTAAACTATCTATTCTCTGAATCCCTATAGCCCACTTATATGGCCGTCTATGCAAAGCTAGGGACTATAGTGTGTATGTGTGTGTGTGTGGTTGTTTTTGGTACTAACCAGAAAACTGTGAAGTGCTGAAAATAGTTGTAGGAAGTAAAACTAGTACAAGTAAAGTAAAGGTTGTGAGTTGAAGTGGAGTAAGGTGAAGTAACTCAAGGGAGTAAGTGTCCAAGCATATTGCTATTTAATTTGTGTGGTTGTCACAATTAGTAAAGCTCAGTATAGTATTTTTAGTGTTTCCTCTAAGGAGGAGCCATGAATAGGTGCACCCATATACATGAGATAATACACCTCTAGTGATTGATCCCAAGGCCAATTAAGAGCAAACAAGGGAATTATTAGGACATAAAGTCTAGCCACCGCATTTAGATCTAAGGTCCCCATGATAATACCCCTGTTGATTAACCATGAATTAATTCAACATGTATCTCTAAGACTTGGGATTCGGTTTCTACCAACTCCGGCTATCCCTCATCCTATCAACATGCAACAGCGAAAACCTTGTGCATATTTTGGATTTATATATAAAAATTCATACCGTAGGGGCTTCCCCTACGGTAAAGTTGTCAAAACAAAAGACAACCTTGTGCATCCACCAACATATGCGTGCACTCATATGTTAGTGCAACAAGATCATCATAGAAGATAACATATACTTGTATGCAACCAACAACAAACTATATCACAATTTCCAAGAACAAGTCACTACTCAAACATAGGCATAGAGGTAAAATATCAAGGGAAAGTGATATATTGCACTACACATCATGTTTCCCAAGAGATTACAAAGGGGTAGATGATGATGTTGCTATAGGTGTTATGAAGATCAGCCCGTGGAGGAGATCGATGGTGATGGGTGCCGGCGTGACACCCCTGACACGCGTACAGCACGCGACCGTTGGGAACCCCAGGTGGAAGGTGTGATGCGTACAGCAGTAAGTTTCCCTCAGTAAGAAACCAAGATTTATCGAACCAGTAGGAGTCAAGAAGCACGTTGAAGGTTGATGGCGGCGGAGTGTAGTGCGGCACAACACCAGGGATTCCGGCGCCAACGTGGAACTTGCACAACACAACCAAATTACTTTGCCCCAACGTGACAGTGAGGTTGTCAATCTCACCGGCTTGCTGTAACAAAGGATTAGATGTATAGTGTGGATGATGATTGTTTGCAGAAAACAGTAGAACAAGTATTGCAGTAGATTGTATTCGATTAAAAGAATGGACCGGGGTCCACAGTTCACTAGAGGTGTCTCTCCCATAAGAATAAGCATGTTGGGTGAACAAATTACAGTTGGGCAATTGACAAATAAAGAGGGCATGACCATGCACATACATGTTATGATGAGTATTGTGAGATTTAATTGGGCATTACGACAAAGTACATAGACCGCTATCCAGCATGCATCTATGCCTAAAAAGTCCACCTTCAGGTTATCATCCGAACCCCCTACAGTATTAAGTTGCAAAAAACAGACAATTGCATTAAGTATGGTGCGTAATGTAATCAACACATACATCCTTAGACATATCATCGATGTTTTATCCCTAGTGGCAACAGCACATCCACAACCTTAGAACTTTGTGTCACTGTCCCAGATTTAATGGAGGCATGAACCCACTATCGAGCATAAATACTCCCTCTTGGAGTTACAAGCAAAAACTTGGCCAGAGCCTCTACTAGTAACGGAGAGCATGCAAGATCATGAACAACACATAGATAATAGATTGATAATCAACATAACATAGCATTCACTATTCATCGGATCCCAACAAACACAACATGTAGCATTACAGATAGATGATCTTGATCATGTTAGGCAGCTCACAAGATCCAACAATGAAGCACAATTAGGAGAAGACGACCATCTAGCTACTGCTATGGACCCATAGTCCAGGGGTGAACTACTCACTCATCACTCCGGAGGCGACCATGGCGGTGAAGAGTCCTCCGGGAGATGATTCCCCTCTCCAGCAGGGTGCCGGAGGCGATCTCCTGAATCCCCCAAGATGGGATTGGCGGCGGCGGCATCTCTGGAAGGTTTTCCTTATCGTGGCTCTCGGTACTGGAGTTATTATCGACGAAGGCTTAAGTAGGCGGAGGAGATAGGTCAGGGGGCGCCACGAGGGCCCCACACAGCAGGCCGACGCGGCCAAGGCCTGGGCCGCGCCGCCCTAGCGTGTGGGCGCCTCGTCGCCCCACTTCGTTTCCTCTCCGGACTTCTGGAAGCTTCGTGGAAAAATAAGATCCTGGGCGTTGATTTCGTCCAATTCCGGGAATATTTCCTTACTAGGATTTCTGAAACCAAAAACAGCAGAAAACAGCAACTGGCTCTTCGGCATCTCGTTAATAGGTTAGTGCCGGAAAATGCATAAATATGACATAAAGTATGCATAAAACATGTAGGTATCATCAATAAAGTGGCATGGAACATAAGAAATTATCGATACGTTGGAGAAGTATCAGCATCCCCAAGCTTAGTTCATGGTAAACGATAACAAAGATAATTTCTGAAGTGACATATGCCATCATAATCTTGATCAATACTATTGTAAGCACATGTAATGAATGCAGCGATCAAAGCAATGGTAAATGTAATGAGTAAACAAATGAATCATATAGCAAAGACTTTTCATGAATAGTACTTTCAACACAAGCATCAATAAGTCTTGCATAAGAGTTAACTCATAAAGCAATAAATTCAAAGTAAAGGCATTGAAGCAACACAAAGGAATATTAAGTTTCAGCGGTTGCTTTCAACTTGTAACATGTATATCTCATGGATAGTTGTCAACATAAAGTAATATAATAAGTGCAATATGCAAGTATGTAGGAATCAATGCACAGTTCACACAAGTGTTTGCTTCTTGAGGTGGAGAGAAATAGGTGAACTGACTCAACATAAAAGGGAAAAGAAAGGCCCTTCGCAGAGGGAAGCATTGATTGCTGTATTTGTGCTAGAGCTTTGGTTTTGAAAACAAGAAACAATTTTGTCAACGGTAGTAATAAAGCATATGCATCATGTAAATTATATCCTACAAGTTGCAAGCCTCATTCATAGTATACTAATAGTGCCCGCACCTTGTCCTAATTAGCTCGGATTACCTGGATTATCACCACAATACATATGTTTTAACCAAGTGTCACAAAGGGGTACCTCTATGCCGCCTGTACAAAGGTCTAAGGAGAAAGCTCGCATTGGATTTCTCGCTTTTGATTATTCTCAACTTAGACATCCATACCGGGACAACATAGACAACAGATAATGGACTCCTCTTTAATGCATAAGCATTTAGCAACAATTAATTTTCTCATATGAGATTGAGGATATTTGTCCAAAACTGAAACTTCCAACATGAATCATGGCTTTAGTTAGCGGCCCAATGTTCTTCTCTAATAGTATGCATGCTCTAACCATTCAACTCATGGTAAATCGCCCTTACTTCAGACAAGAAGGACATGCATAGCAACTCACATGATATTCAACAAAGAGTAGTTGATGGCGTCCCCAGGAACATGGTTATTGCACAACATGCAACTTATAAGAAATAAAATGCATAAGTACATATTCAATACCACAATAGTTTTTAGGCTATTTGTCCCATGAGCTATATATTGTAAAGGTGAAGAATGGAAATTTTAAAGGTAGCACTCAAGCAATTTACTTTGGAATGGCAGAGAAATACCATGTAGTAGGTAGGTATGGTGGACACAAATGGCATAGTGGTTGGCTCAAGGATTTTGGATGCATGATAAGTATTCCCTCTCGATACAAGGCTTAGGCTAGCAAGGTTATTTGAAACAAACACAAGTATGAACCGGTGCAGCAAAACTCACATAAAAGACATATTGTAAACATTATAAGACTCTACACCGTCTTTCTTGTTGTTCGACCCTTACTAGAAATTATCTAGACCTTAGAGAGACCAATTATGCAAACCAAATTTTAGCAAGCTCTATGTATTTCTTCATTAATAGGTGCAAAGTATATGATGCAAGAGCTTAAACATGAGCACAACAATTGCCAAGTATCAAATTATACAAGACATTCTACCAATTACTACATGTAGCATTTCCCGTTTCCAACCATATAACAATTTAACGAAGCAGTTTCAACCTTCGCCATGAATATTATGAGTAAAGCCTAAGGACATATTTGTCCATATGCAACAGCGGAGCGTGTCTCTCTCCCACACAATGAATGCTATGATCCATCTTTATTAAAACAAAAACAAAAACAAAAACAAACAGACGCTCCAAGCAAAGTACATAAGATGTGATGGAATAAAAATATAGTTTCACTAGAGGAACCTGATAATGTTGTCGGTGAAGAAGGGGATGCCTTGGGCATCCCCAAGCTTAGACGCTTGAGTCTTCTTGAAATATGCAGGGGTGAACCACCGGGGCATCCCCAAGCTTAGAGCTTTCACTCTCCTTGATCATATCGTATCATCCTCCTCTCTTGATCCTTGAAAACTTCCTCCACACCAAACTCAAAACAACTCATTAGAGGGTTAGTGCACAATCAAAATTCACATGTTCAGAGGTGACATAATCAATCTTAACACTTCTGGACATTGCACAAAGCTACTGAAAGTTAATGGAATAGAAAAATCCATCAAGCATAGCAAAACAGGCAATGCGAAATAAAAGGCAGAATCTGTCGAAACAGAACAGTTCGTAAAGACGAATTTCTAAGAGGCACCAGACTTGCTCAAATGAAAATGCTCAAATTTAATGAAAGTTGCGTACATATCTGAGGATCACTCACGTAAATTGGCATAATTGTATGACTTACCTACAGAGAATTAGGCCCGAATTTGTGACAGCAAGAAATCTGTTTCTGCGCAGTAATCCAAATCTAGTATGAACCTTACTATCAAAGACTTTACTTGGCACAACAATGCAACAAAATAAGATAAGGAGAGGTTGCTACAGTAGTAACAACTTCCAAGACTCAAATATAAAATAAAAGTGCAGTAGTAAAATCATGGGTTGTCTCCCATAAGCGCTTTTCTTTAACGCCTTTCAGCTAGGCGCAGAAAGTGTGTATCAAGTATTATCAAGAGACGAAGCATCAACATCATAATTTGTTCTAATGATAGAATCAAAAGGTAACTTCATTCTCTTTCTAGGAAAGTGTTCCATACCTTTCTTGAGAGGAAATTGATATTTAATATTACCTTCCTTTCATATCAATGATAGCACCAACAGTTCGAAGAAAAGGTCTTCCCAATATAATGGGATAAGATACATTGCATTCAATATCCAAGAAAACAAAATCAACCGGGACAAGGTTATTGTTAACGGTAATGCGAACATTATCAACTCTCCCCAAAGGTTTCTTTGTAGAATTATCAGCAAGATTAACATCCAAATAACAATTTTTCAACGGTGGCAAGTCAAGCATATTATAGCTTTTCTTAGGCATAACAGAAATACTTGCACCAAGATCACATAAAGCATTACAATCAAAGTCATTGACCTTCATCTTAATGATGGGCTCCCAACCATCCTCTAACTTCCTAGGAATAGAAGCTTCACGATTTAATTTCTCTTCTCTAGCTTTTATGAGAGCATTTGTAATATGTTTTGTAAAGGCCAAAATTATAGCACTAGCATTAGGACTCTTAGCAAGTTTTTGTAAGAACTTTATAATTTCAGAGATGTGGCAATCATAAAAATCCAAACCATTATAATCTAAAGCAATGGGATCATTATCCCTAATGTTGGAAAAAAATTCAGCAGTTTTATCACAGGCAGTTTCAGCAGTTTTAGCAGTTTCACGCAGTTTTTCACGCTTTGCATTAGAAGTGGAAACATTGCCAACACCAATTATTTTACCATTAATAGTAGGAGGTGCAGCAACATGTGGAGCATTAGCATTACTAGTGGTGGTAATAGTCCAAACTTTAGCTATATTATCTTCTTTAGCATTTTCTTCTTTTTCCCACCTAGCACGCAATTCGGCCATCAATCTTATATTCTCATTAATTCTAACTTGGATGGCATTTGATGTAGTAACAATTTTATTATTATTATTTTCATTAGGCATAACTTTCGATTTCAAAAGATCAACATCAGCAACAAGACTATCGACTTTAGAAGCAAGTATATCAATTTTCCCAAGCTTTTCTTCAACAGATTTGTTAAAAGCAGTTTGTGTACTAATAAATTCTTTAAGCATGGCTTCAAGTCCAGGGGGTGTATTCCTATTATTGTTGTAAGAATTCCCATAAGAATTACCATAGCCGTTGCCATTATTATAAGGATATGGCCTATAGTTGTTACTAGAATTGTTCCAGTAAGCATTGTTGTTGAAATTATTATTTTTTAATGAAGTTCACATCAACATGTTCTTCTTGGGCAACCAATGAAGCTAACGGAACATTATTAGGATCAACATTTGTCCTACCATTCACAAGCATAGACATAATAGCATCAATCTTATCACTCAAGGAGGAGGTTTCTTCGACAGAATTTACCTTCTTACCTTGTGGAGCTCTTTCCGTGTGCCATTCAGAGTAATTAATCATCATATTATCAAGAAGATTTGTTGCGTCGCCTAGAGTGATGGACATAAAAGTACCTCCAGCAGCTGAATCCAATAGGTTCCGCGAAGAAAAATTTAGTCCTGCATAAAAGGTTTGGATGATCATCCAAGTAGTCAGTCCATGGGTTGGGCAATTTTTAACCAAAGATTTCATTCTTTCCCATGCTTGGGCAATGATACGTCCAAAACGTATCTACTTTCCCGAACACTTTTGCTATTGTTTTGCCTCTAATTTGTGTATTTTGGATGCAACTAACACGGACTAACGCTGTTTTCAGAATCGTTACAGTGTCTCGTTTTTGTGCAGAAATCCAACTTTCGGGAAAATCCTCGGAATTTATGCAGAAGGCCCTATTTTCCCAGAAAACTGACGGAGCCAGAAGGACACCTCAGGTGGAGGCCCGAGGGCCCCACACCATAGGGCGGCGCGGTCCAGGGGGGGCCCGCGCGGCCATGTGGTGTGGCCCCCTCGGCCGGCCTCCGATGCCCTCCTTCGGACTACTTATCGGCCTCGACCTAAAAACGCACGGAGAGAAGTCGAAGTCGCCAGAAACCCTCCAGAACGCCGCCACATCGCGAAACTCCGTCGTGGGAGCCAGAAGTCTCCGTTCTGGCACTCCGCTGGGACGGGGAATTGGAGGAGATCATCGCCACCATCACCGCCAACGCCTCTACATCAACCAGCCATGTTTCCCCCATCCATGTGTGAGTAATTCCCCCGCTGTAGGCCGAAGGGGATGGTAGGGATTGGATGAGATTGGTCATGTAATAGCATAAGATTGTTAGGGCATAGTGCCTAGTGTCCGTAATTGGTACTTTGATGATATTGTTGCAACTTGTTATGCTTAATGCTTGTCACTAGGGCCCGAGTGCCATGATCTCAGATCTGAACATGTTATTGTTTCATCATGATATTCATTGTTTATTGATCTTACCTGCAAGTTGTATACACATGTCGCTGTCCGGAACCAATGGCCCCGAAGTGACAGAAATCGGGACAACCGGAGGGAATGGTAGCGATGTGAGGATCACATGTGTTCACGGAGTGTTAATGCTTTGCTCCGGTACTCTATTAAAAGGAGTACCTTAATATCCAGTAGTTTCCCTTGAGGCCCGGCTGCCACCGGCTGGTAGGACAAAAGATGTTGTGCAAGTTTCTCATTGCGAGCACGTACGACTATAATTGGAACACATGCCTATTGATTGCTTTGTACTTGGACACCATTTTATTATTATCTGCAAATGCCCTGCTATGATTGTTACATGAGTTTCTCTCATCCATGCAACGCCCATCATCCGTCCCCGTGCCTACAGTATTTTAATCCTGCTGTTTACTAAAATCACTACTGCTGTCTCTGTTACTCTGCTGTTATTTCACTCACTGCTCGCTATAAAACTGTTACTGCGATAAACTCTTGCAAGCAAGTCTGTTTCAGTGCAGCTGAATTGACAACTCCGCTGTTAAGGCTTCCAAGTGTTCTTTGTCTCCCCTTGTGTCGAATCAATAAATTGGGTTTTACTTCCCTCGAAGACTGTTGCGATCCCCTATACTTGTGGGTCATCAAGACTATTTTCTGGCGCCGTTGCCGGGGAGCATAGCTTTATTTGGAAGTTCACTTGGATTAATATTGTTCGCTGCAAATTCTCCATCATGGGTAAACCTCGCGATACTAAGGTCGCCATATTACCATCCACTACAAGAAAAGGTACAATTCTGAATACCTCCGCTACACTTGATTCACCATCTGTGATTGATAAACTTGTTTCACCGCCACATGCTTCACATGCGGGTACTTCTGCTGAATTTGAAAACTCTCATAATATTGATAATATTTCTGCTGTGCTTGATGATAGTGGTTCATTGGGATCCTTTCTAGATGCTACGATTGCTAGATCTAGACAAATTGAAAATACTGAAACTCCTAATGCTACTACACCTGTTAATTCACCTGAACTTGATTATTTTAGTGATGATCCTGATGAAGATTATGTGGAGCTTAATGATGATTTTATTGAAAAATGCAATGCTACTACTGATGCAAGAAAAATTAAAAAGTTGCTTGCAGAACATGCTGTTAGATATAAACTGTCTCCTGATCCTAAGTTTGCCACATCTCCTATAAACATTAAGGATAAAGATTATGATTTTTCTCTTGATCTATCTCATATAGCTATTGTTGAGAAAACCCCCTTTTGTGGTACTGAAAAAGAAAGTGCTGTTGAACACATGATTGAGTTATCTACTCTAAGTAGCTTGTTTTCTGATGATGTCAAGATGCGTACTTACTTTGTTGCTAAAATCTTTCCATTCTCATTAAAGGATGACGCTAAAACTTGGTATAATAGTTTGCCACCTAATTCCATTAAAAGTCCAAAAGAATTGCTTGATGTTTTCTTTCGTAAATACTTTCCTGCTAGTGCTCAACATATTGCTTTGCAGAGAATTTATAATTTTAACCAGGAAGATGGAGAGAAATTGCCTGAGGCTTGGGCGAGATTTTGCTCTCTTATTAGAGCTCGGCCTGATCATGATTTGGAAAAGCATGATTTACTTGATATATTTTATAGTGGACTAACCATTGAGTCTAGGGCATACCTGGATAGTTGTGCTGGTTGTGTTTTCAGGAAAAGAACTCCAGATGACGCTGAAGAATTATTGGCTAAAATAAGCCGGAATCATGATGATTGGACTACGCCTGAACCAACTCCAACGCCAATATTGAAGAAGAGGGGTATGATTAAATTGAATGATGAAGATATGAGGGAAGCCAAGAAGTCTCTCAAGGAGAAGGGTATTAAATCTGAAGATGTGAAGAATCTTCCTCCCATAGAAGATATATGTGAGATAATTCCCCCTTCATCCATGATTGAGGTAAACTCCCTTCAACGCTTTACTAGGGAAGATATTCCGTATTCGAAACCCCCTGCACAATGCTTAGATGAGTTTGATAATTATATTGTTAAACAAGAAAATTTTAATATGAGAGTAGAGAATCATTTAATGGAAAATTCTCGAGCTATTAGTGAATTGCATGATATTGTAGAGAGAACCTCCAATGATGTTAAGATGCTTGTTAAACATTTTCATATGATTCAAACTCAAATTGATCAACTCACTAAAGTGCAAAATGACTTGTTGGGGAATAATTCTAAAGAGAAACATGCTTATGAAGTAACAACTAGAGGTGGTGTCTCTACCCAGGATCCTCTATATCCTGAAGGGCATCTCAAAAGAATTGAACAAGATTCTCAACGCATTGAACCTAGTGCTCCTTCTAAGAAGAAAAAGAAGAAGAAACATAAAAATGTTGTAGAATCCTCTGAACCTGTTAATGATCCTAATAGTATTTCTATTTCTGATG
Source organism: Lolium perenne (assembly GCF_019359855.2). Classification (NCBI taxonomy): domain Eukaryota; kingdom Viridiplantae; phylum Streptophyta; class Magnoliopsida; order Poales; family Poaceae; genus Lolium; species Lolium perenne. Next base: position 131,697,894 of record NC_067249.2, on the reverse strand, counting down.
CTGAAACTGAAAGTGGTAATGAACATGATAAAGATAATGATAAGAATGATGCTTCTGATAAAGAAGATGTTGAAGAAGAACCTGAAAAGCATGCTAAAAATAAAAAGTACACTAAAGAAGATTTTATTGCTGAGAAACATGGTAATGAAAGAGAACCTTGGGTGCAAAAGCAAATGCCTTTTCCTGCTAAGAAATTAAAATCAAAGGAAGAAGAACACTATAGTAAATTTTGCGATTGGATGAAACCTTTATTCTTGCAAATCCCTTTGACTGATGCTATTAAATTGCCTCCTTATTCAAAGTATATGAAAGATATTGTTACTAACAAAAGGAAAATCCCCAATGAGGAAATTTCCACTATGCTTGCTAATTACTCTTTCAATGGCAAAGTTCCGAAGAAGTTGGGCGACCCAGGTATACCTACTATTCCTTGTTCTATTAAGAATAATTATGTTAAAACTGCTCTATGTGACTTGGGAGCCGGTGTTAGTGTTATGCCTTTTTCTCTTTATAAGAGACTTTATTTAGATAAGTTGATACCTACTGATATATCTTTGAAAATGGCTGATAAATCTACTGCTATTCCTGTTGGTATATGTGAGGATGTTCCTGTTCAAGTTACTACTAACTGCTTGATATTAACTGATTTTGTTGTGTTGGAAATGCCTGAAGATGATAATATGTCTATTATTCTTGGGAGACCTTTTCTTAACACCGCAGGGGCTGTTATTGATTGCAATAAAGGAAAGGTTACTTTCAATGTTGATGATAGGGAGCATACCATTTATTTTCCCAAGAGGATTGAGAAAGCGTGTGGGGTTAATACTATTTCTAATGTGAGAACTATCAAAGTGGGAACTATTGATTGTCCTATATATGAGCCTAAAGAAGAATATCAAACTCTCGTGATTGGATCCATATCAATACAATTCAAGGTAACATGATTGATTTGAGGTTTATTTCTTCTTATGCTATGTAAAATTTATTTGGTGGCAAGACTTGATCAACCTTGTTAACAAATACTTTTTATATGCATAGAGGAGGTAAACAACATCTCTTTCTTCCTCCACTCGCTCTAGTTGCTGTAGCACTTTTAATTTGCAAAGTTCCTTAGTTAATTGGAGATTCCAAAAAATTTCCTGGCCAGTAATGATAGACTTAATACCCAGAAATGTGCATTTTTCAAAATTTAAAAAATTCACAAAAATTATACCGTTGGTCCTATTTTTCGACGAGGCACCTGGGAGCACCAGAGGATGACCTGTGGGGTACCACAGGGTGCCACACCACAGGCCGGCGCGGCCAAGGAGGGGAGCGCGCCACCCTGTGGTGTGGGCCCCTCCTTGCCCCACTACTTCATCTCTTTCTCCCAGCATCTTCTCTCTCCCGAAAAAACTCGCACCAGGTTCCTCTCACTCGCGTTTTTGCTCAAGAACTCCAGATTTCTCGATCTCTTTGCTCAGCCCAGATTTCTGTCTGAAATTTGGCACATTTGCTCTTCGGTATGTGACTCCTCCAATGATCCAAGTAGAATTTTGTTTGGTTGAGTATATCTTGAATATTTTGCTGCTGTAGGTAACATGTTTAGTGAGCTTGCATGCTTGTTCTAAGTTGTATAAACTAGTTTTGATGCATGATTAGTACTCTAGCAAGTTCCTATAGTAGTTCCCCTTGATTATATGTCACCAAATCAAATTTTTATATTGTTTGTTGAAAATTTCAGAAAATGGAGTGGAATAGATATCAATTGAACCAACAAGAATTGGAAGTCCAACAAGTTATGAGAGTGAATCGTGAAGAGGGAGTATACCCCTCTTACTACCCGTGCGCGGATTTCATGAGAAGCGCAGGAATATTTGAAGATGTTCAAAGTCTAATCTCTCGTGCAGGGCTGAGTAATTTTGTTGAGGGAGAGCCAAGACAATATGCAAAATTAACTATGTCTTTTGTGCAGGACTTTAAGTTCAATTGGTCGCGATCTAACCCCACGGTTCAATATAAAATTTACAATAAAGCTGTCAACTTGCCATTTAGTGATTTCTGTGCAGCAATTAGAGTACCGCAATGGGGATCATGCGAGAAGATAAGGGGATCGCCGCAAGAACTCTTAAGCCTCTTCAAGATGATTTGCTATGGAAGGATTTTCTCAGAGGATAGTGGTAAAATCACTAGCATTCAGCTCCCGGCTATCCGCTACTTTGCCTATTTCATTACTAAATGCGTTCTTGCTAGAAAGATCGGTGGTAAACTTTCTATCCCGGATTTAGCTTTTCTAGCTACGGCACTTCAAGGTAGTAGGACTTATAATTTGGGGGCATTGATAGCTTATAGACTTGCTACTAACCGTGAGAAAGGTGGAATTTGTGGAGGTCTCATCGCCTCTCGTTTACTAGCTTTTCATAATGTAGAACCTCATCATCTTGATATTCCATTCCCCATAGAAAAACTTGACATAGCCTCTATGATTAAACATGAATTTGTTTCTGATTCCTCCAACTTGGGTAACCTGTTTTACAAGATGACATTTTATAAGAAAGTCTGGAGAATAACTAATAAAACTGAGAAACTAGTAAAATTGCCTGCGCCTGTTTTGTCTAACCTTAATTCCAGGGGAGATTGGTCGGTCACAGAAGGTGCACTGGATGCACACATAGAGGGAGGAGGCCAACATGCTGTTGGATAATTAGGCACAATTTCTATGATTAATTCCAGAATATTAAGCATGACGACAGTAACTACTAACATGTGAAACTCAAACATACTAGATGTAGTGATCAACATGAACAGTAGCAGAGCAAACAGTACAACATCCATCGCTAAACAGATCGAGATATGTCGCACGTACCGATCTGGTGGAGGTGGCGGTGGAGGTGTAGCAGATGATGTCGCAGCAATAACGTTGTTGATGACAACGTTGTTGACGACAGGGACGACGGGTCGAAGTAGATGGCGTTGAAGACGACGGTAGGCAGCACCGCCCGACTTGGACGGAAGGCGACCCGTGATGAAGAGCTTGAGCAGTCGCGCAGAGCGCTTCCCAAAAACCTAATTCGCCCTCTCCCGTACAGGATCGCAAGGACGAGCGGTTCCGGAGACCTGCTCTCCCGTTCGCCGATGCACGTCGGCTCGCGGGATGGAGTAGGCTACGATGGCGGCGCAAGCAGAGAGAGGTGGAAACCCTAACTCGTGTATTGGATGTGTTTCTGCGGTAGCCGGGCAGGAGATTATATAGGCTCGGGAAACCCTAGGCAACGTGGGCCACGCCCACGTCGCACGAACGTTTCGAGTCTGTTACAGATAGCCCACGATCCGGGAGCGACCCGAACCGACTAACTGCGACGCGTCCGTCTAGGACTCTGTTCGTTTTCCTGAGCTGCAAAAAATAAGGAAAGTCTCAGCTCGAGGCTCAATCCACTCACCACGAGCGCGGCGCGCGTCGTGACGTGTCGTGTCGAGTCGAGTCGAGACGAGACGAGCGAGCGAGGAGGAGGAGGAGAGCGCGTGTAGCACTCCTATTCTCACTCACTTACTAGTGGTGGAACAACCCACCTTATAAGGTGGTCTAACTTCCTCCCAACTTTCCATGTGGGACTAAACTTCCCACCTCTTGCCACTCCCTAGTGAGCTGCCACCAACTTGGGCTCAAACTCACAAGGCTGCCACTATGTGGGCTTTGAGATTTATAGGAAAAACTGAAATCTAATTTGGGCCACTAAAAGTGGGCCCAATATTTCAACAATCCCCCACCAGATCTCAAATCCCCATTTAGAGATTTACCAATACTCGCTGCTTGTTTATATACCATGTTTCAAATGAGACTGTTAAGTTGAACTTCCGCCTAGAACCTTAAGCTACATCCACTCACACTTGAACAATGGACTAAGCCTTGAATTGCAAGTTTTGCGTGAACAGGGTTTCACTCAAAGTCATGACCAGTACATGGCTGCCAGTAGCCTACCCCGCGGGTGAAGCATATGCGTCATACTTCATGGTCTCTTCATGAGTTTACTAGAGATCACCCAAATCTCATAGATTGCGACGTTTAACAATCGGACTCATATAGTTGTGTTATTTCAAGAACGCTCTGTAGGACAGCATCTTTGCTAAAATAGCCAACATAAACACATTAAGGCTTGTTGCCAACCTGCCTTACAGCAACTGAGAGTTGTGCATCTTCACATAGAGAGGGTTACATAATACTCTCCTCAATTAAACCACTAGTTTGTTCTTCCCAGGTCCTAATTCACGGGATCTCCGATCACAAAGGTTGGGTTACCACTATGGCGTAACATCAACGGGTCTCAAACCCATCTCCCTCGATGCACTTTCTATCACATTACGTGATAGTCCCTTTGTAAAGGGATCTGCAGTGTTTTTGTCTCTGCTTTGAATATATGTAACAGTTATTACTCCGGAGTTTCGCAATTTCCTGACAGACTTCAAACGTCTTTTGACGTGTCTTGATGACTTCGCGTTATCCTTAGAATTGTTCACTTTGACAATTACAGTTTGATTGTCACAATTCAAAAGGATTGCCGGAACAGGTTTTTCAACCACAGGCAAGTCCATCAAGAGCTCACGCAACCATTCTGATTCAATAGTGGTTGTGTCTAAAGCAGTAAGTTCTGCTTCCATAGTTGACCTCGTCAATATGGTTTGCTTACAAGATCTCCATGACACTGCGCCGCCTCCAAAGGTAAATACATACCCACTTGTGGCGTACAGATCAGCTACATCTGAGATCCAATTCGAATCACTATATCCTTCAAGCACGGTGGGTGCCCGAATAGTGAATCCCATAACTCATTGTACCACATAGGTAGCGCATGACCCTATCAAGTGCATGCCAATGATCAGTACCCGGGTTTGACATGAACCTACTCAACTTGCTAACAGCAAAAGAGATGTCGGGTCTAGTCGCGCTCGCTAAGTACATGAGTGAGCCAACGATCTGAGAATATCTCAATTGATCTATGGCAATCCTCCGGTTCTTGCGTAGTGTCACACTGGGATCATAAGGTGTTGGAGAAGACTTGCTATCAATATAGCCGAACCGGCTCAAAATCTTCTCAACATAATGGGATTGCGTTAGAGTAATCCCACTCTCGTTCTTAATCAGTTTGATGTTCAGAATCACATCAGCTTCACCCAGATCTTTCATATCAAAACTCTTTGACAAGAAAGACTTGACCTCGTGTATTACTCTCATGTTTGTACCAAAGATCAGAATATCATCCACATACAAACATAGTATAACACCTTCGCCCCCACCATAGCGATAGTAAACACACTTGTCAGCCTCATTGACAACAAAGCCTACGAAGTTAAAGTTCTGTCAAACTTCTCATGCCATTGCTTAGGTGCTTGTTTCCAGGCCATATAAGGATTTCAGCAACTTGCACACCTTTCTTTCTTCACCTTTTACTACAAACCCATCAAAGCTGATCCATATAGATTTCCTCTTCCAACTCTCCATTAAGGAAAGCTGTCTTTACGTCCATTTGATGAACGATAAGACCATAGGAGGCAGCCATGGATAGTAGTACTCGAATGGTGGTAAGTCTAGCGACAGGTGAATAGGTGTCGAAGTAATCTTCGCCTTCTCTCGCTGTGTAGCCATACGCTACAAGCCGGGCCGTGTACTTTTCAATAGTACCATCAGGTCTTAGCTTCTTCTTGAACACCCATTTGCAGCCCACAAAGCTTGCATCCATGGGGTCGTTCGATAGCTCCCAAGTTCCATTAGAAAGGATCGAGTCCATCTCGTTATGGACAGCTTCTTTCAGCCATCTCGCATCCTGGAGATGCATATGCCTCTGCAATGGACGTGGGAGTATCATCCACAAGGTACACAATGAAATCATCACCAAAGGATTTTTCAATCCTTCGTCTCTTGCTCCGTTTAGGAGCTTCATTGTCATCCTTCTCAGTAACATTCTCATGTGATTGTTCAAAATACTCATTAGATGTACTGGACTCAGGAATTATCTCAGTAGAAATTCTAGCAATGCTATGCATATCTTTCATAGGAAACATATTCTCAAAAAATGTTGCATCACGAGATTCCATAATAGTATCAACATGCATATCGTGCACCTCGGATTGAACTACTAAAAATCTATATCCTACACTCCGAGGAGCATAACCTAGAAAGATACAATCCACTTGTCTTTGGTCCAAGTTTGCGCTTCTTAGTAATTGGAATATTGACTTTCGCCAAACATCCCCATGTGCGCAAATACGAAAGTGATGGTTTTCTCCCAGCCCACTCCTCGTAAGGGGTTTTATCTTTATTCTTGTTAGGAACTCTATTCAGGACATGACATGAAGTCAACAAAGCCTCCCCCCACCATGCCTTTGATAAACCAGCAGTGGCTAACATGGAATTCACCAAGTCAGTCAGCGTGCGGTTTTTCCTCTCGGCAACCCCGTTTGATTGGGGTGAATAGGGAGGCGTCCTCTCATGAATAATGCCATGTTCCTCACAGAATTCATCAAAGATTTTAGGAAAATATTCGCCACCACGATCCGACCTAAGACGCTTGATCTTTCTCTCTAGTTGATTTTCAACTTCAGCCTTATAAATTTTAAAGTAGTCTAAAGCTTCATCTTTAGTTCGCAACAAATAAACATAGCAAAATCTAGTCGCATCATCAATCAATGTCATGAAATATCTCTTTCCACCTTTTGTCAACACACCATTCATCTCGCATAGATCAGAATGTATGAGTTCTAGAGGTGCCAAGTTTCTCTCCTCGGCCGCCTTGTGAGGCTTCCGAGGTTGCTTCGATTGCACACAACTATGGCACTTAGAGCCTTTGGCAATGGTGAAATTCGGAATTAAACTTAAACTGGATAGCCGAGACATTAAACCAAAATTAATGTGACATAAACGAGAATGCCAAACACTGGTATCATCACTAGCATTGCCACATATATGGTTCACAGACTTATTACTGAAATCAGAAAGCGAAAAGCGGAACAAGCCTCCACACTCATAGCCTTTACCAATAAATTGTCCAAACTTGGAAACAACTACTTTATTCGACTCTAAAACAACCTTAAACCCATCTCTGCATAGAAGGGAGCCGCTAACGAGATTCTTGTTCATAGTAGGGACATGCATTGCACGTTCCTCGGTGCACGATCTTCCCGAAGTGAACTTCAGATCTACCGTGCCAACACCACGAACAGAAGCATGTGACCCATTCCCCATCAAGACGGAAGAATCCCGGGCGACCTGGTAAGAAGTGAACATGGATATGTCAGCACACACATGAACATTAGCACCTGTATCAATCCACCAACATGGAGATTGAAATACCGAAAGAACAGTAAAGAGATTACCGTACCCATCAGCATTGCTAGCGGTCACCGTGTTGACTTGCCTCCCCTTTTTCTTGCGGTCTGCCCTCTCTGGACAGTCCTTAGAAAAGTGGCCAGCCTCTCCACAGGTAAAGCAGCTCAGATCTGCTTTGTTTATCATCTTCTTCTTCTTGAAGGTTGTAGTCTTCATAGGCTTATTGAAGGAGGGCTTGTTATTCCCTTTGTTCTTGCCGTAGGGTTTCTTCTGCACCATGTTGGCGTTAGACTGACCCTCTCCTTTCTCAGTATTATCCTTAGCCCGAGCTTTCTCCTCAACATCAAGAGATGCTATCAGATTTTCAACTGATATCTCCTGTCTCTTGTGTTTGAGAGTTGTGGCAAAGTTCCTCCATGAAGGAGGCAACTTAGCGATGATGCATCCAGCCACAAACTTGTCAGGTAAGGCACACTTAAGGAGTTCGAGCTCTTTCGCAATGCACTGTATCTCATGAGCTTGTTCGACTACGTAACGGTTGTTTACCATCCCGATGTCATGGAAGCTCTCCATGATGTACGATTCATCGCCTGCATCGGTTGCACCGAATTTAGCATTCAGTGCATCCCAGAGCTCTTTACCATCTGTTATGTGCATGTACACATCACACAGACGATCAGCAAGAATACTCAGAACGCATCCGACGAAGAGAGTATTGTTTTCCTTGAACTTGTTCTGATCTTGGTCAGATATAGTACATGCAGGTAAAACAACACTAACTTCTAACACTTTCGAGATGAGTAAGCCAGGCGTGGCCTTAACCTGCCACCTCTTAAAGTGCACACCAAGAAACTTATCCGGCCTCGGTGCATCAAAGAAAACCAGCCATTGTTAACTCAGGAAATTGCCTACAATTAGGTTTTTGGATTGTTGGATAATTAGGCACAATTTCTATGATTAATTCCAGAATATTAAGCATGACGACAGTAACTACTAACATGTGAAACTCAAACATACTAGATGTAGTGATCAACATGAACAGTAGCAGAGCAAACAGTACAACATCCATCGCTAAACAGATCGAGATATGTCGCACGTACCGATCTGGTGGAGGTGGCGGTGGAGGTGTAGCAGATGATGTCGCAGCAATAACGTTGTTGATGACAACGTTGTTGACGACAGGGACGACGGGTCGAAGTAGATGGCGTTGAAGACGACGGTAGGCAGCACCGCCCGACTTGGACGGAAGGCGACCCGTGATGAAGAGCTTGAGCAGTCGCGCAGAGCGCTTCCCAAAAACCTAATTCGCCCTCTCCCGTACAGGATCGCAAGGACGAGCGGTTCCGGAGACCTGCTCTCCCGTTCGCCGATGCACGTCGGCTCGCGGGATGGAGTAGGCTACGATGGCGGCGCAAGCAGAGAGAGGTGGAAACCCTAACTCGTGTATTGGATGTGTTTCTGCGGTAGCCGGGCAGGAGATTATATAGGCTCGGGAAACCCTAGGCAACGTGGGCCA